>NC_088402.1:94491491-94703991 GCF_034236695.1 Oncorhynchus nerka | reverse complement strand
AGGACACAGAGTGGAGGTCACAGTTACAGTAAGGACACAGAGTGGAGGTCACAGTTACAGTAAGGACACAGAGTGGAGGTCACAGTTACAGTAAGGATACAGAGTGGAGGTCACAGTTACAGTAAGGACACAGAGTGGAGGTCACAGTTACAGTAAGGATACAGAGTGGAGGTCACAGTTACAGTAAGGACACAGAGTGGAGGTCACAGTTACAGTAAGGATACAGAGTGGAGGTCACAGTTACAGTAAGGACACAGAGTGGAGGTCACAGTTACAGTACGGACACAGAGTGGAGGTCACAGTTACAGTAAGGATACAGAGTGGAGGTCACAGTTACAGTACGGATACAGAGTGGAGGTCACAGTTACAGTAAGGACACGGACACAGAGTGGAGGTCACAGTTACAGTAGGTCGGACACAGAGTGGAGGTCACAGTTACAGTAAGGACACAGAGTGGAGGTCACAGTTACAGTAAGGACACAGAGTGGAGGTCACAGTTACAGTAAGGACACAGAGTGGAGGTCACAGTTACAGTAAGGATACAGAGTGGAGGTCACAGTTACAGGATACAGAGTGGAGGTCACAGTTACAGTAAGGACACAGAGTGGAGGTCACAGTTACAGTAAGGACACAGAGTGGAGGTCACAGTTACAGTAAGGACACAGAGTGGAGGTCACAGTTACAGTAAGGATACAGAGTGGAGGTCACAGTTACAGTAAGGACACAGAGTGGAGGTCACAGTTACAGTAAGGATACAGAGTGGAGGTCACAGTTACAGTAAGGACACAGAGTGGAGGTCACAGTTACAGTAAGGACACAGAGTGGAGGTCACAGTTACAGTAAGGACACAGAGTGGAGGTCACAGTTACAGTAAGGACACAGAGTGGAGGTCACAGTTACAGTAAGGACACAGAGTGGAGGTCACAGTTACAGTAAGGACACAGAGTGGAGGTCACAGTTACAGTAAGGATACAGAGTGGAGGTCACAGTTACAGTAAGGACACAGAGTGGAGGTCACAGTTACAGTACGGACACAGAGTGGAGGTCACAGTTACAGTAAGGACACAGAGTGGAGGTCACAGTTACAGTAAGGACACAGAGTGGAGGTCACAGTTACAGTAAGGACACAGAGTGGAGGTCACAGTTACAGTAAGGACACAGAGTGGAGGTCACAGTTACAGTAAGGACACAGAGTGGAGGTCACAGTTACAGTAAGGACACAGAGTGGAGGTCACAGTTACAGTATGGATACAGAGTGGAGGTCACAGTTACAGTATGGATACAGAGTGGAGGTCACAGTTACAGTAAGGATACAGAGTGGAGGTCACAGTTACAGTAAGGACACAGAGTGGAGGTCACAGTTACAGTAAGGACACAGAGTGGAGGTCACAGTTACAGTACGGATACAGAGTGGAGGTCACAGTTACAGTAAGGATACAGAGTGGAGGTCACAGTTACAGTAAGGATACAGAGTGGAGGTCACAGTTACAGTACGGACACAGAGTGGAGGTCACAGTTACAGTAAGGATACAGAGTGGAGGTCACAGTTACAGTACGGATACAGAGTGGAGGTCACAGTTACAGTACGGACACAGAGTGGAGGTCACAGTTACAGTAAGGACACAGAGTGGAGGTCACAGTTACAGTAAGGACACAGAGTGGAGGTCACAGTTACAGTAAGGATACAGAGTGGAGGTCACAGTTACAGTACGGACACAGAGTGGAGGTCACAGTTACAGTAAGGACACAGAGTGGAGGTCACAGTTACAGTAAGGACACAGAGTGGAGGTCACAGTTACAGTAAGGACACAGAGTGGAGGTCACAGTTACAGTAAGGACACAGAGTGGAGGTCACAGTTACAGTAAGGATACAGAGTGGAGGTCACAGTTACAGTACGGACACAGAGTGGAGGTCACAGTTACAGTAAGGACACAGAGGGAGGTCACAGTTACAGTAAGGACACAGAGTGGAGGTCACAGTTACAGTAAGGACACAGAGTGGAGGTCACAGTTACAGTAAGGATACAGAGTGGAGGTCACAGTTACAGTAAGGATACAGAGTGGAGGTCACAGTTACAGTAAGGACACAGAGTGGAGGTCACAGTTACAGTAAGGACACAGAGTGGAGGTCACAGTTACAGTAAGGACACAGAGTGGAGGTCACAGTTACAGTAAGGATACAGAGTGGAGGTCACAGTTACAGTAAGGACACAGAGTGGAGGTCACAGTTACAGTAAGGATACAGAGTGGAGGTCACAGTTACAGTAAGGACACAGAGTGGAGGTCACAGTTACAGTAAGGACACAGAGTGGAGGTCACAGTTACAGTAAGGACACAGAGTGGAGGTCACAGTTACAGTAAGGACACAGAGTGGAGGTCACAGTTACAGTAAGGACACAGAGTGGAGGTCACAGTTACAGTAAGGACACAGAGTGGAGGTCACAGTTACAGTAAGGATACAGAGTGGAGGTCACAGTTACAGTAAGGACACAGAGTGGAGGTCACAGTTACAGTACGGACACAGAGTGGAGGTCACAGTTACAGTAAGGACACAGAGTGGAGGTCACAGTTACAGTAAGGACACAGAGTGGAGGTCACAGTTACAGTAAGGACACAGAGTGGAGGTCACAGTTACAGTAAGGACACAGAGTGGAGGTCACAGTTACAGTAAGGACACAGAGTGGAGGTCACAGTTACAGTAAGGACACAGAGTGGAGGTCACAGTTACAGTATGGATACAGAGTGGAGGTCACAGTTACAGTATGGATACAGAGTGGAGGTCACAGTTACAGTAAGGATACAGAGTGGAGGTCACAGTTACAGTAAGGACACAGAGTGGAGGTCACAGTTACAGTAAGGACACAGAGTGGAGGTCACAGTTACAGTACGGATACAGAGTGGAGGTCACAGTTACAGTAAGGATACAGAGTGGAGGTCACAGTTACAGTAAGGATACAGAGTGGAGGTCACAGTTACAGTACGGACACAGAGTGGAGGTCACAGTTACAGTAAGGATACAGAGTGGAGGTCACAGTTACAGTACGGATACAGAGTGGAGGTCACAGTTACAGTACGGACACAGAGTGGAGGTCACAGTTACAGTAAGGACACAGAGTGGAGGTCACAGTTACAGTAAGGACACAGAGTGGAGGTCACAGTTACAGTAAGGATACAGAGTGGAGGTCACAGTTACAGTACGGACACAGAGTGGAGGTCACAGTTACAGTAAGGACACAGAGTGGAGGTCACAGTTACAGTAAGGACACAGAGTGGAGGTCACAGTTACAGTAAGGACACAGAGTGGAGGTCACAGTTACAGTAAGGACACAGAGTGGAGGTCACAGTTACAGTAAGGATACAGAGTGGAGGTCACAGTTACAGTACGGACACAGAGTGGAGGTCACAGTTACAGTAAGGACACAGAGGGGAGGTCACAGTTACAGTAAGGACACAGAGTGGAGGTCACAGTTACAGTAAGGACACAGAGTGGAGGTCACAGTTACAGTAAGGATACAGAGTGGAGGTCACAGTTACAGTACGGACACAGAGTGGAGGTCACAGTTACAGTAAGGACACAGAGTGGAGGTCACAGTTACAGTAAGGACACAGAGTGGAGGTCACAGTTACAGTAAGGACACAGAGTGGAGGTCACAGTTACAGTATGGATGCTATACGTTATTAGACTGGTTACCTGGGTAACGGCCCACTGTGCTGCAGCGATGGCTGTACTGGCGACTGTAGCAGCACTCACTCTACTGCCATCTGTCAGGAACACATCACTGGGGAGAGGAAGGGAGGGGGAGAGAGAGGGGGATGGAGAGAGGAGGGGAGAGGGAGGGGGAGAGAGAGGGGGAGAGAGAGAGGGGGGAGAGGGGGAGAGGAAGGGAGGGGGAGAGAGAGGGGGAGAGAGGGGAGAGGAAGGGAGGGGAGAGAGGGGGAGAGGGGAGAGAAAGAGGAAGGGGAAGAGAAAGGGGGGAGAGAGAGGGGGAGAGGGGAGAGGAAGGGAGGGGAGAGAGAGGGGGGAGAGGGGGAGAGGAAGGGAGGGGAGGGAGAGGGGGAGAGAGGGGGAGAGAGAGGGGAGAGGAAGGGAGGGGAGAGAGAGGGGGAGAGGGGGAGAGAAAGAGGAAGGGGAAGAGAAAGGGGGAGAGAGAGGAGGGGGAGAGGGGGAGAGAGAGGGGGAGAGAAAGAGGAAGGGGAAGAGAGAGGGGGAGAGAAAGAGGAAGGGGGAGAGAGAGAGGGGGAGAGAGAGAGGGGGGGAGCGAGAGGGAGGGAGAGAGAGGGAGTGGAGAGAGAGGAGGAGCGAGAGGGATGGGAGGGAGAGGGAGGTTGAGAGAGAAGAGGGAAAGGGATGGAGAGAGGGAGGGAGAGGGGGTGGGGTTGAGAGAAAGAAATCATTATCATGTCTGTCTGTCTGTCTGTCTGTGTGTGTGTGTGTGTGTGTGTGTGTGTGTGTGTGTGTGTGTGTGTGTGTGTGTATATACAGAGCCTTCAGAAAGTATTCACACCCCTTGACTTTGTCCACATGTTGATGTTTTCTGAACTAAACATTTATTATTATTTGTCTGGACTTCACCAGTGGCGGTTGGTGCTGTTTTAGATGAGGGAGGATGGTACATATTTAAATTAGCATGTCCTGATTTCTATTACAACATATTGAATGACTGTCCTTCATATTCCATTCACCCAGCTCATTGTAACATCAATAGGTTTAGGTTACTGTCCTTCATATTCACCCAGTTCATTGTAACATCAATAGGTTTAGGTTACTGTCCTTCATATTCACCCAGTTCAATGTAACATTGAATCATTAGTCCAACAGTTGGGTGTAATCATTAGTCCAACAGTTGGGTGTAATCATTAGTCCAACAGTTGGGTGTAACCATTAGTCCAACAGTTGGGTGTAATCATTAGTCCAACAGTTGGGTGTAATCATTAGTCCAACAGTTGGGTGTAATCATTAGTCCAACGGTTGGGTGTAATCATTAGTCCAACAGTTGGGTGGAATCATTAGTCCAACAGTTGGGTGTAACCATTAGTCCAACAGTTGGGTGTCATCATTAGTCCAACGGTTGGGTGTAATCATTAGTCCAACAGTTGGGTGTAACCATTAGTCCAACAGTTGCAAACGAGAGTTTTTATTGGACTAATTCAGGTATGTTTATCTCCGTTTCGTTCCGTTTGCTTCCGTTTAAAATGTGTTCTTCAACAGAATCGGCGCAATGAATACACCCCTGATTACACGCAAACACAGAACGAACAGCCACAAACAAACAGCATGGTCACGTTGCTCGTTGTATATATAATTCCTTCTCGCATCTACACTCTCTCTTCCGCTCATCTTTCCCTTCCCTTGTGGACACAAAACAACAGCTTCCTTTGACCAGGAAAAAAACCTTGGCAAGCCAAACTTATCAAGGCTCTGGTAGGGAGCACTCCAGTCCATTAAGTCTCTGGTAGGGAGCACTCCAGTCCATTAAGTCTCTGGTAGGGAGCACTCCAGTCCATTAAGTCTCTGGTTGGGACTGGGAACACTCCAGTCCATTAAGTCTCTGGTAGGGAACACTCCAGTCCATTAAGTCTCTGGTTGGGAACACTCCAGTCCATTAAGTCTCTGGTTGGGAACACTCCAGTCCATTAAGTCTCTGGTTGGGACTGGGAACACTCCATTCCATTAAGTCTCTGGTTGGGACTGGGAACACTCCAGTCCATTAAGTCTCTGGTAGGGAACACTCCAGTCCATTAAGTCTCTGGTTGGGAGCACTACAGCCCATTAAGTCTCTGGTTGGGAGCACTCCAGTCCATTAAGTCTCTGGTTGGGAACACTCCAGTCCATTAAGTCTCTGGTTGGGACTGGGAACACTCCAGTCCATTAAGGCTCTGGTAGGGAACACTTCAGTCCATTAAGTCTCTGGTTGGGACTGGGAACACTCCAGTCCATTAAGTCTCTGGTTGGGACTGGGAACACTCCAGTCCATTAAGGCTCTGGTAGGGAACACTTCAGTCCATTAAGTCTCTGGTTGGGACTGGGAACACTCCAGTCCATTAAGGCTCTGGTAGGGAACACTTCAGCCCATCAAGTCTCTGGTTGGGAGCACTACAGCCCATTAAGTCTCTGGTTGGGAGCACTACAGCCCATTATGTCTCTGGTTGGGAGCACTACAGCCCATTAAGTCTCTGGTTGGGAGCACTACAGCCCATTAAGTCTCTGGTTGGGAGCACTACAGCCCATTAAGTCTCTGGTTGGGAGCACTACAGCCCATTATGTCTCTGGTTGGGAGCACTACAGCCCATTAAGTCTCTGGTTGGGAGCACTACAGCCCATTAAGTCTCTGGTTGGGAGCACTACAGCCCATTAGGTCTCTGGTTGGGAGCACTACAGTCCATTAAGTCTCTGGTTGGGAGCACTACAGCCCATTAAGTCTCTGGTTGGGAGCACTACAGCCCATTAAGTCTCTGGTTGGGAACACTACAGCCCATTAAGTCTCTGGTTGGGAGCACTACAGCCCATTATGTCTCTGGTTGGGAGCACTACAGCCCATTAAGTCTCTGGTTGGGAGCACTACAGTCCATTAAGTCTCTGGTTAGGAGCACTCCAGTCCATTATGTCTCTGGTTGGGACTGGGAACACTCCAGTCCATTATGTCTCTGGTTGGGACTGGGAACACTCCAGTCCATTATGTCTCTGGTTGGGACTGGGAACACTACAGTCCATTAAGTCTCTGGTTGGGACTGGGAGCACTACAGCCCATTATGTCGCTGGTTGGGAGCACTCCAGTCCATCATGTCTCTGGTTGGGAGCACTACAGCCCATTATGTCTCTGCTTGGGAGCACTACAGCCCATTAAGTCTCTGGTTGGGACTGGGAACACTCCAGCCCATCAAGTCTCTGGTTGGGAGCACTACAGCCCATTAAGTCTCTGGTTGGGACTGGGAACACTCCAGCCTATTAAGTCTCTGGTTGGGAGCACTACAGCCCATTAAGTCTCTGGTTGGGAGCACTACAGCCCATTAAGTCTCTGGTTGGGAGCACTACAGCCCATTAAGTCTCTGGTTGGGAGCACTACAGCCCATTAAGTCTCTGGTTGGGAGCACTACAGCCCATTATGTCTCTGGTTGGGAGCACTACAGCCCATTAAGTCTCTGGTTGGGACTGGGAACACTACAGCCCATTAAGTCTCTGGTTGGGAGCACTACAGCCAATTAAGTCTCTGGTTGGGAGCACTACAGCCCATTAAGTCTCTGGTTGGGAGCACTACAGCCCATTAAGTCTCTGGTTTGGACTGGTGTATCTCCTAAACAGGATTTAGGATCAGACGTGTATGAACCCTTTTGTTTCAGACGGGTTCGTGTCTCTGCAGAGTGGAGATGCTGTTAAGCAGCCGGTGAAGATACTGTGAGACACTGGGGCAGGCCAGTCCTTCATTCTGGAGGGCGTTTTGCCTTTTGTCTGACACTTAAGGAACTGGTTACAGTGTTTTAGTACAAATGGTTTGTATGAAAGCTTATTTTGTCTAATTTTATTTCTGATTCCGTCGTCATTGGAGTGAGGTGATTTGGCTGGAGGGAAGGTCGTGCCAAATCCTGTCGTTTGTAAGGAACCTAGAGTAGAGGAACCTGATGGGTTATCAGCAAAGTACCCAAGAGTGTTCCCGGCGCGTGCCGTTACATGTGCTATGTCTAAGAAAGTTGCCGGGAACAAGTCTAGTGTTGAGGAGGATGTCAGCGATCCCAACATAGTCGATCTTTTCGAGACATTTATGGGTGATTCTGATTTCGCTAACCCTCCTTCAATGGTGAGTTGACCTCTCCATAGAAAACCCCAAAGGCGAGTTAGTTTGTAGGACCGCTGAAGGAAGAGAGGGTTCCTACAGTTGACACTCCGATACCTAGGAAGCAGCTGGTTGTGGAACAGAGTAAATATGTTTCCCTCTCCCCTTTTTTTGTGCTAAGAAATGTCCAGAGGAAGACTTTGATGAAGTTAGTGTGGGTTACTTTGACAAATATTTTCTGGCAACGGAGGAGGGGGGGGGGGGGGACACAGACTAGAAACAGATCAGTTCCGGAGATGCATGTGCCTTCGTCCTCTGTTCTGTTTCCCTCTCGGTGGCTTCTACCTCGGGTTCAGATCTTCCCCCACGTCAGACCGTGAGGTTGTCTAAGACCCTGGCCCATTCATCATCCACAATGAGTACATTTACATTTACATTTAAGTCATTTAGCAGACGCTCTTATCCAGAGCGACTTACAAATTGGTGCATTCACCTTATGACATCCAGTGGAACAGTAGTGCATCTAAATCTTTTAAGGGGGGGTGAGAGGGATTACTTTATCCTATCCTAGGTATTCCTTAAAGAGGTGGGGTTTCAGGTGTCTCCGGAAGGTGGTGATTGACTCCGCTGTCCTGGCGTCGTGAGGGAGTTTGTTCCACCATTGGGGGGCCAGAGCAGCGAACAGTTTTGACTGGGCTGAGCGGGAACTGTACTTCCTCAGTGGTAGGGAGGCGAGCAGGCCAGAGGTGGATGAACGCAGTGCCCTTGTTTGGGTGTAGGGCCTGATCAGAGCCTGGAGGTACTGAGGTGCCGTTCCCCTCACAGCTCCGTAGGCAAGCACCATGGTCTTGTAGCGGATGCGAGCTTCAACTGGAAGCCAGTGGAGAGAGCGGAGGAGCGGGGTGACGTGAGAGAACTTGGGAAGGTTGAACACCAGACGGGCTGCGGCGTTCTGGATGAGTTGTAGGGGTTTAATGGCACAGGCAGGGAGCCCAGCCAACAGCGAGTTGCAGTAATCCAGACGGGAGATGACAAGTGCCTGGATTAGGACCTGCGCCGCTTCCTGTGTGAGGCAGGGTCGTACTCTGCGGATGTTGTAGAGCATGAACCTACAGGAACGGGCCACCGCCTTGATGTTAGTTGAGAACGACAGGGTGTTGTCCAGGATCACGCCAAGGTTCTTAGCGCTCTGGGAGGACACAATGGAGTTGTCAACCGTGATGGCGAGATCATGGAACGGGCAGTCCTTCCCCGGGAGGAAGAGCAGCTCCGTCTTGCCGAGGTTCAGCTTGAGGTGGTGATCCGTCATCCATACTGATATGTCTGCCAGACATGCAGAGATGCGATTCGCCATACTACAGCTGGCTCGGGTCCAATGGGCCCCACCACCCATTGGTCCTCGAGGGGTTTGCGAAACCACTCGAGGTGAAAGAACATCCGGACCTCCTCATTGCACCAGCTGTTGTCATCGGAAGTTCTATGGTATGAAACATCATGGTTCCCGTGGAACAAAACTCTGCGCTATCCTGGAGCAACGAGTACAGGACATTACAAGGCTGCTTCCGACCGTTCTACGACAGCTGCCGGGAGCTGACGCTGTCGTAGTCCATGTGGGGTCAAACCATATTAGGAGGGCTAGCTAGGGTGTGAAAGATTCAGTAGGCTACTGACATTACACACCTGGCTAAAAGATTACTGTAGCTTTGTTGGAATCACTTTTATAGATAACTTTGACACCTGGAAACAGGAATGATGGAGTCCATCCGAATCATCTTGACTCTGTCCACACATTTCAAGGCTGCGTTGAGACAATGACTTATCAATGACCTAAGCCCAGCTCAGTTAATCACTACCATTGTGCCACTGAGTTGTCATAATGCTTCAGCACATTCTACATTATCCCAGTGGCGTTGACAGACACAATATAAGCAACTAAATGTATGTCCCTCTAACTGCCTTGAATGCCTCTGTTGACCCTACAGCTTCTGGCTGCAGTAATCATGTGCCTATGAACCAGAGTTATACTGTTAACACTGAGGCGGTGTGCCCAAGTCAGAAGTTCACTGTGTGCAGCTCATCAACTCAAACATAAATAACCTGAGCATGTCTACTTCTGCTAACCTTCCCAGTAAAGCAATAAAAACTATCAAGCATCCCAGAAAAGTGTAAAAAAAAAAAAAAAAAAAAAAATTTGCCCACATTAACATTACCTTTGATTATACAGTGGCAGCAATACATGGTTATAACATCTACAGAAAAGACAGAAATGCCAAAGGTGGAGGTGCTGCTGTTTATATTCAGAACCACATTACTGTAAAGATTAGAGAGGATCTCATGTTAAATACTGTTGTAGTAATATGGTTCATCTGCCTCCCCTAAAGCCCATTCTGGAGGGAAGCTGCTATAGACCAGTCAGTATCTGGATAATGTTACATACTGTTGTAGTAATATGGCTACAGGTTCATCTGCCTCCCCTAAAGCCCATTCTGGAGGGAAGCTGCTATAGACAGTCAGTATCTGGATAATGTTAAATACTGTTGAGGTAATATGGCTACAGGTTCATCTGTCTCACCTAAAGCCCATTCTGGTGGGAAGCTGCTATAGACCAGTCAGTATCTGGATAATGTTAAATACTGGTGAAGTAATATGGCTACAGGTTCATCTGCCTCACCTAAAGCCCATTCTGGAGGGAAGCTGCTATAGACCACCAAGTGTTAACAGTCAGTATCTGGATAATGTTAAATACTGGTGAAGTAATATGGCTACAGGTTCATCTGCCTCACCTAAAGCCCATTCTGGAGGGAAGCTGCTATAGACCACCAAGTGTTAACAGTCAGTATCTGGATAATGTTAAATACTGTTGTAGTAATAAGGCTACAGGTTCATCTGCCTCACCTAAAGCCCATTCTGGAGGGAAGCTGCTATAGACCACCAAGTGTTAACAGTCAGTATCTGGATAATGTTAAATACTGTTGTAGTAATATGGCTACAGGTTCATCTGCCTCACCTAAAGCCCCATTCTGGTGGGAAGCTGCTATAGACAGTCAGTATCTGAATAATGTTAAATACTGTTGTAGTAATATGGCTACAGGTTCATCTGCCTCACCTAAAGCCCATTCTGGTGGGAAGCTGCTATAGACCAGTCAGTATCTGGATAATGTTAAATACTGTTGAAGTAATATGGCTACAGGTTCATCTGCCTCACCTAAAGCCCATTCTGGAGGGAAGCTGCTATAGACCAGTCAGTATCTGGATAATGTTAAATACTGTTGAAGTAATATGGCTACAGGTTCATCTGCCTCACCTAAAGCCCATTCTGGTGGGAAGCTGCTATAGACCAGTCAGTATCTGGATAATGTTAAATACTGTTGTAGTAATATGGCTACAGGTTCATCTGCCTCACCTAAAGCCCATTCTGGAGGGAAGCTGCTATAGACCACCAAGTGTTAACAGTCAGTATCTGAATAATGTTAAATACTGTTGTAGTAATAATGGCTACAGGTTCATCTGCCTCACCTAAAGCCCATTCTGGAGGGAAGCTGCTATAGACCACCAACTGCTAACAGTCAGTATCTGGATAATATGTGTGAAATATTTGATAATGTACAGTTGAAGTCGGAAGTTTTACATACACCTTAGCCAAATACATTTAAACTCAGTTTTTCACAATTCCTGACATTTAATCCTAGTAAAAATTCCCTGTCTTGGGTCAGTTTATTTTAAGAATGAGAAATGTCGGAATAATAGTAGAGATATTTCAGCAATTATTTATTTCACCACATTCCCAGTGGGTCAGAAGTTTACATACACTCAATTAGTATTTGGTAGCATTGCCTTTAAATAGTTTAACTTGGGTCAAACGTTTTGGGTAGACAGTTGAAGTCGGAAGTTTACATACACTTAGGTTGGAGTCATTCAAACTCGTTTTTCAACCACTCCACAAATTTCTAGTAAACAAACTATAGTTTTTGCAAGCCGGTTAGGACATCTACTTTGTACATGACACAAGTAATTTTCCCAACAATTATTTACAGACATTATTTCACTTATAATTCACCGTATTACAATTCCAGTGGATCAGAAGTTTACATACACTAAGTTGACTGCCTTTAAACAGCTTGGAACATTCCAGAAAATGATGTCATGGCTTTAGAAGCTTCTGATAGGCTAATTTACATATTTTCAGTCAATTGGAGGTCTGGTTCATCCTTCGGAGCAGGTACCACGTTCATCGCAGATAGTGCTGATGACATGTCACAAAATCCCTGATCTTCTCAAAAAACATAGTTTGTCTCGCTTTGTCCAGTCCAGGTGGTGCTTGTAGGGGCAGACCAGGAGGAAGGACAGTCCGAACGCTCCTTAGCGACAACATCAGGCTCCTTAGCGACAACATCAGGCTCCTTAGCAGCGACAACATCAGGCTCCTTAGCGACAACATCAGGCTCCTTAGCGACAACATCAGGCTCCTAACGACAACATCAGGCTCCTTAGCGACAACATCAGGCTCCAGAGCATCGGAGCTGTAAAACAGGGAACAACAACAAATCAGAACCTTCCACAACATCAATTCACCTCCCAGGTTTATATCTGAATCAGAAGACACTACAACCTTCCACAACATCAATTCACCTCCCAGGTTTATATCTGAATCAGAAGACACTACAACCTTCCACAACATCAATTCACCTCCCAGGTTAACATCTGAATCAGAAGACACTACAACCTTCCACAACATCAATTCACCTCCCAGGTTTATATCTGAATCAGAAGACACTACAACCTTCCACAACATCAATTCACCTCCCAGGTTTATATCTGAATCAGAAGACACTACAACCTTCCACAACATTACATAATGAGTAACCTCATTACAATTAAAATGATTTTTTACCTGAAGTACTGGTACTGCTTGATCTGTGGCAGCGGCCTGAAGTACGGAGTCAGGTGTTGTTGCCTCCCATAGCTTTCCACCATACCATCCTCCAGTCCAACCAGCTGTGGGATGTTGAACCCTGTCACAGTGCTGTCCTTCACAACACCAGCAATCTCAGACAAAGTGTTCACTCTGGTCTTTCTGAAGTGCTGCTCGTTGAGGCCGAAGCACCAGTCAGGGGCAAACTTGTTGTGGCCTGTGATCAGGAAGTGAAGGTCCAGACTGGTGGAGCTTGTGCATGGTCCGCCTGGCATAATACCAGACCACAAACTTGTTCTTGTTTTGGCCGCTATCACAATTCAGGTCCACACGTGTTTTCCCCAACTCTGTAGTTGGTGAAGAAATGGTGCACGTTGATGACTGCGCTGCTACCTGCTAGCTTGCTTGGGCCCGCTCTCTTTTTGATGACTATATGAATGGTGGATTAGAGTCAGGAGTGTTCTGCTGATTGATGCTGAAAGACACATTCCAGATACAAATATTGGAACATTATTATACAATAGATGTGAAATGGTATTCTCAGATATCGTCACTACACACAGTTCATACAGGTAATGTTAGCTACTGTAGCTAGCCAGCCATCTAACGTCAGCTGGCTAGCTAACAGCAAGCTTTAACTAGCAATACAAACCGATTGTCACTGCTAGCTAAAGTTAACCAATAAGTTCAATGTTAGCTAGCTAACATTAAGCTATAACTAGCAATGCGAAAATGGCATTCTGAGATAACATCACTAACGTTACACACACACACACACACACGTTAATGTTAGCTAGCTAGCCAGCCACCTAACCTCAGCTAGCTAACAGCAAGCTTTAACTTTGGGTCTTTTGTTTAGACATGTCACGTTAACGTTAGCTAGCTAAAAAAAAAGAACTATAACCCCAATCCATAGAGTAACGTTACTAGCAATGCAAACCGATTGTCATAGCGAACTAAAAAAAACGTTAGGTTCAATGTTAGTGAGAAAGCCAGCCATCGAACTCCCCAGCTGGCTAGCTAACAGCTAGTTTTAACTTGCAACGAAAACAACTTTCTGACAACATAATATCTGAATCTGTAGCTAGACTCTTACCTGTATACGTGGATGAACGCTTCACGGCAGACTGCAACCCCTTTCATCAGACATCCTGCGTTGCTTCCGTTTAGTTTGCACAGTTTGTTTGTCCTGTTGCGTTCCACTTATTTAAAAAACGTGTTATTTTCCAGAGTGAGAGAGAGAGAGAGAGTCAGCATTGTATGGCACGATCGTCGTCCACAAAGTAGTCCACCACCACAACTGTTTCCCACTGACCTTTGTCGATAGCGCCTGATAAATTCAGGGCAGTAATGTTATTGAGAGCAGAAGGAACATATTTGCAGTTCTCCATGGCTGACGTTGTATTAACGTTATATCTTTAGAAAAAACTACAGTAGAAAGGATTATCTACGCATAACGAGCAGCTCATTTTATAGACACAATATGCCACACCTGCAGACCAATCCAAACTCATCTCTCGGCATGTCCAGCCCACTCATTATCTCAGCCAATCATGGCTAGCGGGAAGGTTGCTCCTCCTTTTTCTGTGGCTAAACCAACTAGGCTCGTAATTGAACAATTTTTATTCGTATTTACAGATTACATATAAGTTTGATATTAAGGCACATGAAAGTTCACATGTTAGAGAAGGTATTTCTGCCCAAAAACGCAAAACGAATTTTTACGTTCAAAAGGCTCTCATGTGAAGTCGTGACTTGCGCCATACGCCTAGATTCCTGAATCGGTTATAAATTAACTCTAAGAAAAACCCTTGAATGAGTAGGTGTGTCCAAACTTTTGAATGGTACTGCATATTTAATTGTTTTACAGCCAGTAAACACCATTGGAAAAGGCGACGAATTTAAGTACAGACGCATTTATGCTTATTAAGTTGTATAATGGGAGTTGTTTTCTGTGAGTAAACCACCAACAGAAGGTGATACAGGTTTCGGTTTATGTTTTGAGGTTGGACTTTAGCACGTATAGCTCGTTAGCACGTAGGACTCACCGATCGGTGTCACCTCGTTAATCTGTGCTGGCCCGGGTGCTATTTAAGAGTGGCTGGCCCCAGGGCTCCAGCTGATAGATGTGCAGGGTTAACACCTTCAGATGGCGCGCCCTATTTTGACTTCTAGACGAACAATCTTTTAACCGATTTCCCTGGTTTCATTTTGCTCCACCTTTCTTTATGCTTGGTGTGGATTCTTCTTTTATTTTGTCTCTTCTTGGGCCAATTTAGTTCAGCGTTTATGCTGGGTGTCTTTTAGGTCCCAGGTGTTGTTGCTCGTCAACTTTCAGTGGACACTTCCATGAGCGTCTTTCAGAACCGCTCCTAAAACCTGCTTCGCTCTGGTTGTCGGTAAGTGATTCTATGTTAGTTCACCCTTCTGTTTGAGTGAAATGTTTTGCTTTTCTTACTGAGGAATGTAACACTAAACCCAAATGAATATAGTTGGTTCAAAGTTGTTTTTTGTACATATTTTTTTTTACCTGCGTCTCGTTGAACATCTCTGGTGGCGATAGACAAAAACCAACGTGCGCACGATGCTGCAAGAGGACGCCGGTTTGGTCAGCATGTTACGACTTAACCAGAAAGACTCTGTAATCGTTGCCAAAGGTGCTTCTACAAAAGTATTGACTCAGGGGTGTGAAAACGTATGTAAATTAGATATTTCTGTATTTAATGTTCAATAAATGTATAAAAACATGTTTTCACTTGTCTTTCTGGGATGTGTCAAAGTGTATGAATACTTTCTGAATGCATCTGTTGGTTATTCTATCCTAAAATTCCCAAATCTCCCCACAAGGATAATAAAACAAGGGAAAATTCTCCAAGGTGGAGAACAATGAGGACAAAGGCTATTTTAAGCTTAGGGTTACAGGAAATAGAATGTTGAACGGAAATTAATTTTTAGGTCCGTCACGAGGAAGAAAAACATGACGTGTGTGTTTACCGTTTGGATCCTTTGGCGAACTCCACGGCGATGGCCTTCCCATCTATAGAGAGAGCTGGCTGTAAGGCCTGGAGGATCTGGAGAAGCTGAGATGCTTCCTGCAAAACACACAGCTCTGAGTAGACAGTTGTAGGTATCTCCTCACCACTACAGCTGTAGGTATCTCCTCACCACTATAGTAGACAGTTGTAGGTATCTCCTCACCACTACAGCTGTAGGTATCTCCTCACCACTATAGCTGTAGGTATCTCCTCACCACTATAGTAGACATCTGTAGGTATCTCCTCACCACTATAGTAGAGTTGTTGGTATCTCCTCACCACTATAGTAGACATCTGTAGGTATCTCCTCACCACTATAGTAGACAGCTGTAGGTATCTCCTCACCACTACAGCTGTAGGTATCTCCTCACCACTACAGCTGTAGGTATCTCCTCATCACTACAGTAGACAGCTGTAGGTATCTCCTCACCACTATAGTAGACAGCTGTATGTATCTCCTCACCACTACAGCTGTAGGTATCTCCTCACCACTATAGTAGACATTTGTAGGTATCTCCTCACCACTATAGTAGACAGCTGTTGGTATCTCCTCACCACTATAGTAGACAGCTGTTGGTATCTCCTCACCACTATAGTAGGGTTGTTGGTATCTCCTCGCCACTATAGTAGACAGCTGTAGGTATCTCCTCACCACTATAGTAGACAGCTGTAGGTATCTCCTCACCACTATAATAGGGTTGTTGGTATCTCCTCACCACTATAGTAGACAGCTGTAGGTATCTCCTCACCACTATAGTAGACAGCTGTAGGTATCTCCTCATCACTACAGTAGACAGCTGTAGGTATCTCCTCACCACTATAGTAGGGTTGTTGGTATCTCCTCACCACTATAGTAGACAGCTGTAGGTATCTCCTCACCACTATAGTAGACAGCTGTAGGTATCTCCTCACCACTATAGTAGACAGCTGTAGGTATCTCCTCACCACTACAGTTGTAGGTATCTCCTCACCACTAGCTGTAGACACCACTATAGTAGGTATCTCCTCACCACTAGTAGTTGTAGGTATCTCCTCATCACTACAGTAGACAGCTGTAGGTATCTCCTCACCACTATAGTAGGGTTGTAGGTATCTCCTCACCACTATAGTACAGTTGTAGGTATCTCCTCACCACACTACAGTTGTAGGTATCTCCTCACCACTATAGTAGGGTTGTTGGTATCTCCTCACCACACTACAGCTGTAGGTATCTCCTCACCACTATAGTAGGGTTGTTGGTATCTCCTCGCCACTATAGTAGACAGCTGTAGGTATCTCCTCACCACTATAGTAGACAGCTGTAGGTATCTCCTCACCACTACAGCTGTAGGTATCTCCTCACCACTACAGCTGTAGGTATCTCCCCACCACTACAGCTGTAGGTATCTCCTCACCACTATAGTAGGGTTGTTGGTATCTCCTCACCACTATAGTAGACAGCTGTAGGTATCTCCTCACCACTACAGTAGACAGCTGTAGGTATCTCCTCACCACTATAGTAGACAGCTGTAGGTATCTCCTCACCACTACAGCTGTAGGTATCTCCTCACCACTATAGTAGGGTTGTTGGTATCTCCTCACCACTATAGTAGACAGCTGTAGGTATCTCCTCACCACTACAGCTGTAGGTATCTCCTCACCACTATAGTAGGGTTGTAGGTATCTCCTCACCACTATAGTAGACATCTGTAGGTATCTCCTCACCACTATAGTAGACAGCTGTAGGTATCTCCTCACCACTATAGTAGACAGGGTTGTAGGTATCTCCTCACCACTATAGTAGGGTTGTTGGTATCTCCTCACCACTATAGTAGGGTTGTTGGTATCTCCTCACCACTATAGTAGGGTTGTAGGTATCTCCTCACCACTATAGTAGGGTTGTTGGTATCTCCTCACCACTATAGTAGACAGCTGTAGGTATCTCCTCACCACTATAGTAGGGTTGTAGGTATCTCCTCACCACTATAGTAGGGTTGTAGGTATCTCCTCACCACTATAGTAGACAGCTGTAGGTATCTCCTCACCACTATAGTAGACAGCTGTAGGTATCTCCTCACCACTATAGTAGACAGCTGTAGGTATCTCCTCACCACTATAGTAGACAGCTGTAGGTATCTCCTCACCACTACAGCTGTAGGTATCTCCTCATCACTACAGCTGTAGGTATCTCCTCACCACTATAGTAGACAGCTGTAGGTATCTCCTCACCACTACTAGTAGTATCTCCTCATCACTACAGCTGTAGGTATCTCCTCACCACTATAGTAGACAGCTGTAGGTATCTCCTCACCACTACAGCTGTAGGTATCTCCTCATCACTACAGCTGTAGGTATCTCCTCACCACTACAGCTGTAGGTATCTCCTCACCACTACAGCTGTAGGTATCTCCTCACCACTATAGTAGACAGCTGTAGGTATCTCCTCACCACTATAGTAGACAGCTGTAGGTATCTCCTCACCACTATAGTAGACAGCTGTAGGTATCTCCTCACCACTATAGTAGGGTTGTTGGTATCTCCTCACCACTATAGTAGACAGCTGTAGGTATCTCCTCACCACTATAGTAGGGTTGTTGGTATCTCCTCACCACTATAGTAGGGTTGTTGGTATCTCCCACACTACAGCTGTAGGTATCTCCTCACCACTATAGTAGGGTTGTAGGTATCTCCTCACCACTATAGTAGGGTTGTAGGTATCTCCTCACCACTATAGTAGACAGCTGTAGGTATCTCCTCACCACTATAGTAGACAGCTGTAGGTATCTCCTCACCACTATAGTAGACAGCTGTAGGTATCTCCTCACCACTACAGCTGTAGGTATCTCCTCACCACTATAGTAGGGTTGTTGGTATCTCCTCACCACTATAGTAGACAGCTGTAGGTATCTCCTCACCACTATAGTAGACAGCTGTAGGTATCTCCTCACCACTACAGCTGTAGGTATCTCCCCACCACTACAGCTGTAGGTATCTCCTCACCACTATAGTAGGGTTGTTGGTATCTCCTCACCACTATAGTAGAAAGCTGTAGGTATCTCCTCATCACTACAGTAGACAGCTGTAGGTATCTCCTCATCACTATAGTAGACAGCTGTAGGTATCTCCTCATCACTACAGTAGACAGCTGTAGGTATCTCCTCATCACTATAGTAGACAGCTGTAGGTATCTCCCCACCACTACAGCTGTAGGTATCTCCTCACCACTATAGTAGGGTTGCTGGTATCTCCTCACCACTATAGTAGACAGCTGTAGGTATCTCCCCACCACTACAGCTGTAGGTATCTCCTCACCACTATAGTAGGGTTGTAGGTATCTCCTCACCACTATAGTAGGGTTGTAGGTATCTCCTCACCACTATAGTAGACAGCTGTAGGTATCTCCTCACCACTATAGTAGGGTTGTAGGTATCTCCTCACCACTATAGTAGGGTTGTAGGTATCTCCTCACCACTATAGTAGGGTTGTAGGTATCTCCTCACCACTATAGTAGGGTTGTTGGTATCTCCTCACCACTATAGTAGACAGCTGTAGGTATCTCCTCACCACTATAGTAGGGTTGTAGGTATCTCCTCACCACTATAGTAGGGTTGTAGGTATCTCCTCACCACTATAGTAGACAGCTGTAGGTATCTCCTCACCACTACAGCTGTAGGTATCTCCTCACCACTATAGTAGGGTTGTTGGTATCTCCTCACCACTATAGTAGACAGCTGTAGGTATCTCCTCATCACTACAGCTGTAGGTATCTCCTCATCACTATAGTAGACAGCTGTAGGTATCTCCTCATCACTACAGTAGACAGCTGTAGGTATCTCCTCATCACTATAGTAGACAGCTGTAGGTATCTCCCCACCACTACAGCTGTAGGTATCTCCTCACCACTATAGTAGGGTTGTCACCACTATAGTAGACAGCTGTAGGTATCTCCCCACCACTATCAGCTGTAGGTAGAAGGAGACCGAAGGGAGCCACCACTATAGTAGGGTTGGGTATCTCCTCACCACTATAGTAGGGTTGAGGTATCTCCTCACCACTATAGTAGACAGCTGTAGGTATCTCCTCACCACTATAGTAGGGTTGTAGGTATCTCCTCACCACTATAGTAGGGTTGTAGGTATCTCCTCACCACTATAGTAGGGTTGTAGGTATCTCCTCACCACTGGACAGGATAGTAGGGTTGGGTATCTCCAGGTTCACCAGGATCAGAGCTGGAGGTAGAGAGAGAACACTATAGTAGACAGGTTGAAGGTATCTCCAGAGTCACCACTATGGAGTAGGGTTGTAGGTATCTCCTCATCCAGCTACAGCTGTAGGAACATTCTCCTCACCACTATAGTAGGGTTGAAGGTATCTCAGAGTGGACAGGATGGACTAGAGGCTGGGGTAGGTTCCTCAGGACTCAGAGTATCTCCTCACCACTATAGTAGGGTTAGAGGTATCTCCTCACCACTATAGTAGGGTTGTAGCTGGAGGTATCTCCTCACCACTATAGTAGACAGCTGTAGGTATCTCCTCACCACTATAGTAGGGTTGTAGAGTATCTCCTCACCACTATAGTAGACAGCTGAAGGAGCCAGAGTGGAAGATGGTTGAGTTGTGTCTGTTTATCTTTCAGGATCAGAGCTGGAGAGAAGAGAGAGAGAACATTAGAAGGAGACAGAGTAGCGAAGGGAGCCAGAGTGGACAGGATGGACTCCAGGGAGGTATGGGGACCCAGGTTCCTCAGGATCAGAGCTGGAGAGAAGAGAGAGAACATTAGAAGGAGACAGAGTAGCGAAGGGAGCCAGAGTGGACAGGATGGACTCCAGGGAGGTATGGGGACCCAGGTTCCTCAGGATCAGAGCTGGAGAGAAGAGAGAGAACATTAGAAGGAGACAGAGTGGACAGGATGGACTCCAGGAATGGGGAGCCAGAGTGGACAGGATGGACTCCAGGGAGGTATGGGGACCCAGGTTCCTCAGGATCAGAGCTGGAGAGAAGAGAGAGAACATTAGAAGGAGACAGAGTAGCGAAGGGAGCCAGAGTGGACAGGATGGACTCCAGGGAGGTATGGGGACCCAGGTTCCTCAGGATCAGAGCTGGAGAGAAGAGAGAGAACATTAGAAGGAGACAGAGTAGCGAAGGGAGACAGAGTGGACAGGATGGACTCCAGGGAGGTATGGGGACCCAGGTTCCTCAGGATCAGAGCTGGAGAGAAGAGAGAGAACATTAGAAGGAGACAGAGTAGCGAAGGGAGCCAGAGTGGACAGGATGGACTCCAGGGAGGTATGGGGACCCAGGTTCCTCAGGATCAGAGCTGGAGAGAAGAGAGAGAACATTAGAAGGAGACAGAGTAGCGAAGGGAGACAGAGTGGACAGGATGGACTCCAGGGAGGTATGGGGACCCAGGTTCCTCAGGATCAGAGCTGGAGAGAAGAGAGAGAACATTAGAAGGAGACAGAGTGGACAGGATGGACTCCAGGGAGGTATGGGGACCCAGGTTCCTCAGGATCAGAGCTGGAGAGAGGAGAGATGAAGGGTGGGATGGGGGGAGGGAGGGAGGTAGAGAGAACATTAGGAGACAGAGCAAGGAAACAGGACGGAGTCTGGAGAAGTATGGGGACCCAGGTTCCTTGGGATCAGAGCTGGAGAGATTGGTTGATTGGTTGAGAGCGAGGGGGGAGAGAAGGTAAATGAAAGAGACAGGTACAGTACCTTCAGACAGTATTCATATTCCTAGATTTATTCCACATTTGGTTTGTGTTAATTTCTTACGGCTGAGATCGGCTGAGATCCTGTTAACGGGATCGACTTGACAACAGCCAGTGAAAGTGCAGGGCGCTAAATTCAAACAGCAACTTGTTGTTAATCCCAGTGTCCGATTTCAAAAACGCTTTACGACGAAAGCACACCAACTGATTATGTTAGGTCAGTACCAAGTCAACAGAAAAACACAGCAATTTTTCCAGCCAAAGAGAGGAGACACAAAAAGCAGAAATAGAGATAAAACGAATCACTAACCTTTGATGATCTTCATCAGATGACACTCATAGGACTTCATGTTACACAATACATGTATGTTTTGTTCGATAAAGTTCATATTTATATCCAAAAATCTTAGTTTACATTGGCGCGTTATGTTCAGCAATGTTTTGCCTCCAAAACATCCGGTGATTTTGCAGAGAGCCACATCAATTTACAGAAATACTCATAATAAACATTGCTAAAAGATACAACTGTTATGCATGGAACTTTAGATAAACTTCTCCTTAATGCAACCGCTGTGTCAGATTTTTTAAAAAACTTTATGGGAAAAGCACACCATGCAATAATCTGAGTACGGCGTTCAGACAGCAAAACAATCCAAACAGGTACCCGCCATGTTGTGGAGTCAACAGAAGTCAGAAAAAGCATTATAAATATTCACTTACCTTTGATGATCTTCATCAGAATGCACTCCCAGGAATCCCAGTTCCACAATAAATGTTTGTTTTGTTCGATAAAGTCCATAATTTACGTCCAAATACCTCCCTTTTTGTTTGCGCGTTTAGTACACAAATCCAAACTCACGACGCGCGGGCACTAGGTCCAGGCGAAAGTTCAGACGAAAAGTCATATTACAGTTCGTAGAAACATGTCAAACGAAGTATAGAATCAATCTTTAGGATGTTTTTATCATAAATGTCACGTTCTGACCATAGTTCTTTTGTGTTTTTCTTGTTTTAGTGTTGGTCACGACGTGAGCTGGGTGGGCATTCTATGTTGTGTGTCTAGTTTGTCTGTTTCTGTGTTTGGCCTGATATGGTTCTCATTCAGAGGCAGGTGTTAGTCGTTGTCTCTGATTGGGAACCATATTTAGGTAGCCTGTTTTGTCATTGTGGGCGATTGTCTATGTCTAGTGTTTGTGTCAGCACATTTGGTATATAGCTTCACGGTCGTGGTTCATTTCTTGTTTTGTTCACTTTACTTTGTGTTTTCATCATCCATTAAAATCATGCATTCACACCACGCAGCGCTTTGGTCCTCTTCTTACGACGATCGTGACAATAAATCTTCAATAATGTTTAAACCGGAGAATTCCTTTGTTTGTAGAAATGCAATGGAATGCAACTAACTCTCACAGGAGCGAGAGAGACAGCTCGTGGCACTCTGCCAGACCCCTGACTCAAACAGCTCTCATTCCCCCCTCCTTCACAGTAGAAACATCAAACAATGTTCTAGAGACTGTTGGCATCTAGTAGAAGCCTTAGGAAGTGCAATATGACCGCATAGACACTGTATATTCGATAGGCAATGACTTGAAAAACTACAAGCCTCAGATTTCCCACTTCCTGGTTGGATTTTTTCTCAGGTTTTTGCCTGCCATATGAGTTCTGTTATACTCACAGACATCATTCAAACAGTTTTAGAAACTTCAGAGTGTTTTCTATCCAAATCTACTATGCATATCTTAGCTTCTGGGCCTGAGTAGCAGGCAGTTTACTCTGGGCACCTTATTCATCCAAGCTACTCAATACTGCCCCCAGCCATAAAAACTTAAAGCCTAAATTCCCATTAAAAAATGATTACATTTTTTTATTTTTTATTATTGATTAAAAAAATAAAGTCTAACCCATCTACACACAATAATGACAAAGTGAAAACATGTTTTTAGAAATTTTAGCATATTTATTGAAAATGAAATACAGAAATATCTCATTTACATTTGTATTCACACCCCTGAGTCAATACTTTGTAGAAGCACATTTGGCAGCAATTATAGCTGTGAGTCTTTCTGGGTAGGTACCTAAGAGCTTTCCACACCTGGATTGTACAATATTTGTTCATTATTCCTTTTAAAATTCTTCAAGCTCTTTCAAATTGGTTGTTGATCATTGCAAGACAACCATTTTCAGGTCATGCTATAGATTTTCAAATGGATTTAAGTCAAAACTGTAACTAGGCCACTCAGGAACATTTACTGTCTTCTTGGTAAGCAACTCCAGTGTATATTTGGCCTTGTGTTTTAGGTTATTATCCTGCTGTGTCTGGTGGAAAACAGACAACCAGGTTTTCTTCTAGGATTTTGCCTGTGCTTAGCTCCATTCCTTTTCCATTCCTTTTCTTTTTTTATCCTGAAAAACTCCCAGTCCTTAATGATTACAAGCATACACATAACATGATGCAGCCACCACTATGCTTGAAAATATGGAGAGTGGTACTCAGTGATGAGTTGTATTGGGTTTGTCCCAAACATGCAACGTTTTATTCAGGACAAAAAATTAATTGCTTTACATAATATTTTGCAGTATTACTTTAGAGCCTTGTTGCAAACAGGATGCATGATTTGTAATATTTTTATTCTGTACAGGCTTCCTTCTTTTCACTCTGTCATTTAGATTAGTATTGTGGAGTAACTACAATGTTGTTTATCCATCCTCAGTTTTCTCCTATCACAGCCATTAAACTCTGTAACTGTTTTAAAGTCACCATTGGCGTCATGGTGAAATCCCTGAGTGGTTTCCTTCCTCTCCAGCAACTGAGTTAGGAAGGACGCCTGTATCTTGTAGTGACTGGGGTGTATTGATACACCATCCAAAGTGTAATTAATAACTTCACCAGAGCTCAAAGGGATATTCAATGTCTGCTTTATATTTTTTTATCCATCTACCAATAGGTGCCCTTCTTTGTGAGTCATTGGAAAACCTCCCTGGCCTTTGTGGTTGAATCTGTGAAATTCACTACTTCGACTGACGGACCTTACAGATAATTGTATGTGTAGAGAGATGAGGTAGTCAATTAAAAATCATGTTAAACACTATTATTACACACAATCCAAGCAACTTATTATGTGACTAGTTAAGCAAAGTTTTACTCCTGAACTTCAGGCTAAGTTAGGCTTGCCATAACAAAGGGGTTGAATACGACTATATGACTCGAGACATTTCATTTTTTTAATTTTTTTTTTATAAAAACTTCTTTTTTTTTTTTACAATCTAAAACATAATTCCACTTTGACATTATGGGGTACTGTGTGTAGGCCAGTGACAAAATAAATCTCCATTTAAATTCAGGCTGTAACAAAATAAAATGTGGAAAAGACAAGGGGGTGTGAATACTTTCTGAAGGCACTGGGTATGACAGTTTATGAGGTACAACCAATAACAAAATATGTTGGTACATCATCAAATCATAAACAGATATTTCACTACAAACCAAATACCAGAAAATGGTGGAGTCATAGAGAGAGACAGAGAAAAAGAGAGATAAATAGAGATACATAGAACATCTAATAAAATATTTAGAACAGAGAGAACAGTCTATAACTTGGGCGACTGGAGTCTTTGACAATTTTTTGGGCTTTCCTCTGACACCGCCTGGTATAGAGGTCCTTGATGTCAGGAAGCTTGGCCCCAGTGATGTACTGGGCCGTATGTACTACCCTCTGTAGCGCCTTACGGTCGGAGGCCGAGCAGTTGCCATACCAGCTAATGCAACCGGTCAGGATGCTCTCGATGGCGCAGCTGTAGAACTTCTTGAGGATCTGAGGACCCATGCCAAATCTTTTCAGTTTCCTGAGGGGGAAAAGGTGTTGTCGTGCACTCTTCACAACTTTTCACGACTGTCTTGGTGTGTTTGGACCGTGATAGTTTGTGATGTGACGTGTGTTAGTTTTGACATGTTTAGATCGAAACCAAAACAGTAAGTTAATAGGGCTGTGAAGAATTGGTAACTAGCCACAAATAATTTACCTATATTCATATACCTTGAATAACATAAGTTGTATGTTGTTTCTGAACGTTATGATTCACTCATTGTTAGCTGATAATTATGAAGTTAAAAGTTTGTTGTAGTTGTATTAGCATTAGCCTGGCTGGCTGTCTGGCAGCAGATTGAGTGAATGGGTGCTATGATAAAGTTACAGGGCATAGTTGTGCTAAGGTGACTGTAGCCCGAATAGCAGGAATGGATCAGGCACAATCAGGAATGGATGTAGTCCACAATCATCTCCTTTGTCTTGATCACATTGAGGGAGAGGTGGTTGTCCTGGCACCACACTGCCAGGTCTCTGACCTCCTCCCTACAGGCTGTCTCGTCGTTGTCGGTGATTAGGCCTACCACTGATGTGTCATCGGCAAACTTAATGATGGTGTTGGAGTTGTGCCTGGCCGTGCAGTCATGAGTGAACAGGGAGTACAGGAAGGGACTGAGCACGCACCCCTGAGGGGCCCCTGTGTTGAGGATCAGCGTGGCGCATGTGGTGTTACCTACCCTGATCACCTGGGGGCGGCCCGTCAGTCCAGGATCCAGTTGCAGAGTGAGGTGTTTAGTCCCAGGGTCCTTAGCTTAGTGATGAGCTTTGTGGGCACTATGGTGTTGAACGCTGAGCTGTTGTTAATGAACAGCATTCTCACATAGGTGTTCCTTTTGTCCAGGTGGGAAAGGGCAGTGTGGAGTGCGTTTGGGTCATCTGTGGATCTGTTGGGGCGCTATGCGAATTGGAGTGGGTCTAGGGTATCTGGGAGAATGCTGTTGATGTGAGCCATGCCCAGCCTTTCAAAGCACTTCATGGCTACTGACGTGAGTGCTATGGGGCGGTAATCAGTTACCTTCGCTTCCTTGGGCACAGGGACGATAGTGGACTGCCTGAAACATGTAGGTATTACAGACTCAGACAAGGAGAGTTTGAAAATGTCAGTGAAGACATTTGCCAGCAGGTCAGAGCATGCTCACAGTACACGTCCTGGTAATCCATCTGGCCCTGCGGCATTGTGAATGTTGACCTGTTTAAAGGTCATGCTCACATCGGCTATGGAGAGTGTGATCAAAGCTGGTGCTCTCATGTATGGTTCAGTGTTGCTTGCCTCGAAGCGAGCATTAAACGCATTTAGCTCGTCTGCTCGCGTCATTGGGCAACTCGCAGTTGGGTTTCCCTTTGTAGTCCATAATAGTTTGCCCTGCCACATCCGACAAGCATCAGAGCGCGATTCAATCTTAGTCCTGTATTGACGCTTTGCTTGTTTGATGGTTCGTCGGAGGGCATAGCGGGATTTCTTATAAACGTCCGGGTTAGTGTCCCGCTCCTTGAAAGCGGCAGCTCTAGCCTTCAGCTCGGTGCGGATGTTGCTTGTAATCCATGGCTTCTGGTTGGGATATGAACGTACGGTCACTGTTGGGACAAAGTCGTCGATGCACTTAGTGATGAAGCCAATGACAGATGTGGTGTACTCCTCAATGCCATTGGAGGAATCCCGGAACATATTCCAGTCTGTGCTGCAAGACATCCAGTCTGTTCTGCAAGACATCCAGTCTGTGCTAGCAAGACATCCAGTCTGTTCTGCAAAACATCCAGTCTGTGCTAGCAAGACATCCAGTCTGTTCTGCAAAACATCCAGTCTGTGCTACCAACATCCAGTCTGTGCTGCAAGACATCCAGTCTGTGCTGCAAAACATCCAGTCTGTGCTACCAACATCCAGTCTGTGCTACCAACATCCAGTCTGTGCTACCAAAACATCCAGTCTGTGCTGCAAAACATCCAGTCTGTGCTACCAACATCCAGTCTGTGCTGCAAAACATCCAGTCTGTGCTACCAACATCCAGTCTGTGCTACCAAAACATCCAGTCTGTGCTAGCAACATCCAGTCTGTGCTGCAAAACATCCAGTCTGTGCTACCAACATCCAGTCTGTGCTGTCAACATCCAGTCTGTGCTGCAAAACATCCAGTCTGTGCTGCAAAACATCCAGTCTGTGCTGCCAAAACATCCAGTCTGTGCTACCAACATCCAGTCTGTGCTACCAACATCCAGTCTGTGCTACCAACATCCAGTCTGTGCTGCAAAACATCCAGTCTGTGCTACCAACATCCAGTCTGTGCTACCAACATCCAGTCTGTGCTACCAACATCCAGTCTGTGCTGCCAACATCCAGTCTGTGCTGCAAAACATCCAGTCTGTGCTACCAACATCCAGTCTGTGCTACCAAAACATCCAGTCTGTGCTACCAACATCCAGTCTGTGCTACCAAAACATCCAGTCTGTGCTACCAACATCCAGTCTGTGCTACCAACATCCAGTCTGTGCTGCAAAACATCCAGTCTGTGCTACCAACATCCAGGGTGTGCTACCAACATCCAGTCTGTGCTGCCAACATCCAGTCTGTGCTGCCAACATCCAGTCTGTGCTGCCAACATCCAGTCTGTGCTGCCAACATCCAGTCTGTGCTACCAACATCCAGTCTGTGCTACCAACATCCAGTCTGTGCTGCCAACATCCAGTCTGTGCTGCACAACATCCAGTCTGTGCTGCCAACATCCAGTCTGTGCTGCACAACATCCAGTCTGTGCTACCAACATCCAGTCTGTGCTAGCAAAACAGTCCTTAAGCATCTGACCACTTAAGTAAACTCCCAACTGAGACTCAGCAGAAGTCTGAAAAATATACTTTATGTACAACGTAGAACCCCAAACAATGCAGAGCAGAATTAGGACATACCCAGGGTGGCAGGGTAGCCTAGTGGTTAGTAACCGGAAGGTTGCAAGTTCAAACCCCCGAGCTGACATGGTACAAATCTGTCGTTCTGCCCCTGAACAGGCAGTTAACCCACTGTTCCCAGGCCGTCATCGAAAATAAGAATTTGTTCTTAACTGAATTTCCTGGTTAAATAAAGGTAAAAAAGAGAAGACCGACTATGTGCACACTGCCCACAAAATTTGTTGTAAACTGAGCTGCACTTCCTAACCTCCTGCCAAATGTACAACCATATTAGAGACACAGATCCACAAAGAATTTGAAAACAAACCCAATTTTGATAAACTCTCATCATCTATTGGGTGAAATACCACTGTGTGACATCACAGCAGCAAGATGTGTGACCTGTTGCCACGAGAAAAGGTCAACCAGTGAAGAACACACACCATTGTAAATACATATAAATATGTTTATTTATTTTCCCTTTTGTACTTTAACCATTTGCACATCATTACAACACTGTATATATACAGTTGAAGTCGGACGTTTACATACACCTTAGCCAAATACATTTTAAACTCAGTTTTTCACAATTCCTGACATTTAATCCAAGTAAAAATTCTTATGAAATGTGAAATATGCAAACTCTGACCCACTGGGAATGTGAAATGTCAGAATAATAGTAGAAAGAATGATTTATTTCAGCTTTTATTTCTTTCATCACATTCCCAGTGGGTCAGAAGTTAACATACATTCAATTAGAATTTGGTAGCATTGCCTTTAAACTGTTTAACTTGGGTCAAATGTTTCAGGTAGCCTTCCACAAGCTTCCCACAATAAGTTGGGTGAATTTTGGCCCATTCCTCCTGACAGAGCTGGTGTAACTGAGTCAGGTTTGTAGGCCTCCTTGCTTGCACATGCTTTTTCAGTTCTGCCCACACATTTTCTATAGGATTGAGGTCAGGGCTTTGTGATGGCCACTCCAATACCTTGACTTTGTTGTCCTTAAGCTATTTTGCCACAACTTTGAAAGTATGCTTGGGGTCATTGTCTATTTGGAAGACCCATTTGCGACCAAGCTTTAACTTCCTGACTGATGTCTTGAGATATTGCTTCAAAATATCCATAATTTTCCTTCCCTCATGATGCCATCTATTTTGTGAAGTGCACCAGTCCCTCCTGCAGCAAAGCACCCCCACAACATGATGCTGCCACCCCCGTGCTTCACGGTTGGGATGGTGTTCTTCGGCTTGCAAGCCTCCCCCTTTTTCCTCCAAACATAACGATGGTCATTATGGCCAAACAGTTCTATTTTTGTTTCATCAGACCAGAGGACATTTCTCCAAAAAGTATGATCTTTGTCCCCATGTGCAGTTGAAAACCGTAGTCTGGCTTTTTAATGGCGGTTTTGGAGAAGTGGCTTCTTCCTTGCTGAGTGGCCTTTCAGGTTACGTCGATATAGGACTCGTTTTACTGTGGATATAGAGACTTTTGTACCTGTTTCCTCCAGCATCTCCACAAGGTCCTTTGCTGTTGTTCTGGGACTGATTTGCACTTTTCACACCAAAGTACGTTAATCTATAGGAGACAGAACGCGTCTCCTTCCTGAGCGGTATGACGGCTGCGTGGTCCCATGGTGTTTATGCTTACGTACTATTGTTTGTACAGATGAACGTGGTACCTTCAGGTGTTTGGAAATTGCTCCCAAGGATGAACCAGACTTGTGGAGGTCTACAATCTTTTCGGAGGTCTTGGCTGATTTCTTTAGATTTTCCCATGATGTCAAGCAAAGAGGCACTGAGTTTGAAGGTAGGCCTTGAAATACATCCACAGGTACACCTCCAATTGACTCAAATTATGTCAATTAGCCTATCAGAAGCTTCTAAAGCCATGACATATTTTGGGGAATTTTCCAAGCTGTTTAAAGGCACAGTCAACTTAGTGTACGTAAACTTCTGACCCACTGGAATTGTGACACAGTGAATTATATGTGAAATAATCTGTCTGTAAACAATTGTTTGAAAAATGACTTGTGTCGTGCGCAAAGTAGATGTCCTAACCGACTTGCCAAAACTATAATTTGTTAACAAGACATTTGTTGAGTGGTTGAAAAACGAGTTTTAATGACTCCAACCTAAGTGTATGTAAACTAGTTTTAATGACTCCAACCTAAGTGTATGTAAACTAGTTTTAATGACTCCAACCTAAGTGTATGTAAACTAGTGTTAATGACTCCAACCTAAGTGTATATAAACTTCCAACTTTCACTGTCTACATAATATGACATTTGAAATGTCTTTATTATTTTGTAATTTTTGTGAGTGTAATGTTAATTGTTTTTTATTGCTTATTTCACTTTTGTTTATTATCTACTTCACTTGCTTTGGCAATGTTAACATATGTTTCCCCTTCAATTTAAATTGACTTGAGAGAGAGAGACTTACTGTCGTTGGCCACCTCAGCCTGCTGTGTGTCAGCTCCTCCTGCCCCAGCCCTGCCCCCAGCCCTGGGAGTGGTGACGGCAGTAGAGGTGGTAGCAGCTGGCCGGTAGAGAGCAGGGAGGGGCAATAAACCGTCCTTCTGATGCACACCCAGAGGTAACTCCCTCAGCTGGGGTAGTTTCAGCTCTGCCTCTAAAGGTAAAAAAAAACACAGTCGGATATCCCAGTGGACAACACACAACACAGCTGTCTATGTTTATCATAGGGTTTAGGTATCACTGTATGTTTACCTGATTTAGGAACACCACATTTAAAACACTTCTCTCTCCTCTTGAAGTTCTGAACCCCACACTGTTAGAACAGCAACAGAGGCGATCAGTACCGGTGAGAATTGAGAACAAGATGAGAAGCCACACAGTGAGGTTGTTAGCTGTTGTACCTTGTTACAGAGCCAGTCCTCGTTGGCGCGTGGTTTAGGGTCACTGTAGTGCATAGACACCCTCTGGCCTAGGATAGACAAAACCCTCTGAAAGAGAGAGAGAGAAGGAGACAGGCAGAGAGAGAGAAGGAGAGAAGGAGAGACAAAGAGAAAGATAGACAGAGAAGACCAAGAGAGAGGGAGACAGAGGGAGAACGAGACAAAGAGAGAGAGAGAAACAAAGAATGATTATCATAGATAAGTGGTTCACATTCTAGAGAGAGAGGAGCCCACTCACAAGAGGGCAGAATGAGTGAGAGATGTTTCCCATGCCAATAAAGCCCATTGAATTGAATTGAGAGAGAGTGGGAAAGAGAGGAGAGAAGAGAGGGAAAGAGAGGAGAGAAGAGGGAAAGAGAGGAGAGAAGAGAGGGAAAGAGAGGAGAGAAGAGAGGGAAAGAGAGGAGAGAAGAGAGGGAAAGAGAGGAGAGGAGAGGGGTAGAGAGGGAGAGGATAGAAGAGAGGGAAAGAGAAGAGAGAAGAGAGGGAAAGAGAAGAGAGGGAAAGAGAGGAGAGAAGAGGGAAAGAGAGGAGAGAAGAGAGGGAGAGGAGAGAAGAGAGGGAAAGAGAGGAGAGAGGAGAGGAGAGAAGAGGGAGAGAAAGAGAGGAGAGAGGGTAGGGAAAGAGAGGAGAGAGGAGAGGGAAAGAGAGGAGAGAAGAGAGGGAACGAGAGGAGAGATGAGGGAAAGAGGAGAGAAGAGAGGGAAAGAGAGGAGAAGAGAGGAGAGGAGAGAGGGAAAGAGAGGAGAGAAGAGAAAGAAAGAGAGGAGAGAAGAGAGGGAAAGAGAAGAGAGAAGAAAAATTGAGGACAAGAGAGAAATGTAACCTTCAGCTCAAGGGAAATTGGGACGGACGGAGAGCTGTATGTGTGTGTTCGATTGGCCACCCTGTTAGCCGTTTATGTGTGTGTGTGTGTGTGTGTGTGGAGAGAGAGAGTGTTGTGTTTTGTCAACCCCCCCCCTTAAGGGGAACCCTGGTCACAGTGTTAGCCAACCTGACCCCCACCCCAACCTGGCAACGCAACCAGTAGAAAAGAGACAGTATTCACCATTCAATATTCATACGGTATATTGCACAACACAGCAATGGTGAGGCGTGCACAAGTGTTACGGTCTGTGGTTAAAATATATCTCCCACCTACATCATTTGATTAGGTCGTTTGATACTGTAATGACACCCATGGTCACTTTATGACTCTGCATGTTTCATGTTTCATTTAACAACAATGGTGTCATTTAACAACAATGGTGTCATTTAAGAACAATGGTGTCATTCAACAACAATGGTGTCATTTAAGAACACCGGTGTCATTCAACAACAATGGTGTCATTCAACAATGGTGTCATTCAACAATGGTGTCATTCAACAATGGTGTCATTCAACAACAATGGTGTCATTCAACAATGGTGTCATTCAACAATGGTGTCATTCAACAATGGTGTCATTCAACAACAATGGTGTCATTCAACAATGGTGTCATTCAACAATGGTGTATTCAACAATGGTGTCATTCAACAACAATGGTGTCATTCAACAATGGTGTCATTTAAGAACACCGGTGTCATTCAACAACAATGGTGTCATTCAACAATGGTGTCATTTAAGAACAATGGTGTCATTTAAGAACACCGGTGTCATTCAACAACAATGGTGTCATTCAACAATGGTGTCATTCAACAATGGTGTCATTCAACAATGGTGTCATTTAAGAACACTGGTGTCATTCAACAATGGTGTCATTCAACAATTCAACAACAATGGTGTCATTCAACAATGGTGTCATTTAAGAACACCGGTGTCATTCAACAACAATGGTGTCATTCAACAATGGTGTCATTTAAGAACAATGGTGTAATTTAAGAACACCGGTGTCATTTAAGAACAATGGTGTCATTTAAGAACACTGGTGTCATTCAACAACAATGGTGTCATTCAACAACAATGGTGTCATTCAGATACAAGTTTTGTTTAACTGGTGTCATGCAGTTACAGGAACCACAGAAAGGGAATAGACCTCCACCCTTCCTGACCCCGAACAACCCCTCACCGAACACCCAACCTCCACCCCCTAACGACTGGACTCCCTGGATAAAAGATTGTCAGAAAGTGGGGATTTGGGGACGGAGGAAGGGAGGAAGAGAAAGGGGTGGGTTGAAGTCTGTTGAAAGGTAAAGAGAGAGAGAGAGAGAGAGAGAGAGAGAGAGAGAGAGAGAGAGAGAGAGAGAGAGAGAGAGAGAGAGAGAGAGAGAGAGAGAGAAGAGGTAAGAGAAGTAAGAGAGAGAGAGAGAGAGAGAGAAGGAGAAAGTAAAGAGAGAGAGAGAAGAGAGAGAGAGAGAGAGAGAGGAGAAAGGTAAAGAGAGAGAGAGAGACAGAGAGAGAGAGAGAGAGAGAGGGAGAAAGGTAAAGAGAGAGAGAGAGAGAGAGAGAGAGAGAGGGAGAAAGGTAAAGAGAGAGAGAGAGACAGAGAGAGAGAGGGAGAAAGGTAAAGAGAGAGAGAGAGACAGAGAGAAAGGTAAAGAGAGAGTCAGAGAGAGAGAGAGCGAGGTAGAGAGATAGAAAGGTAAAGAGAGAGAGAGAGAGAGAGACAGAGAGAGAGAAAGGTAAAGAGAGAGAGAGAGAGACAGAGAGAGAGAGAGAAAGGTAAAGAGAGAGTCAGAGAGAGAGAGAGAGCGAGGGAGAGAGATAGAAAGGTAAAGAGAGAGTCAGAGAGAGAGAGAGAGCGAGGTAGAGAGATAGAAAGGTAAAGAGAGAGTCAGAGAGAGAGTGTGTGAGAGTGGCTGGGAGAGTCCGATGGTGTGTCAGTACAGTTATACCAACACACATCGGCATCAGAAAACACAGGTGTGTGTGTCATGTTCAAGATCATGTGTGTATTTGTGTGTGTGTGTGTGTATTTGTGTGTGTGTGTGTGTGTGTATTTGTGTGTGTGTGTGTATTTGTGTGTGTGTGTGTGTGTGTGTGTGTGTGTGTGTGTGTAGAGTGACCTGATTGGTCTCCATCCAGCGGCAGGCCTCCTGTATGTGATTAAACTCCACGAAGGCGAATCCACGGCTCTGACCTGGTCACCACGCCAACCAGCCAGCGCCATGGCAACCCAACAACAACAACAACAACATAACATCAACGCAGTGAGGGGTTAGTGCTTCATAAAGAGACAGAGAGACAAAGAGAACAGAGTGCTCTATCCCAGATGGAGTTTATAGCTGCTACACTGGGGTCTCAATGGTAGGTTTATAGCTGCTATACTGGGGTATAAATGGTAGGTTTATAGCTGATACACTGGGGTCTCAATGGTAGGTTTATAGCTACACTGGGGTCTCAATGGTAGGTTTATAGCTACACTGGGGTCTCAATGGTAGGTTTATAGCTGCTATCCTGGGGTATAAATGGTAGGTTTATAGCTGATACACTGGGGTCTCAATGGTAGGTTTATAGCTGCTACACTGGGGTATAAATGGTAGGTTTATAGCTGATACACTGGGGTATAAATGGTAGGTTTATAGCTACACTGGGGTATAAATGGTAGGTTTATAGCTGATACACTGGGGTATAAATGGTAGGTTTATAGCTGATACACTGGGGTCTCAATGGTAGGTTTATAGCTGCTACACTGGGGTATAAATGGTAGGTTTATAGCTGATACACTGGGGTATAAATGGTAGGTTTATAGCTACACTGGGGTATAAATGGTAGGTTTATAGCTGATACACTGGGGTATAAATGGTAGGTTTATAGCTGATACACTGGGGTCTCAATGGTAGGTTTATAGCTGCTACACTGGGGTATAAATGGTAGGTTTATAGCTGATACACTGGGGTATAAATGGTAGGTTTATAGCTACACTGGGGTATAAATGGTAGGTTTATAGCTGATACACTGGGGTATAAATGGTAGGTTTATAGCTGATACACTGGGGTCTCAATGGTAGGTTTATAGCTGCTACACTGGGGTATAAATGGTAGGTTTATAGCTGATACACTGGGGTATAAATGGTAGGTTTATAGCTACACTGGGGTATAAATGGTAGGTTTATAGCTGATACACTGGGGTATAAATGGTAGGTTTATAGCTAAACTGGGGTATAAATGGTAGGTTTAAAGCTGCTACACTGGGGTATAAATGGTAGGTTTATAGCTACACTGGGGTATAAATGGTAGGTTTATAGCTACACTGGGGTATAAATGGTAGGTTTATAGCTGATACACTGGGGTATAAATGGTAGGATTATAGCTACACTGGGGTATAAATGGTAGGTTTATAGCTGCTACACTGGGGTATAAATGGTAGGTTTATAGCTACACTGGGGTATAAATGGTAGGTTTATAGCTCCTATACTGGGGTATAAATGGTAGGTTTATAGCTGATACACTGGGGTATAAATGGTAGGTTTATAGCTGCTACACTGGGGTATAAATGGTAGGTTTACAGCTACACTGGGGTATAAATGGTAGGTTTATAGCTACACTGGGGTATAAATGGTAGGTTTATAGCTACACTGGGGTATAAATGGTAGGTTTACAGCTACACTGGGGTATAAATGGTAGGTTTATAGCTGCTACACTGGGGTATAAATGGTAGGTTTATAGCTGCTACACTGGGGTATAAATGGTAGGTTTATAGCTACACTGGGGTATAAATAGTAGGTTTATAGCTACACTGGGGTATAAATGGTAGGTTTATAGCTACACTGGGGTATAAATGGTAGGTTTATAGCTGATACACTGGGGTCTCAATGGTAGGTTTATAGCTACACTGGGGTATAAATGGTAGGTTTATAGCTGATACACTGGGGTATAAATGGTAGGTTTATAGCTACACTGGGGTATAAATGGTAGGTTTATAGCTGATACACTGGGGTATAAATGGTAGGTTTATAGCTGATACACTGGGGTCTCAATGGTAGGTTTATAGCTGCTACACTGGGGTATAAATGGTAGGTTTATAGCTGATACACTGGGGTATAAATGGTAGGTTTATAGCTACACTGGGGTATAAATGGTAGGTTTATAGCTGATACACTGGGGTATAAATGGTAGGTTTATAGCTACACTGGGGTATAAATGGTAGGGTTATAGCTGATACACTGGGGTATAAATGGTAGGTTTATAGCTGCTACACTGGGGTATAAATGGTAGGTTTATAGCTCCTATACTGGGGTATAAATGGTAGGTTTATAGCTAATACACCCTGGTATAAATGGTAGGTTTGTAGCTGCTACACTGGGGTATAAATGGTAGGTTTATAGCTCCTATACTGGGGTATAAATGGTAGGTTTATCGCTAATACACCCTGGTATAAATGGTAGGTTTGTAGCTGCTACACTGGGGTAGAAATTGTAGGTTTGTAGATGCTACACTCGCGTATAAAGGGTAGGTTTTTAGCTGATACACTGGGGTATAAATGGTAGGTTTATAGCTACACTGGGGTATAAATGGTAGGTTTAAAGCTGATACACTGGGGTATAAATGGTAGGTTTATAGCTGATATACTGGGGTATAAATGGTAGGTTTATAGCTGATATACTGGGGTATAAATGGTAGGTTTATAGCTACACTGGGGTATAAATGGTAGGTTTACAGCTACACTGGGATATAAATGGTAGGTTTATAGCTGATACACTGGGGTCTCAATGGTAGGTTCATAGCTGCTACACTGGGGTATAAATGGTAGGTTTATAGCTACACTGGGGTATAAATGGTAGGTTTATAGCTGATACACTGGGGTATAAATGGTAGGTTTATAGCTAAACTGGGGTATAAATGGTAGGTTTAAAGCTGCTACACTGGGGTATAAATGGTAGGTTTATAGCTACACTGGGGTATAAATGGTAGGTTTATAGCTGCTACACTCGGTTCTCAATGGTAGGATTATAGCTGCTACACTGGGGTATAAATGGTAGGATTATAGCTACACTGGGGTATAAATGGTAGGTTTATAGCTGCTACACTGGGGTATAAATGGTAGGTTTATAGCTACACTGGGGTATAAATGGTAGGTTTATAGCTGATATACTGGGGTATAAATGGTAGGTTTATAGCTGATACACTGGGGTATAAATGGTAGGTTTATAGCTGCTACACTGGGGTATAAATGGTAGGTTTACAGCTACACTGGGGTATAAATGGTAGGTTTATAGCTACACTGGGGTATAAATGGTAGGTTTATAGCTACACTGGGGTATAAATGGTAGGTTTACAGCTACACTGGGGTATAAATGGTAGGTTTATAGCTGCTACACTGGGGTATAAATGGTAGGTTTATAGCTGCTACACTGGGGTATAAATGGTAGGTTTATAGCTACACTGGGGTATAAATAGTAGGTTTATAGCTACACTGGGGTATAAATGGTAGGTTTATAGCTACACTGGGGTATAAATGGTAGGTTTATAGCTACACTGGGGTATAAATGGTAGGTTTACAGCTACACTGGGGTATAAATGGTAGGTTTATAGCTGCTACACTGGGGTATAAATGGTAGGTTTATAGCTGATACACTGGGGTATAAATGGTAGGTTTATAGCTGATATACTGGGGTATAAATGGTAGGTTTATAGCTACACGGGGGTATAAATGGTAGGTTTATAGCTGCTACACTGGGGTATAAATGGTAGGTTTATAGCTGCTACACTGGGGTATAAATGGTAGGTTTATAGCTACACTGGGGTATAAATGGTAGGATTATAGCTGCTACACTGGGGTACAAATGGTAGGTTTATAGCTGCTACACTGGGGTATAAATGGTAGGTTTATAGCTACACTGGGGTATAAATGGTAGGTTTAAAGCTGATACACTGGGGTATAAATGGTAGGTTTATAGCTGATATACTGGGGTATAAATGGTAGGTTTATAGCTGATATACTGGGGTATAAATGGTAGGTTTATAGCTACACTGGGGTATAAATGGTAGGTTTATAGCTGATATACTGGGGTCTCAATGGTAGGTTTATAGCTGATACACTGGGGTATAAATGGTAGGTTTATAGCTGATATACTGGGGTCTCAATGGTAGGTTTATAGCTGAAACACTGGGATATAAATGGTAGGATTATAGCTGCTACACTGGGGTATAAATGGTAGGTTTATAGCTACACTGGGGTATAAATGGTAGGTTTATAGCTGATATACTGGGGTCTCAATGGTAGGTTTATAGCTGAAACACTGGGATATAAATGGTAGGATTATAGCTGCTACACTGGGGTATAAATGGTAGGTTTATAGCTGCTATACTGGGGTATAAATGGTAGGTTTATAGCTGATATACTGGGGTCTCAATGGTAGGTTTATAGCTGATACACTGGGGTATAAATGGTAGGTTTATAGCTGCTACACTGGGGTATAAATGGTAGGTTTATAGATGCTACACTGGGGTATAAATGGTAGGTTTATAGCTGCTACACTGGGGTATAAATGGTAGGTTTATAGCTGCTATACTGGGGTATAAATGGTAGGTTTATAGCTGATATACTGGGGTCTCAATGGTAGGTTTATAGCTAATACACCCTGGTATAAATGGTAGGTTTATAGCTGCTACACTGGGGTATAAATGCTAGGTTTATAGCTGCTATACTGGGGTATAAATGGTAGGTTTACAGCTGCTATACTGGGGTATAAATGGTAGGTTTATAGCTGAAATACTGGGGTATAAATGGTAGGTTTATAGCTGATATACTGGGGTATAAATGGTAGGTTTACAGCTGCTATACTGGGGTATAAATGGTAGGTTTATAGCTGCTACACTGGGGTATAAATGGTAGGTTTATAGCTGATACACTGGGGTATAAATGGTAGGTTTATAGATGCTACACTGGGGTATAAATGGTAGGTTTATAGCTGCTACACTGGGGTATAAATGGTAGGTTTATAGCTGCTATACTGGGGTATAAATGGTAGGTTTATAGCTGATATACTGGGGTCTCAATGGTAGGTTTATAGCTAATACACCCTGGTATAAATGGTAGGTTTATAGCTGCTACACTGGGGTATAAATGCTAGGTTTATAGCTGCTATACTGGGGTATAAATGGTAGGTTTACAGCTGCTATACTGGGGTATAAATGGTAGGTTTATAGCTGAAATACTGGGGTATAAATGGTAGGTTTATAGCTGATATACTGGGGTATAAATGGTAGGTTTACAGCTGCTATACTGGGGTATAAATGGTAGGTTTATAGCTGCTACACTGGGGTATAAATGGTAGGTTTATAGCTGATACACTGGGGTATAAATGGTAGGTTTACAGCTGCTATACTGGGGTATAAATGGTAGGTTTATAGCTGCTACACTGGGGTATAAATGGTAGGTTTGTAGATGCTACACTGGGGTAAAAATGGTAGGTTTATAGCTCCTATACTGGGGTATAAATGGTAGGTTTATAGCTAATACACCCTGGTATAAATGGTAGGTTTGTAGCTGCTACACTGGGGTAGAAATTGTAGGTTTGTAGATGCTACACTGGGGTATAAATGGTAGGTTTATAGTTGCTACACTGGGGTATAAATGGTAGGTTTATAGCTGATACACCTGGGTATAAATGGTAGGTTTATAGCTGCTACACTGGGGTATAAATGGTAGGTTTGTAGCTGCTACACTGGGGTATAAATGGTAGGTTTATAGCTACACTGGGGTATAAATGGTAGGTTTATAGCTGCTACACTGGGGTACAAATGGTAGGTTTATAGCTGATACACTGGGGTATAAATGGTAGGTTTACAGCTGCTATACTGGGGTATAAATGGTAGGTTTATAGCTGCTACACTGGGGTATAAATGGTAGGTTTGTAGATGCTACACTGGGGTATAAATGGTAGGTTTACAGCTAATACACCCTGGTATAAATGGTAGGTTTGTAGCTGCTACACTGGGGTAGAAATTGTAGGTTTGTAGATGCTACACTGGGGTATAAAGGGTAGGTTTTTAGCTGATACACTGGGGTATAAATGGTAGGTTTAAAGCTGCTACACTGGGGTATCAATGGTAGGTTTATAGCTGCTACACTGGGGTATAAATGGTAGGTTTGTAGATGCCACACTGGGGTAAAAATGGTAGGTTTATAGCTCCTATACTGGGGTATAAATGGTAGGTTTATAGCTAATACACCCTGGTATAAATGGTAGGTTTGTAGCTGCTACACTGGGGTATAAAGGGTAGGTTTATAGCTGATACACTGGGGTATAAATGGTAGCTTTATAGCTGATACACTGGGGTATAAATGGTAGGTTTATAGCTGATACACTGGGGTATAAATGATAGGTTTATAGCTGCTACACTGGGGTATACATGGTAGGTTTGTAGCTACTACACGGGAGTATAAATGGTAGGTTTATAGCTGATACACCTGGGTATAAATGGTAGGTTTGTAGCTGCTACACTGGGGTACAAATGGTGGGTTTGTAGCTGCAATACTGGGGTTTAAATGATAGGTTTATAGCTGATACACTGGGATATAAATGGTAGGTTTATAGCTGCAATACTGGGGTTTAAATGGTAAGTTTATAGCTGCTACACTGGGATATAAATGGTAGGTTTATAGCTGCTACACTAGGGTATAAATGATAGGTTTATAGCTGCAATACTGGGGTTTAAATGGTAAGTTTATAGCTGATACACTGGGATATAAATGGTAGGTTTATAGCTGCTACACTGGGGTTTCAATGGTAGGTTTGTAGCTGATACACTGGGATATTAATGGTAGGTTTATAGCTGATACACCTGGGTAGGTTTATAGCTATACTGGGTTATAAATGATAGGTTTGTAGCTGCAACACTGGTGTATAAATGGTAGGTTTCTAGCTGCTACACTGGGGTATAAATGGTAGGTTTATAGCTGCTACACTGGGGTATAAATGGTAGGTTTATAGATGATACACTGGGGTATAAATGGTAGGTTTTTAGCTACTACACGGGAGTATAAATGGTAGGTTTATAGCTGATACACTGGGGTATAAATGGTAGGTTTATAGCTGCCACAATGTCCTGCTAACCCCAATGTCCTGCTAGCCCCAATGTCCTGCTAGCCCCAATGTCCTGCTAACCCCAATGTCCTGCTAGCCCCAATGTCCCGCTAACCCCAATGTCCCGCTAACCCCAATGTCCTGCTAACCCCAATGTCCTGCTAGCCCAAATGTCCTGCTAACCCCAATGTCCTGCTAGCCCCAATGTCCTGCTAGCCCCAATGTCCTGCTAACCACAATGTCCTGCTAGCCCCAATGTCCTGCTAACCACAATGTCCTGCTAGCTCCAATGTCCTGCTAGCCCCAATGTCCTGCTAACCACAATGTCCTGCTAGCCCCAATGTCCTGCTAACCACAATGTCCTGCTAGCTCCAATGTCCTGCTAGCCCCAATGTCCTGCTAACCCCAATGTCCTGCCAGGCCCAATGTCCTGCTAGCCCCAATGTCCTGCTAGCTCCAATGTCCTGCTAGCCCCAATGTCCTGCTAGCCCCAATGTCCTGCTAGCCACAATGTCCTGCCAGCTCCAATGTCCTGCTAACCCCAATGTCCTGCTACCCCAATGTGCTGCTAGCCCCAATGTCCTGCTAACCCCAATGTCCTGCTAACCCCAATGTCCTGCTAGCTCCAATGTCCTGCTACCCCAATGTCCTGCTAGCCCCAATGTCCTGCTACACCAGATAAGATAGTTTGGGGTTGATACCCCAGATACCCTCAGATAAAATAGCGGTTGATTTGGGATTGGGCAAGACAGAGAAAGAAGGAGAGAGAGAGAGAGAGAGAGAGAGAGAGAGAGAGAGAGAGAGAGAGAGAGAGGAGAGAGAGAGAGGAGAGAGGAGAGAGAGAGAGAGAGAGAGAGAGAGAGAGAGAGAGAGAGAGAGAAAGAAGGAGAGAGAGAAAGTAAGAGATAGATAGATCTAACCACTCTTCACTTTTGAGTAAGGTCTCTAATCTCAAAGTGACGCTACAGAGGAAAACAAACAACGTCCACTTCAGGTCCTCTATGAGAAGATCAGTGATGTATTTATATCTAGCAGTGAACTGACAAGTTGAGATACACTTTCACTCTACACACAGAGAACAGCTTCCCAACACAACACACAGTCTTTCACAGACCCAGTTGAGAGGGATGGAGGGATGGAGAATAAAAAGTGGTCAGCCAGTGAGAGCAAGGAACAGGAGAAAGAGAGAGAGAGAGAGGGAAGAGAGAGAGAGAGAGAGAGAGAGAGACAGAGAGAGGGGGAAGAGAGAGAGGGGGAGAGAGAGAGAGAGAGAGAGAGAGAGAGAGAGAGAGAGAGAGAGAGAGAGAAAGAGAGAGAGCTGCGGGAGAGAGAGAGGTAGAGAAGAGAGAGGTAGAGAAGAGAGAGGTAGAGAAGAGAGAGAGGTAGAGAAGAGAGAGGTAGAGAAGAGAGAGGTAGAGAAGAGAGAGGTAGAGAAGAGAGAGGTAGAGAAGAGAGGTAGAGAAGAGAGAGAGGTAGAGAAGAGAGAGGTAGAGAAGAGAGAGAGGTAGAGAAGAGAGAGGTAGAGAAGAGAGAGGTAGAGAAGAGAGAGAGGTAGAGAAGAGAGAGGTAGAGAAGAGAGAGAGAGAGAGAGAGGTAGAGAGGAGTGAGATAGAGAAGAGAGAGAGAGAGGTAGAGAGGAGTGAGGTAGAGAAGAGAGAGGTAGAGAAGAGCGAGAGAGAGAGGTAGAGAAGAGAGAGAGAGAGGTAGAGAGGAGTGAGGTGGAGAAGAGAGAGGTAGAGAAGAGAGAGAGAGAGAGAGCTGAGGGAGAGAGGTGTAGTCTAGTCTAGAGGTAGAGTCTCTGTCTCAGTATCAGTCTCACCTGAAGACTTGTTCCTCATCAGGCGAATCAGAACCTCTGTCGGATCAATCCCCTGGTCCTGGAGCTGGGTACGTATCTACACACACACGCACACGCACACAAACACACACACACACACACACGCCTGAGTAATGGAGCAAACAAGGCAGCTTGTACTTCAAGACATGTGTTGTATTTTTACCAGAAAATTATCCATTAGATAATTTGTCATTTTCAGTGATTGGTAATGTTTTAATATTATTTTATTTAATATTTTAATAATATTTTATTTACTGTTTTAATATTATTTTATTTAATGTTTTAATATTATTTTATTTACTGTTTTAATGTTTTAATAATATTTTATTTACTGTTTTAATATTATTTTATTTACTGTTTTAATATTATTTTATTTAATGTTTTAATATTATTTTATTTAATGTTTTAAGCTAGTCTGTTTTAAAATAGACATGTTTGGACTCCAGCCATCCAAGTCATAGATCGATCCCTCTGCTACCTCACAGCAAGCGGTACCGAAGGCTCCATAACAGCTTCTACCCCCAAGACATTCGACTGCTGAACAATTAATCAGATGGCCACCGGACCATTTACATTGACCCCCCTCCCATTTGTTGTACACTGCTGAAACTCTCTGTTTATTATCTATGCATAGTCACTTCACCCCCACCTACATGTACAAATTACCTCTAACCTGTACCCCAGCACACTGACTCTGTACCGGTACCCCCTGTATATAGCCTCCACATTGACTCTGTACTGGTACCCCCTGTATATAGCCTCCACACTAACTCAGTACCGTTATCCCCTGTATATAGCCTCCACATTGACTCTGTACTGGTACCCCCTGTATATAGCCTCCACACTAACTCAGTACCGGTACCCCCTGTATATAGCCTCCACACTAACTCTGTACCGGTACCCCCTGTAAATAGCCTCCACATTGACTCTGTACCAGTACCCCCTGTATATAGCCTCCACACTAACTCAGTACCGGTATCACCTGTATATAGCCTCCACATTGACTCTGTACCGGTACCCCCTGTATATAGCCTCCACGTTGACTCTGTACCGGTACCCCCTGTATATAGCCTCCACATTGACTCTGTACCAGTACCCCCTGTATATAGCCTCCACACTAACTCAGTACCGGTATCACCTGTATATAGCCTCCACATTGACTCTGTACCGGTACCCCCTGTATATAGCCTTCACATTGACTCTGTACAGGTACCCCCTGTATATAGCCTCCACATTGACTCTGTACTGGTACCCCCTGTATATAGCCTCCACATTGACTCTGTACAGGTACCCCCTGTAAATAGCCTCCACATTGACTCTGTACCGGTACCCCCTGTATATAGCCTCCACATTGACTCTGTACAGGTACCCCCTGTATATAGCCTCCACATTGACTCTGTACTGGTACCCCCTGTATATAGCCTCCACATTGACTCTGTACCAGTACCCCCTGTATATAGCCTCCACATTGACTCTGTACCAGTACCCCCTGTATATAGCCTCCACATTGACTCTGTACCAGTACCCCCTGTATATAGCCTCCACACTGACTCGGTAACAACCCCCTGTATATAGCCTCCACATTGACTCTGTACCGGTACCCCCTGTATATAGCCTCCACATTGACTCTGTACTGGTACCCCCTGTATATAGCCTCCACATTGACTCTGTACTGGTACCCCCTGTATATAGCCTCCACATTGACTCTCTACCGGTACCCCCTGTATATAGCCTCCACATTGACTGAGTACCGGTACCCCCTGTATATAGCCTCCACATTGACTCTGTACTGGTACCCCCTGTATATAGCCTCCACACTGACTCGGTAACAACCCCCTGTATATAGCCTCCACATTGACTCTGTACTGGTACCCCCTGTATATAGCCTCCACATTGACTCTGTACCGGTACCCCCTGTAAATAGCCTCCACATTGACTCTGTACTGGTACCCCCTGTATATAGCCTCCACATTGACTCTGTACTGGTACCCCCTGTATATAGCCTCCACATTGACTCTGTACTGGTACCCCCTGTATATAGCCTCCACATTGACTCTGTACTGGTACCCCCTGTATATAGCCTCCACATTGACTCTGTACCGGTACCCCCTGTATATAGCCTCCACATTGACTCTGTTCCGGTACCCCCTGTATATAGCCTCCACATTGACTCTGTACTGGTACCCCCTGTATATAGCCTCCACACTGACTCGGTAACAACCCCCTGTATATAGCCTCCACATTGACTCTGTACTGGTACCCCCTGTATATAGCCTCCACATTGACTCTGTACCGGTACCCCCTGTATATAGCCTCCACATTGACTCTGTACCGGTACCCCCTGTATATAGCCTCCACATTGACTCTGTACCGGTACCCCCTGTATATAGCCTCCACACTGACTCGGTAACAACCCCCTGTATATAGCCTCCACATTGACTCAGTACTGGTACCTCCTGTATGTAGCCTCCACATTGACTCTGTACCGGTACCCCCTGTATATAGCCTCCACATTGACTCTGTACCGGTACCCCCTGTATATAGCCTCCACATTGACTCTGTACCGGTACCCCCTGTATATAGCCTCCACATTGACTCAGTACTGTCACCCCCTGTATATAGCCTCCACATTGACTCTGTACCGGTACCCCCTGTATATAGCCTCCACATTGACTCTGTACTGGTACCCCCTGTATATAGCCTCCACATTGACTCTGTACCGGTACCCCCTGTATATAGCCTCCACATTGACTCTGTACCGGTACCCCCTGTATATAGCCTCCACATTGACTCTGTACTGGTACCCCTGTATATAGTCTCCACATTGACTCTGTACCGGTACCCCCTGTATATAGCCTCCACACTGACTCTGTACCGGTACCCCTGTATATAGCCTCCACATTGACTCTGTACTGTACCCCCTGTATATAGCCTCCACATTGACTCTGTACCGGTACCCCCTGTATATAGCCTCCACATTGACTCTGTACTGGTACCCCCTGTATATAGCCTCCACATTGACTCTGTACTGGTACCCCCTGTATATAGCCTCCACATTGACTCTGTACTGGTACCCCCTGTATATAGCCTCCACATTGACTCTGTACTGGTACCCCCTGTATATAGCCTCCACATTGACTCTGTACTGGTACCCCTGTATATAGCCTCCACATTGACTCTGTACTGGTACCCCCTGTATATAGCCTCCACATTGACTCTGTACTGGTACCCCCTGTATATAGCCTCCACATTGACTCTGTACTGGTACCCCCTGTATATAGCCTAGTTATTGTTGTTTTTACTGGTTTAATTGTTATTATTTAGAGTGGCTGAAGGAGTGTTTACATCATTTGGTTTAATTGTTCTTCTGCAGATTTCTATCTTTCAAACAGCGACATTTTGTTTCATGCTGTTCCCTCTAGATTTCTTGCAGCCAGGGACACCAGCCGGCTCTTGCTGTTCCCTCTAGATTTCTTGCAGCCAGGGACACAGCCGGCTCTTGCTGCCATCTCTTCGGATTTCCACTTTTCAGGGCTGACTTTCGGCTACCTGTGATGAGTCTTGTGGCAGCTCCTTCTCCCCCCAGTAATACTTTTCAGGGCTGACTTTCGGCTACCTGTGATGAGTCTTGTGGCAGCTCCTTCTCCCCCCAATAATACTTTTCAGGGCTGACTTTCGGCTACCTGTGATGAGTCTTGTGGCAGCTCCTTCTCCCCCCAGTAATACATCCATCTGTGGCGTCAAGCACCAAATAAGGGCATATACGTCACAGAATTTGCCCCAGGAGCGCGAACATGCAGTTCTTAGCCATCTCCCCTGTTGTTGCGATCAGCCAATCGTCCCTCTCCCCCTCCCTCCCCTCTTCTCCTCCTCTCCCTTCCCTCCCCCTCTTCTCCTCCCTCTCCCCCTATCCCCTCCTCTCTTCTCCCTTCCCGTTCCCTCCCTCTTCTCCTCCTCCTCCCTCCTCTCCCTTCCCTCCCCCTCTTCTCCTCCTCTCCTCCTAACCCCTCCACTCCTCTCCCTGCCTCTTCACCCCCTCCCTTCCCGTCCCCTCCCTCTTCTCCTCCTCTCCCCTATCCCCTCCTCTCCCCCTATCCCCTCCTCTCTTCTCCCTTCCCGTTCCCTCCCTCTTTCTCCTCCTCCTCCCTCCTCTCCCTTCCCTCCCCCTATCCCCTCCTCTCCTCCTCTCCCCCTATCCCCTCCTCTCTTCTCCCTTCCCGTTCCCTCCCTCTTCTCCTCCTCCTCCCTCCTCTCCCTTCCCTCCCCCTCTTCTCCTCCTCTCCTCCTAACCCCTCCACTCCTCTCCCTGCCTCCTCACCCCCTCCCTTCCCGTCCCTCCCTCTTCTCCTCCTCTCCTCCTAACCCCTCCACTCCTCTCCCTGCCTCCTCTCCCCCCCATCCCACCATCCCTCCTCCAACACCACACACCTCGTTGGCGGTGGCGTTGGGTGGCAGCATGCGTAACATGATGATGTTGGATGGTCGTTGGTTCTGGTCCAGAAGGTCTGGTCTGAACTCCATCAGCTCTCTCTGCTCTGGGTCCTCTACTACTGAAGAGGGGGGGTCTGGACCCCCAGGACCGGCCCCTAGCCCCTCCCCTAGCAGCCCCGGGCCCTTGCCACCACCACCACAGTCATCCTCTGGAGAGCCCATGGAGAAACCCTATGGACAGTCACATGTTACTAGCTACTACAATCAATAGTACTATTTCTACAGTAAAAACAACTACTGCTTCTTCAACTACCATTAAAATACTTTAAAAAATATCCTATTCTAGTTTTACATCTATTATAGGTCTATTATATATTATAAACTGGGTGGTTCGAACCCTGAATGCTGATTGGCTGACAGCCGTGGTATATCAGACCGTATACCACGGGTATGACATAACATGTATTTGTACTGCTCATTGCATTGGTAACCAGTTTATAACAGCAATAAGGCACCCCAGGGGTTGTGATATATGGCCAATATACCACGGCTAAGGGCACTCCGTGTTGCGTCGTGCTTAAGAACAGCCCTTAGCCGTGGTATGTTGGCCATATACCACACCCCCTCGGGCCTTATTGCTTATGGTTTTGTATCCTAAACTATGAGCTGACTGGATCATCCCACCTTTCTCTTCCCTGGTCCTCCTCCTCTGGGGAACCTCTCCTCCTCCCCTGGTCCTCCTCCTCTGGGGAACCTCTCCTCCTCCCCTGGTCCTCCTCCCCTGAGGAACCTCTCCTCCTTCCCTTGTCCTCCTCTCAGGGTGCTGTACTCCTCCTGTCCAGCAGGGGTGACACCTCCTTCCATCCTCCCCCAGTCTCCCTCTCTCTCCCCCAGGTGAGAGGCATTGTTCTCAGGGTATCCCCTTCCTCTTCTTCCTCCCCCTCTACCTCCTCCCCCCCTTCCTCTACCCTCTGAGTTGGGCCTGAAGCTCTGAGAGTCTCTCCTGGATGCCTCTCCCATTCTCTCCTCTCTCTGCAGCCTGGGCAGGGCTACCTCTGGCAGGGGTAAGACCAGGGACCGAGGGGCGCAGGGCGATGGGAACCCTTTACCGCCCCGACCACCCCTCTGACGGAACCCTGGCCGTTGGTCGTGGAAACGGGCCGGTGTCGTGAACTCCCGGACGCCCGCCGGTTGGTCGGCTTTGTCGCTGCGGCCGGCACCGGCTCTGAGGTCATATCCTGTCCCCAGCTCCGCCTCTTCCGGTCCGTAGCCCCGGTAATCCATGTCTCGGAAGTCGTGGTCGGAGGAGCTGTTGTTGCCATAGCGACCCATGCGGTCTCCCCGACCCCCCCTTCAGTTAAAGGAGTGAGAGAAAGAGAAAGAAAGAGAGAGAGAGAGAGAGAGAGAGAGAGAGAGAGAGAGAGAGAGAAAGAGAGAGAGAGAGAAAGAGAGAAATAAAAAGAAAGAGAGAAAGAGAAAGAGAGAAACAGAAAGAGAGAAAGAGAAAGAGAAAGAGAGAGAGAAAGAGAGAGAGAGAGGTAGAGAGAGAGAAATGATTTATAAGTAAGGAGAGTGTGATGTATAGCAACAAGGGCAAATGATGTCTGAGTGTTGGAGTGTTCCCCTGGCTATCTGTAGATGATGTCTGAGTGTTCCCCTGGCTGTCTGGAAATGATGTCTGAGTGTTCCCCTGGCTATCTGTAAATGATGTCTGAGTGTTGGAGTGTTCCCCTGGCTATCTGTAAATGATGTCTGAGTGTTGGGAGTGTTCCCCTGGCTGTCTGTAAATGATGTCTGAGTGTTGGAGTGTTCCCCTGGCTATCTGTAGATGATGTCTGAGTGTTGGAGTGTTCCCCTGGCTATCTGTAGATGATGTCTGAGTGTTGGAGTGTTCCCCTGGCTATCTGTAAATGATGTCTGAGTGTTCCCCTGGCTGTCTGTAAATGATGTCTGAGTGTTGGAGTGTGCCCCTGGCTATCTGTAGATGATGTCTGAGTGTTGGAGTGTTCCCCTGGCTATCTGTAAATGATGTCTGAGTGTTGGAGTGTTCCCCTGGCTATCTGTAAATGATGTCTGAGTGTTGGAGTGTTCCCCTGGCTATCTGTAAATGATGTCTGAGTGTTGGAGTGTGCCCCTGGCTATCTGTAAATTATGTCTGAGTGTTGGAGTGTTCCCCTGGCTATCTGTAATGATGTCTGAGTGTTGGAGTGTTCCCCTGGCTATCTGTAAATGATGTCTGAGTGTTGGAGTGTTCCCCTGGCTATCTGTAAATGATGTCTGAGTGTTCCCCTGGCTATCTGTAAATGATGTCTGAGTGTTGGAGTGTTCCCCTGGCTATCTGTAAATGATGTCTGAGTGTTGGGAGTGTTCCCCTGGCTGTCTGTAAATGATGTCTGAGTGTTGGAGTGTTCCCCTGGCTATCTGTAGATGATGTCTGAGTGTTGGAGTGTTCCCCTGGCTATCTGTAAATGATGTCTGAGTGTTCCCCTGGCTGTCTGTAAATGATGTCTGAGTGTTGGAGTGTGCCCCTGGCTATCTGTAGATGATGTCTGAGTTTTGGAGTGTTCCCCTGGCTATCTGTAAATGATGTCTGAGTGTTGGAGTGTTCCCCTGGCTATCTGTAAATGATGTCTGAGTGTTGGAGTGTGCCCCTGGCTATCTGTAAATTATGTCTGAGTGTTGGAGTGTTCCCCTGGCTATCTGTAAATGATGTCTGAGTGTTGGAGTGTTCCCCTGGCTATCTGTAAATGATGTCTGAGTGTTGGAGTGTGCCCCTGGCTATCTGTAAATTATGTCTGAGTGTTGGAGTGTTCCCCTGGCTATCTGTAATGATGTCTGAGTGTTGGAGTGTTCCCCTGGCTATCTGTAAATGATGTCTGAGTGTTGGAGTGTTCCCCTGGCTATCTGTAAATGATGTCTGAGTGTTGGAGTGTGCCCCTGGCTATCTGTAAATGATGCCTGAGTGTTGGAGTGTTCCCCTGGCTATCTGTAAATGATGTCTGAGTGTTCCCCTGGCTATCTGTAATTATGTCTGAGTGTTGGAGTGTTACCCTGGCTATCTGTAAATGATGTCTGAGTGTTGGAGTGTGCCCCTGGCTATCTGTAAATGATGCCTGAGTGTTGGAGTGTTCTCCTGGCTATCTGTAAATGATGTCTGAGTATTGGAGTGTTCCCCTGGCTATCTGTAAATGATGTCTGAGTGTTGGAGTGTGCCCCTGGCTATCTGTAAATGATGTCTGAGTGTTGGAGTGTTCCCCTGGCTGTCTGTAATGATGTCTGAGTGTTGGAGTGTTCCCCTGGCTATCTGTAAATGATGTCTGAGTGTTGGAGTGTTCCCCTGGCTATCTGTAAATGATGTCTGAGTGTTGGAGTGTTCCCCTGGCTATCTGTAAATTATGTCTGAGTGTTGGAGTGTTCCCCTGCCTATCTGTAAATTATGTCTGAGTGTTGGAGTGTTCCCCTGGCTATCTGTAATGATGTCTGAGTGTTGGAGTGTTCCCCTGGCTATCTGTAAATGATGTCTGAGTGTTGGAGTGTTCCCCTGGCTATCTGTAAATGATGTCTGAGTGTTGGAGTGTGCCCCTGGCTATCTGTAAATGATGCCTGAGTGTTGGAGTGTTCCCCTGGCTATCTGTAAATGATGTCTGAGTGTTGGAGTGTTCCCCTGGCTATCTGTAAATGATGTCTGAGTATTGGAGTGTTCCCCTGGCTATCTGTAAATGATGTCTGAGTGTTGGAGTGTGCCCCTGGCTATCTGTAAATGATGTCTGAGTGTTGGAGTGTTCCCCTGGCTGTCTGTAAATGATGTCTGAGTGTTCCCCTGGCTATCTGTAATGATGTCTGAGTTTTGGAGTGTTCCCCTGGCTGTCTGTAATGATGTCTGAGTGTTGGAGTGTTCCCCTGGCTATCTGTAAATGATGTCTGAGTGTTGGAGTGTTCCCCTGGCTATCTGTAAATGATGTCTGAGTGTTGGGAGTGTTCCCCTGGCTGTCTGTAAATGATGTCTGAGTGTTGGAGTGTTCCCCTGGCTATCTGTAGATGATGTCTGAGTGTTGGAGTGTTCCCCTGGCTATCTGTAAATGATGTCTGAGTGTTCCCCTGGCTGTCTGTAAATTATGTCTGAGTGTTGGAGTGTGCCCCTGGCTATCTGTAGATGATGTCTGAGTTTTGGAGTGTTCCCCTGGCTATCTGTAAATGATGTCTGAGTGTTGGAGTGTTCCCCTGGCTATCTGTAAATGATGTCTGAGTGTTGGAGTGTGCCCCTGGCTATCTGTAAATTATGTCTGAGTGTTGGAGTGTTCCCCTGGCTATCTGTAATGATGTCTGAGTGTTGGAGTGTTCCCCTGGCTATCTGTAAATGATGTCTGAGTGTTGGAGTGTTCCCTGGCTATCTGTAAATGATGTCTGAGTGTTGGAGTGTGCCCCTGGCTATCTGTAAATGATGCCTGAGTGTTGGAGTGTTCCCTGGCTATCTGTAAATGATGTCTGAGTGTTCCCCTGGCTATCTGTAATTATGTCTGAGTGTTGGAGTGTTACCCTGGCTATCTGTAAATGATGTCTGAGTGTTGGAGTGTGCCCTGGCTATCTGTAAATGATGCCTGAGTGTTGGAGTGTTCTCCTGGCTATCTGTAAATGATGTCTGAGTATTGGAGTGTTCCCTGGCTATCTGTAAATGATGTCTGAGTGTTGGAGTGTTCCCTGGCTATCTGTAAATGATGTCTGAGTGTTGAGAGTGTTCCCCTGGCTGTCTGTAATGATGTCTGAGTGTTGGAGTGTTCCCCTGGCTATCTGTAAATGATGTCTGAGTGTTGGAGTGTTCCCCTGGCTATCTGTAAATTATGTCTGAGTGTTGGAGTGTTCCCCTGCCTATCTGTAAATTATGTCTGAGTGTTGGAGTGTTCCCCTGGCTATCTGTAATGATGTCTGAGTGTTGGAGTGTTCCCCTGGCTATCTGTAAATGATGTCTGAGTGTTGGAGTGTTCCCCTGGCTATCTGTAAATGATGTCTGAGTGTTGGAGTGTTCCCCTGGCTATCTGTAAATGATGTCTGAGTATTGGAGTGTTCCCCTGGCTATCTGTAAATTATGTCTGAGTGTTGGAGTGTGCCCCTGGCTATCTGTAAATGATGTCTGAGTGTTGGAGTGTTCCCCTGGCTGTCTGTAAATGATGTCTGAGTGTTCCCCTGGCTATCTGTAATGATGTCTGAGTGTTGGAGTGTTCCCCTGTCTATCTGTAATGATGTCTGAGTGTTGGAGTGTTCCCCTGGCTACCTGTAATGATGTCTGAGTGTTGGAGTGTTCCCCTGACTATCTGTAAATGATGTCTGAGTGTTGGAGTGTTCCCTTGGCTATCTGTAATGATGTCTGAGTGTTGGAGTGTTCCCCTGGCTATCTGTAAATGATGTCTGAGTGTTGGAGTGTTCCCCTGGCTATCTGTAATGATGTCTGAGTGTTGGAGTGTTCCCCTGGCTATCTGTAAATGATGTCTGAGTGTTGGAGTGTTCCCTTGGCTATCTGTAATGATGTCTGAGTGTTGGAATGTTCCCCTGGCTATCTGTAAATGATGTCTGCGTGTTGGAGTGTTCCCCTGGCTATCTGTAATGATGTCTGAGTGTTGGAGTGTTCCCCTGGCTATCTGTAATGATGTCTGAGTGTTGGAGTGTTCCCCTGGCTACCTGTAATGATGTCTGAGTGTTGGAGTGTTCCCCTGGCTATCTGTAAATGATGTCTGAGAGTTGGAGTGTTCCCCTGGCTATCTGTAAATGATTAAAACACTAAAATGGTGCCGTCTGGTTTGCTTAATATAAGAAATTAGAATTTATTTATATTTATACTTTTGATACTTAAGTATATTTAAAACCAAATACTTTTAGACTTTTACTCAAGTAGTATTTTACTGGGTGACTTTCACTTTTACTTGAGTAATTTTTTATTAAGGTACTTATACTTTTACTCAAATATGACAATCGGTAACTTTTCCCACCACTGCTATTTAACAGTCTGGTGGCCTGGAGGTTGTTTTTCAGCTCTAGAAGTTCAAACAAAGGATCCAGGTCAGGAAGTGGAATTTCCCGCTCGATTTCTGGCGACTGACCGTCGATCTAATGTCCAAAAGTTATTTTTTATAATTTATTATTCATGTATTATTTATTTATATTATTATTATTATATTTATTATTATTTCCTGGCTGTAGGTAATAATAAAGGGAATAATGTAAGAAAAACAAATAAATTAAAATAAATAAATAAATACTATAAAGTTGACTAGGAGCTAGAAAACAGGGCTGTCGGCGTCATCTTGTCCAATCATGACCTTCTAACCCCTGTGATGCCGGGGGCATCAATAAGTCATGACGTTGGCAGGTATCCCGTCTATAGAAAAGGTACAGTAGAAGTGAAGACAGAAGTTTACTCACCTTCTGTCATAGTCCATACTGGTTCTCTGACTGTCTGTTCTCTCTCTCTCTCTCTCCTGTCTCCTCTCTCTCTCTCTCCTCCTCGTCTGTTACAGTCACAGCATTTCTACCCCCTGAAAGCACAACAGTCACAATTGTACATTTGACTTCTGGTATTGGTAGGTCATCATTCTGCACAGCGTAACGCTACAGACAGTGAATGAGACCAATAGCAACCTGCAGAGGCTACAGGAGGCCGGCCTGCTACACTCATAACGCTACAGACAGTGAATGAGACCAACAGCAACCTGCAGAGGCTACAGGAGGCCGGCCTGCTACACTCGGAGAGAGACACCGTCAGTCTGTCTGTCCGCCGTGGGAACTAAATTACTCAAAGCTTGTTGAATAATGCATGGATCTAAATATAGACCTCTTAGACAGCAAGTGATAGTTATCAGACACACACACACACACACACACACACACACACACACACACACACACACACACACACACACACACACACACAAAGAGATACAGTACACACACACACACACACACACAGAGGTACAGTACACACACACACACACACAAACAGAGGTACAGGAGACACACACACACACAGAGAGGTACAGTAGACACACACGCACACACACAGAGGTACAGGAGACACACACACAGGGGTACAGGAGACACACAGAGGTACAGTAGACACACACAGAGGTACAGTAGACACACACACAGGGGTACAGGAGACACACAGAGGTACAGTAGACACACACAGAGGTACAGGAGACACACACACAGGGGTACAGGAGACACACAGAGGTAGAGTAGACACACACAGAGGTACAGTGGACACACACGCAGGTAAACGGACTAAGAGGTACACTAGACAGACACAGAGAGACAGACGATAGCTAGGTTGGCTATCTACCTGCGGCTGGTTGCCAGAACATTGTTGAGCAGTCGATTGGTTCACTGCAGTGTCCTGTTGAAACAGACCACTGCTGTGAATAACATGCTTCTACCACATCTAGTCTACCTACAGTATTAGACGGGCTGACAGACACATCTAGTCTACCTACAGTATTAGACAGGCTGACAGACACATCTAGTCTACTGTAGCTACAGTATTAGACAGGCTGACAGACACATCTAGTCTACTGTAGCTACAGTATTAGACGGGCTGACAGACACATCTAGTCTACCTACAGTATTAGACAGGCTGACAGACACATCTAGTCTACCTACAGTATTAGACGGGCTGACAGACACATCTAGTCTACAGTATTAGACGGGCTGACAGACACATCTAGTCTACTGTAGCTACAGTATTAGACAGGCTGACAGACACATCTAGTCTACTGTAGCTACAGTATTAGACGGGCTGACAGACACATCTAGTCTACTGTAGCTACAGTATTAGACAGGCTGACAGACACATCTAGTCTACTGTAGCTACAGTATTAGACAGGCTGACAGACACATCTAGTCTACTGTAGCTACAGTATTAGACAGGCTGACAGACACATCTAGTCTACTGTAGCTACAGTATTAGACGGGCTGACAGACACATCTAGTCTACTGTAGCTACAGTATTAGACAGGCTGACAGACACATCTAGTCTACTGTAGCTACAGTATTAGACAGGCTGACAGACACATCTAGTCTACTGTAGCTACAGTATTAGACAGGCTGACAGACACATCTAGTCTAGCTACAGTATTAGACAGGCTGACAGACACATCTAGTCTAGCTACAGTATTAGACAGGCTGACAGACACATCTAGTCTACCTACAGTATTAGACAGGCTGACAGACACATCTAGTCTACTGTAGCTACAGTATTAGACGGGCTGACAGACACATCTAGTCTACTGTAGCTACAGTATTAGACAGGCTGACAGACACATCTAGTCTACCTACAGTATTAGACGGGCTGACAGACACATCTAGTCTACTGTAGCTACAGTATTAGACAGGCTGACAGACACATCTAGTCTACTGTAGCTACAGTATTAGACAGGCTGACAGACACATCTAGTCTACTGTAGCTACAGTATTAGACTAGTCTCTAGCTACAGGCTGACAGACACATCTAGTCTAGCTACAGTATTAGACGGGCTGACAGACACATCTATTAGTCTACTAGTCTAGCTACTGTATTAGACGGGCTGACAGACACATCTAGTCTAGCTACAGTATTAGACAGGCTGACAGACACATCTAGTCTACCTACAGTATTAGACAGGCTGACAGACACATCTAGTCTACTGTAGCTACAGTATTAGACGGGCTGACAGACACATCTAGTCTACTGTAGCTACAGTATTAGACGGGCTGACAGACACATCTAGTCTACTGTAGCTACTGTATTAGACAGGCTGACAGACACATCTAGTCTACTGACAGACACATCAGTATTAGACAGGCTGACAGACACATCTAGTCTACTGTAGCTACAGTATTAGACGGGCTGACAGACACATCTAGTCTACTGTAGCTACTGTATTAGACGGGCTGACAGACACATCTAGTCTAGCTACAGTATTAGACAGGCTGACAGACACATCTAGTCTACCTACAGTATTAGACAGGCTGACAGACACAGTCTACTTAGACAGGCTGACGGGCTGACAGACACATCTAGTCTACTGTAGCTACAGTATTAGACGGGCTGACAGACACATCTAGTCTACTGTAGCTACAGTATTAGACAGGCTGACAGACACATCTAGTCTACTGTAGCTACAGTATTAGACAGGCTGACAGACACATTAGTCTACTGTAGCTACAGTATTAGACAGGCTGACAGACACATCTAGTCTACTGTAGCTACAGTATTAGACAGGCTGACAGACACATCTAGTCTACTGTAGCTACAGTATTAGACAGGCTGACAGACACATCTAGTCTACTGTAGCTACAGTATTAGACGGGCTGACAGACACATCTAGTCTACTGTAGCTACAGTATTAGACAGGCTGACAGACACATCTAGTCTACTGTAGCTACAGTATTAGACGGGCTGACAGACACATCTAGTCTACTGTAGCTACAGTATTAGACAGGCTGACAGACACATCTAGTCTACTGTAGCTACAGTATTAGACAGGCTGACAGACACATCTAGTCTACTGTAGCTACAGTATTAGACAGGCTGACAGACACATCTAGTCTACTGTAGCTACAGTATTAGACAGGCTGACAGACACATCTAGTCTCTACTGTATTAGCTACAGTATTAGACAGGCTGACAGACACATCAGACACATCTAGACACATCTAGTCTACCTACAGTATTAGACAGGCTGACAGACACATCTAGTCTACCTACAGTATTAGACAGGCTGACAGACACATCTAGTCTACTGTAGCTACAGTATTAGACAGGCTGACAGACACATCTAGTCTACTGTAGCTACAGTATTAGACAGGCTGACAGACACATCTAGTCTACTGTAGCTACAGTATTAGACAGGCTGACAGACACATCTAGTCTACCTACAGTATTAGACAGGCTGACAGACACATCTAGTCTACTGTAGCTACAGTATTAGACAGGCTGACAGACACATCTAGTCTACTGTAGCTACAGTATTAGACAGGCTGACAGACACATCTAGTCTACTGTAGCTACAGTATTAGACGGGCTGACAGACACATCTAGTCTACTGTAGCTACAGTATTAGACAGGCTGACAGACACATCTAGTCTACTGTAGCTACAGTATTAGACGGGCTGACAGACACATCTAGTCTACTGTATTAGACAGGCTGACAGACACATCTAGTCTACTGTAGCTACAGTATTAGACAGGCTGACAGACACATCTAGTCTACCTACAGTATTAGACAGGCTGACAGACACATCTAGTCTACTGTAGCTACAGTATTAGACAGGCTGACAGACACATCTAGTCTACTGTAGCTACAGTATTAGACGGGCTGAAAGACACATCTAGTCTACTGTAGCTACAGTATTAGACGGGCTGACAGACACATCTAGTCTACCTACAGTATTAGACAGGCTGACAGACACATCTAGTCTACTGTAGCTACTGTATTAGACAGGCTGACAGACACATCTAGTCTACCTACAGTATTAGACGGGCTGACAGACACATCTAGTCTACTGTATTAGACAGGCTGACAGACACATCTAGTCTACCTACAGTATTAGACGGGCTGACAGACACATCTAGTCTACTGTAGCTACAGTATTAGACAGGCTGACAGACACATCTAGTCTACTGTAGCTACTGTATTAGACAGGCTGACAGACACATCTAGTCTACTGTAGCTACAGTATTAGACAGGCTGACAGACACATCTAGTCTACTGTATTAGACAGGCTGACAGACACATCTAGTCTACTGTATTAGACAGGCTGACAGACACATCTAGTCTACCTACAGTATTAGACAGGCTGACAGACACATCTAGTCTACCTACAGTATTAGACAGGCTGACAGACACATCTAGTCTACCTACAGTATTAGACAGGCTGACAGACACATCTAGTCTACTGTAGCTACAGTATTAGACAGGCTGACAGACACATCTAGTCTACTGTAGCTACAGTATTAGACAGGCTGACAGACACATCTAGTCTACTGTATTAGACAGGCTGACAGACACATCTAGTCTACTGTAGCTACAGTATTAGACGGGCTGACAGACACATCTAGTCTACTGTATTAGACAGGCTGACAGACACATCTAGTCTACTGTAGCTACAGTATTAGACAGGCTGACAGACACATCTAGTCTACCTACAGTATTAGACAGGCTGACAGACACATCTAGTCTACTGTACCTACAGTATTAGACGGGCTGACAGACACATCTAGTCTACTGTAGCTACAGTATTAGACGGGCTGACAGACACATCTAGTCTACTGTATTAGACAGGCTGACAGACACATCTAGTCTACCTACAGTATTAGACAGGCTGACAGACACATCTAGTCTACTGTAGCTACAGTATTAGACAGGCTGACAGACACATCTAGTCTACTGTAGCTACAGTATTAGACAGGCTGACAGACACATCTAGTCTACTGTATTAGACAGGCTGACAGACACATCTAGTCTACTGTAGCTACAGTATTAGACGGGCTGACAGACACATCTAGTCTACTGTATTAGACAGGCTGACAGACACATCTAGTCTACTGTAGCTACAGTATTAGACAGGCTGACAGACACATCTAGTCTACCTACAGTATTAGACAGGCTGACAGACACATCTAGTCTACTGTACCTACAGTATTAGACGGGCTGACAGACACATCTAGTCTACTGTAGCTACAGTATTAGACGGGCTGACAGACACATCTAGTCTACTGTATTAGACAGGCTGACAGACACATCTAGTCTACTGTAGCTACAGTATTAGACAGGCTGACAGACACATCTAGTCTACCTACAGTATTAGACAGGCTGACAGACACATCTAGTCTACTGTCTAGCTACAGTATTAGACAGGCTGACAGACACATCTAGTCTACTGTAGCTACAGTATTAGTCAGGCTGACAGACACATCTAGTCTACTGTATTAGACAGGCTGACAGACACATCTAGTATACTGTATTAGACAGGCTGACAGACACATCTAGTCTACCTACAGTATTAGACAGGCTGACAGACACATCTAGTCTACCTACAGTATTAGACAGGCTGACAGACACATCTAGTCTACTGTAGCTACAGTATTAGACAGGCTGACAGACACATCTAGTCTACCTACAGTATTAGACAGGCTGACAGACACATCTAGTCTACCTACAGTATTAGACAGGCTGACAGACACATCTAGTCTACTGTAGCTACAGTATTAGACGGGCTGACAGACACATCTAGTCTACTGTAGCTACTGTATTAGACAGGCTGACAGACACATCTAGTCTACCTACAGTATTAGACAGGCTGACAGACACATCTAGTCTACTGTATTAGACAGGCTGACAGACACATCTAGTCTACTGTATTAGACAGGCTGACAGACACATCTAGTCTACCTACAGTATTAGACAGGCTGACAGACACATCTAGTCTACTGTATTAGACAGGCTGACAGACACATCTAGTCTACTGTATTAGACAGGCTGACAGACACATCTAGTCTACTGTAGCTACAGTATTAGACAGGCTGACAGACACATCTAGTCTACTGTATTAGACAGGCTGACAGACACATCTAGTCTACTGTAGCTACTGTATTAGACAGGCTGACAGACACATCTAGTCTACTGTATTAGACAGGCTGACAGACACATCTAGTCTACTGTAGCTACAGTATTAGACGGGCTGACAGACACATCTAGTCTACCTACAGTATTAGACAGGCTGACAGACACATCTAGTCTACTGTAGCTACAGTATTAGACAGGCTGACAGACACATCTAGTCTACTGTAGCTACAGTATTAGACAGGCTGACAGACACATCTAGTCTACTGTATTAGACAGGCTGACAGACACATCTAGTCTACTGTAGCTACAGTATTAGACGGGCTGACAGACACATCTAGTCTACTGTATTAGACAGGCTGACAGACACATCTAGTCTACTGTAGCTACAGTATTAGACAGGCTGACAGACACATCTAGTCTACCTACAGTATTAGACAGGCTGACAGACACATCTAGTCTACTGTACCTACAGTATTAGACGGGCTGACAGACACATCTAGTCTACTGTAGCTACAGTATTAGACGGGCTGACAGACACATCTAGTCTACTGTATTAGACAGGCTGACAGACACATCTAGTCTACTGTAGCTACAGTATTAGACAGGCTGACAGACACATCTAGTCTACCTACAGTATTAGACAGGCTGACAGACACATCTAGTCTACTGTAGCTACAGTATTAGACAGGCTGACAGACACATCTAGTCTACTGTAGCTACAGTATTAGTCAGGCTGACAGACACATCTAGTCTACTGTATTAGACAGGCTGACAGACACATCTAGTATACTGTATTAGACAGGCTGACAGACACATCTAGTCTACCTACAGTATTAGACAGGCTGACAGACACATCTAGTCTACCTACAGTATTAGACAGGCTGACAGACACATCTAGTCTACTGTAGCTACAGTATTAGACAGGCTGACAGACACATCTAGTCTACCTACAGTATTAGACAGGCTGACAGACACATCTAGTCTACCTACAGTATTAGACAGGCTGACAGACACATCTAGTCTACTGTAGCTACAGTATTAGACGGGCTGACAGACACATCTAGTCTACTGTAGCTACTGTATTAGACAGGCTGACAGACACATCTAGTCTACCTACAGTATTAGACAGGCTGACAGACACATCTAGTCTACTGTATTAGACAGGCTGACAGACACATCTAGTCTACTGTATTAGACAGGCTGACAGACACATCTAGTCTACCTACAGTATTAGACAGGCTGACAGACACATCTAGTCTACTGTATTAGACAGGCTGACAGACACATCTAGTCTACTGTATTAGACAGGCTGACAGACACATCTAGTCTACTGTAGCTACAGTATTAGACAGGCTGACAGACACATCTAGTCTACTGTATTAGACAGGCTGACAGACACATCTAGTCTACTGTAGCTACTGTATTAGACAGGCTGACAGACACATCTAGTCTACTGTATTAGACAGGCTGACAGACACATCTAGTCTACTGTAGCTACAGTATTAGACGGGCTGACAGACACATCTAGTCTACCTACAGTATTAGACGGGCTGACAGACACATCTAGTATACTGTATTAGACAGGCTGACAGACACATCTAGTCTACCTACAGTATTAGACAGGCTGACAGACACATCTAGTCTACTGTAGCTACAGTATTAGACAGGCTGACAGACACATCTAGTCTACTGTAGCTACAGTATTAGTCAGGCTGACAGACACATCTAGTCTACTGTATTAGACAGGCTGACAGACACATCTAGTCTACTGTAGCTACAGTATTAGACAGGCTGACAGACACATCTAGTCTACTGTAGACTGACCTGCTTACTGTCCACTGCACACACCTTGAAGAATGTCTCTCTATGTCATCTGACTTGTGTGCACTATGTCATCTGATTTGAGTGCACTATGTCATCTGACTTGTGTGCACTATGTCATCTGACTTGTGTGCACTATGTCATCTGACTTGTGTGCACTATGTCATCTGATTTGTGTGCACTATGTCATCTGACTTGTGTGCACTATGTCATCTGACTTGTGTGCACTATGTCATCTGACTTGTGTGCACTATGTCATCTGATTTGTGTGCACTATGTCATTTGCAACAAGTCAGTTCATTGGAAACAACTCTGGTGGGAAAATGCATATATTTTCTTTATACACAAATCAATAAATATCATATTTTCTCACAGTTCTGTTAAGATGGTTAAGGCTGAAAAACATCTATCTCAAGGCCATCAGACTGTCAAACAGCCATCTCCAGCAGAGGCTGCTGCCTACATACAGACTACCCCTATACCATCAGACTGGTAAACAGCCACCACTAACTCAGAGAGGCTGCTGTCTACAGACAGACTACCCCTGTACCACTAACTCAGAGAGGCTGCTGTCTACAGACAGACTACCCCTGTACCACTAACTCAGAGAGGCTGCTGTCTACAGACAGACTACCCCTGTACCACTAACTCAGAGAGGCTGCTGCCTACAGACAGACTACCCCTGTACCACTAACTCAGAGAGGCTGCTGTCTACAGACAGACTACCCCTGTACCACTAACTCAGAGAGGCTGCTGTCTTAGACACAGACAGACTACCCCTGTACCACTAACTCAGAGAGGCTGCTGCCTACAGACAGACTACCCCTGTACCACTAACTCAGAGAGGCTGCTGCCTACAGACAGACTACCCCTGTACCACTAACTCAGAGAGGCTGCTGTCTACAGACAGACTACCCCTGTACCACTAACTCAGAGAGGCTGCTGCCTACAGACAGACTACCCCTGTACCACTAACTCAGAGAGGCTGCTGCCTACAGACAGACTACCCCTGTACCACTAACTCAGAGAGGCTGCTGTCTACATACAGACTACCCCTGTACCACTAACTCAGAGAGGCTGCTGCCTACAGACAGACTACCCCTGTACCACTAACTCAGAGAGGCTGCTGTCTACAGACAGACTACCCCTGTACCACTAACTCAGAGAGGCTGCTGTCTACAGACAGACTACCCTGTACCACTAACTCAGAGAGGCTGCTGTCTACAGACAGACTACCCTGTACCACTAACTCAGAGAGGCTGCTGCCTACAGACAGACTACCCCTGTACCACTAACTCAGAGAGGCTGCTGCCTACAGACAGACTACCCCTGTACCACTAACTCAGAGAGGCTGCTGTCTACAGACAGACTACCCCTGTACCACTAACTCAGAGAGGCTGCTGCCTACAGACAGACTACCCCTGTACCACTAACTCAGAGAGGCTGCTGTCTACATACAGACTACCCTGTACCACTAACTCAGAGAGGCTGCTGCCTACAGACAGACTACCCTGTACCACTAACTCAGAGAGGCTGCTGCCTACAGACAGACTACCCCTGTACCACTAACTCAGAGAGGCTGCTGCCTACAGACAGACTACCCCTGTACCACTAACTCAGAGAGGCTGCTGTCTACAGACAGACTACCCCTGTACCACTAACTCAGAGAGGCTGCTGCCTACAGACAGACTACATCCTGGTACCACTAACTCAGAGAGGCTGCTGCCTACAGACAGACTACCCTGTACCATTAACTCAGACTGGCTACAGACAGCCACCACTAACTCAGAGAGGCTGCTGCCTACAGACAGACTACCCTGTACCACTAACTCAGAGAGGCTGCTGTCTACAGACAGACTACCCCTGTACCACTAACTCAGAGAGGCTGCTGTCTACAGACAGACTACCCCTGTACCACTAACTCAGAGAGGCTGCTGTCTACAGACAGACTACCCCTGTACCACTAACTCAGAGAGGCTGCTGCCTACAGACAGACTACCCCTGTACCACTAACTCAGAGAGGCTGCTGCCTACAGACAGACTACCCCTATACCATCAGACTGGTAAACAGCCACCACTAACTCAGAGAGGCTGCTGCCTACAGACAGACTACCCCTGTACCACTAACTCAGAGAGGCTGCTGCCTACAGACAGACTACCCCTGTACCACTAACTCAGAGAGGCTGCTGCCTACAGACAGACTACCCCTGTACCACTAACTCAGAGAGGCTGCTGCCTACAGACAGACCCTGTACCACTAACTCAGAGAGGCTGATGCCTACAGACAGACTACCCCTGTACCACTAACTCAGAGAGGCTGCTGCCTACAGACAGACTACCCCTGTACCACTAACTCAGAGAGGCTGCTGTCTACAGACAGACTACCCCTGTACCACTAACTCAGAGAGGCTGCTGCCTACAGACAGACTACCCCTGTACCACTAACTCAGAGAGGCTGCTGTCTACAGACAGACTACCCCTGTACCACTAACTCAGAGAGGCTGCTGTCTACAGACAGACTACCCCTGTACCACTAACTCAGAGAGGCTGCTGCCTACAGACAGACTACCCCTGTACCACTAACTCAGAGAGGCTGCTGCCTACAGACAGACTACCCCTGTACCACTAACTCAGAGAGGCTGCTGTCTACAGACAGACTACCCCTGTACCACTAACTCAGAGAGGCTGCTGCCTACAGACAGACTACCCCTGTACCACTAACTCAGAGAGGCTGCTGCCTACAGACAGACTACCCCTGTACCACTAACTCAGAGAGGCTGCTGCCTACAGACAGACTACCCCTGTACCACTAACTCAGAGAGGCTGCTGCCTACAGACAGACTACCCCTGTACCACTAACTCAGAGAGGCTGCTGTCTACAGACAGACTACCCCTGTACCACTAACTCAGAGAGGCTGCTGTCTACAGACAGACTACCCCTGTACCACTAACTCAGAGAGGCTGCTGTACCCTACAGACAGACTACCCCTGTACCACTAACTCAGAGAGGCTGCTGTCTACAGACAGACTACCCCTGTACCACTAACTCAGAGAGGCTGCTGCCTACAGACAGACTACCCTATACCCCTGGTACCACTAACTCAGAGAGGCTACCCAGACAGACTACCCCTGTACCACTAACTCAGAGAGGCTGCTGCCTACAGACAGACTACCCCTGTACCACTAACTCAGAGAGGCTGCTGTCTACAGACAGACTACCCTGTACCACTAACTCAGAGAGGCTGCTGTCTACAGACAGACTACCCCTGTACCACTAACTCAGAGAGGCTGCTGCCTACAGACAGACTACCCTGTACCACTAACTCAGAGAGGCTGCTGTCTACAGACAGACTACCCCCTGTACCACTAACTACCACTAACTCAGAGAGGCTGCTGCCTACAGACAGACTACCCTGTACCACTAACTCAGAGAGGCTGCTGCCTACAGACAGACTACCCCTGTACTAACTCAGAGAGGCTGCTGCCTACAGACAGACTACCCTGTACCACTAACTCAGAGAGGCTGCTGTCTACAGACAGACTACCCCTGTACCACTAACTCAGAGAGGCTGCTGCCTACAGACAGACTACCCCTGTACCCTAACTCAGACTGGTAAACAGCCACACTAACTCAGAGAGGCTGCTGCCTACAGACAGACTACCCCTGTACCACTAACTCAGAGAGGCTGCTGCCTACAGACAGACTACCCCTGTACCACTAACTAGACTACAGACAGACTACCCTGTACCACTAACTCAGAGAGGCTGCTGTCTACAGACAGACTACCCCTGTACCACTAACTCAGAGAGGCTGCTGCCTACAGACAGACTACCCCTGTACCACTAACTCAGAGAGGCTGCTGCCTACAGACAGACTACCCCTGTACCACTAACTCAGAGAGGCTGCTGTCTACAGACAGACTACCCTGTACCACTAACTCAGAGAGGCTGCTGCCTACAGACAGACTACCCCTGTACCACTAACCTGTCTACAGACAGACTACCCCTGTACCACTAACTCAGAGAGGCTGCTGTCTACAGACAGACTACCCTGTACCACTAACTCAGAGAGAGGCTGCTGCCTACAGACAGACTACCCTGTACCACTAACTCAGAGAGGCTGCTGCCTACAGACAGACTACCCTGTACCACTAACTCAGAGAGGCTGCTGTCTAACAGACAGACTACCCCTGTACCACTAACTCAGAGAGGCTGCTGCCTACAGACAGACTACCCCTGTACCACTAACTCAGAGAGGCTGCTGTCTACAGACAGACTACCCTGTACCACTAACTCAGAGAGGCTGCTGCCTACAGACAGACTACCCTGTACCACTAACTCAGAGAGGCTGCTGTCTACAGACAGACTACCCCTGTACCACTAACTCAGAGAGGCTGCTGTCTACAGACAGACTACCCCTGTACCACTAACTCAGAGAGGCTGCTGTCTACAGACAGACTACCCCTGTACCACTAACTCAGAGAGGCTGCTGTCTACAGACAGACTACCCCTGTACCACTAACTCAGAGAGGCTGCTGTCTACAGACAGACTACCCCTGTACCACTAACTCAGAGAGGCTGCTGTCTACAGACAGACTACCCCTGTACCACTAACTCAGAGAGGCTGCTGCCTACAGACAGACTACCCCTGTACCACTAACTCAGAGAGGCTGCTGTCTACAGACAGACTACCCCTGTACCACTAACTCAGAGAGGCTGCTGCCTACAGACAGACTACCCCTGTACCACTAACTCAGAGAGGCTGCTGTCTACAGACAGACTACCCCTGTACCACTAACTCAGAGAGGCTGCTGTCTACAGACAGACTACCCCTGTACCACTAACTCAGAGAGGCTGCTGTCTACAGACAGACTACCCTGTACCACTAACTCAGAGAGGCTGCTGTCTACAGACAGACTACCCCTGTACCACTAACTCAGAGAGGCTGCTGTCTACAGACAGACTACCCCTGTACCACTAACTCAGAGAGGCTGCTGCCTACAGACAGACTACCCCTGTACCACTAACTCAGAGAGGCTGCTGCCTACAGACAGACTACCCCTGTACCACTAACTCAGAGAGGCTGCTGTCTACAGACAGACTACCCCTGTACCACTAACTCAGAGAGGCTGCTGTCTACAGACAGACTACCCCTGTACCACTAACTCAGAGAGGCTGCTGTCTACAGACAGACTACCCCTGTACCACTAACTCAGAGAGGCTGCTGTCTACAGACAGACTACCCCTGTACCACTAACTCAGAGAGGCTGCTGCCTACAGACAGACTACCCTGTACCACTAACTCAGAGAGGCTGCTGCCTACAGACAGACTACCCCTGTACCACTAACTCAGAGAGGCTGCTGCCTACAGACAGACTACCCCTGTACCACTAACTCAGAGAGGCTGCTGTCTACAGACAGACTACCCCTGTACCACTAACTCAGAGAGGCTGCTGCCTACAGACAGACTACCCCTGTACCACTAACTCAGAGAGGCTGCTGTCTACAGACAGACTACCCTGTACCACTAACTCAGAGAGGCTGCTGTCTACAGACAGACTACCCCTGTACCACTAACTCAGAGAGGCTGCTGTCTACAGACAGACTACCCCTGTACCACTAACTCAGAGAGACAGGCTGCTGTCTACAGACAGACTACCCCTGTACCACTAACTCAGAGAGGCTGCTGCCTACAGACAGACTACCCCTATACCTCAGAGAGGCTGGCCTACAGACAGACTACCCCTGTACCACTAACTCAGAGAGGCTGCTGCCTACAGACAGACTACCCCTGTACCACTAACTCAGAGAGGCTGCTGTCTACAGACAGACTACCCCTGTACCACTAACTCAGAGAGGCTGCTGCCTACAGACAGACTACCCTGTACCACTAACTCAGAGAGGCTGCTGCCTACAGACAGACTACAGACTACCCCTATACCCCTGTAAACACCACTAACTCAGAGAGGCTGCTGTCTACAGACAGACTACCCCTGTACCACTAACTCAGAGAGGCTGCTGCCTACAGACAGACTACCCCTGTACCACTAACTCAGAGAGGCTGCTGTCTACAGACAGACAGTACCACTAACTACCCTGTACCACTAACTCAGAGAGGCTGCTGCCTACAGACAGACTACCCTGTACCACTAACTCAGACTACAGACAGACTACCCCTGTACCACTAACTCAGAGAGGCTGCTGCCTACAGACAGACTACCCTGTACCACTAACTCAGAGAGGCTGCTGCCTACAGACAGACTACCCCTGTACCACTAACTCAGAGAGGCTGCTGTCTACAGACAGACTACCCCTGTACCACTAACTCAGAGAGGCTGCTGTCTACAGACAGACTACCCCTGTACCACTAACTCAGAGAGGCTGCTGCCTACAGACAGACTACCCCTGTACCACTAACTCAGAGAGGCTGCTGCCTACAGACAGACTACCCTGTACCACTAACTCAGAGAGGCTGCTGTCTACAGACAGACTACCCCTGTACCACTAACTCAGAGAGGCTGCTGCCTACAGACAGACTACCCCTGTACCACTAACTCAGAGACTGCTGTCTACAGACAGACTACCCCTGTACCACTAACTCAGAGAGGCTGCTGTCTACAGACAGACTACCCTGTACCACTAACTCAGAGAGGCTGCTGTCTACAGACAGACTACCCCTGTACCACTAACTCAGAGAGGCTGCTGCCTACAGACAGACTACCCCTGTACCACTAACTCAGAGAGGCTGCTGCCTACAGACAGACTACCCCTGTACCACTAACTCAGAGAGGCTGCTGTCTACAGACAGACTACCCTGTACCACTAACTCAGAGAGGCTGCTGTCTACAGACAGACTACCCCTGTACCACTAACTCAGAGAGGCTGCTGCCTACAGACAGACTACCCCTGTACCACTAACTCAGAGAGGCTGCTGCCTACAGACAGACTACCCCTATACCACTAACTCAGAGAGGCTGCTGTCTACAGACAGACTACCCCTGTACCACTAACTCAGAGAGGCTGCTGTCTACAGACAGACTACCCCTGTACCACTAACTCAGAGAGGCTGCTGCCTACAGACAGACTACCCCTGTACCACTAACTCAGAGAGGCTGCTGTCTACAGACAGACTACCCCTGTACCACTAACTCAGAGAGGCTGCTGCCTACAGACAGACTACCCCTGTACCACTAACTCAGAGAGGCTGCTGTCTACAGACAGACTACCCCTGTACCACTAACTCAGAGAGGCTGCTGTCTACAGACAGACTACCCCTGTACCACTAACTCAGAGAGGCTCAGAGAGGCTGTCTACAGACAGACTACCCCTGTACCACTAACTCAGAGAGGCTGCTGCCTACAGACAGACTACCCCTGTACCACTAACTCAGAGAGGCTGCTGTCTACAGACAGACTACCCTGTACCACTAACTCAGAGGCTGCTGTCTACAGACAGACTACCCCTGTACCACTAACTCAGAGAGGCTGCTGCCTACAGACAGACTACCCCTATACCATCAGACTGGTAAACAGCCACCACTAACTCAGAGAGGCTGCTGTCTACAGACAGACTACCCCTGTACCACTAACTCAGAGAGGCTGCTGCCTACAGACAGACTACCCCTGTACCACTAACTCAGAGAGGCTCCTGCCTACAGACAGACTACCCCTGTACCACTAACTCAGAGAGGCTCCTGCCTACAGACAGACTACCCCTGTACCACTAACTCAGAGAGGCTGCTGCCTACAGACAGACCCTGTACCACTAACTCAGAGAGGCTGCTGCCTACAGACAGACCCTGTACCACTAACTCAGAGAGGCTGATGCCTACAGACAGACTACCCCTGTACCACTAACTCAGAGAGGCTGCTGTCTACAGACAGACTACCCCTATACCACTAACTCAGAGAGGCTGCTGCCTACAGACAGACTACCCCTGTACCACTAACTCAGAGAGGCTGCTGCCTACAGACAGACTACCCCTGTACCACTAACTCAGAGAGGCTGCTGTCTACAGACAGACTACCCCTGTACCACTAACTCAGAGAGGCTGCTGCCTACAGACAGACTACCCTGTACCACTAACTCAGAGAGGCTGCTGTCTACAGACAGACTACCCCTGTACCACTAACTCAGAGAGGCTGCTGTCTACAGACAGACTACCCCTGTACCACTAACTCAGAGAGGCTGCTGTCTACAGACAGACTACCCCTGTACCACTAACTCAGAGAGGCTGCTGTCTACAGACAGACTACCCCTGTACCACTAACTCAGAGAGGCTGCTGCCTACAGACAGACTACCCCTGTACCACTAACTCAGAGAGGCTGCTGTCTACAGACAGACTACCCCTGTACCACTAACTCAGAGAGGCTGCTGTCTACAGACAGACTACCCCTGTACCACTAACTCAGAGAGGCTGCTGTCTACAGACAGACTACCCCTGTACCACTAACTCAGAGAGGCTGCTGCCTACAGACAGACTACCCCTGTACCACTAACTCAGAGAGGCTGCTGTCTACAGACAGACTACCCCTGTACCACTAACTCAGAGAGGCTGCTGTCTACAGACAGACTACCCCTGTACCACTAACTCAGAGAGGCTGCTGCCTACAGACAGACTACCCTGTACCACTAACTCAGAGAGGCTGCTGCCTACAGACAGACTACCCTGTACCACTAACTCAGAGAGGCTGCTGTCTACAGACAGACTACCCCTGTACCACTAACTCAGAGAGGCTGCTGCCTACAGACAGACTACCCCTGTACCACTAACTCAGAGAGGCTGCTGTCTACAGACAGACTACCCCTGTACCACTAACTCAGAGAGGCTGCTGCCTACAGACAGACTACCCCTGTACCACTAACTCAGAGAGGCTGCTGTCTACAGACAGACTACCCTGTACCACTAACTCAGAGAGGCTGCTGCCTACAGACAGACTACCCCTGTACCACTAACTCAGAGAGGCTGCTGCCTACAGACAGACTACCCCTGTACCACTAACTCAGAGAGGCTGCTGCCTACAGACAGACTACCCAGACTGGTACCACTAACTCAGAGAGGCTGCTGCTACAGACAGACTACCCTGTACCACTAACTCAGAGAGGCTGCTGACAGACTACCCCTGTACCACTAACTCAGAGAGGCTGCTGCCTACAGACAGACTACCCCTGTACCACTAACTCAGAGAGGCTGCTGTCTACAGACAGACTACCCCTGTACCACTAACTCAGAGAGGCTGCTGTCTACAGACAGACTACCCCTGTACCACTAACTCAGAGAGGCTGCTGTCTACAGACAGACTACCCCTGTACCATAACTCAGAGAGGCTGCTGCCTACAGACAGACTACCCCTGTACCACTAACTCAGAGAGGCTGCTGCCTACAGACAGACTACCATCCTAAACAGCCACCACTAACTCAGAGAGGCTGCTGCCTACAGACAGACTACCCCTGTACCACTAACTCAGAGAGGCTGCTGCCTACAGACAGACTACCCCTGTACCACTAACTCAGAGAGGCTGCTGCCTACAGACAGACTACCCCTGTACCACTAACTCAGAGAGGCTGCTGTCTACAGACAGACTACCCCTGTACCACTAACTCAGAGAGGCTGCTGTCTACAGACAGACTACCCCTGTACCACTAACTCAGAGAGGCTGCTGCCTACAGACAGACTACCCTGTACCACTAACTCAGAGAGGCTGCTGTCTACAGACAGACTACCCTGTACCACTAACTCAGAGAGGCTGCTGCCTACAGACAGACTACCCCTGTACCACTAACTCAGAGAGGCTGCTGCCTACAGACAGACTACCCCTGTACCACTAACTCAGAGAGGCTGCTGCCTACAGACAGACTACCCCTGTACCACTAACTCAGAGAGGCTGCTGTCTACAGACAGACTACCCCTATACCACTAACTCAGAGAGGCTGCTGCCTACAGACAGACTACCCTGTACCACTAACTCAGAGAGGCTGCTGCCTACAGACAGACTACCCCTGTACCACTAACTCAGAGAGGCTGTGCCTACAGACAGACTACCCTGTACCACTAACTCAGAGAGGCTGCTGTCTACAGACCTACCCCTGTACCACTAACTCAGAGAGGCTGCTGTCTACAGACAGACTACCCCTGTACCACTAACTCAGAGAGGCTGCTGCCTACAGACAGACTACCCCTGTACCACTAACTCAGAGAGGCTGCTGTCTACAGACAGACTACCCCTGTACCACTAACTCAGAGAGGCTGCTGTCTACAGACAGACTACCCCTGTACCACTAACTCAGAGAGGCTGCTGTCTACAGACAGACTACCCCTGTACCACTAACTCAGAGAGGCTGCTGTCTACAGACAGACTACCCCTGTACCACTAACTCAGAGAGGCTGCTGCCTACAGACAGACTACCCTGTACCACTAACTCAGAGAGGCTATTGTCTACAGACAGACTACCCCTGTACCACTAACTCAGAGAGGCTGCTGTCTACAGACAGACTACCCCTGTACCACTAACTCAGAGAGGCTGCTGCCTACAGACAGACTACCCCTATACCATCAGACTGGTAAACAGCCACCACTAACTCAGAGAGGCTGCTGCCTACAGACAGACTACCCCTGTACCACTAACTCAGAGAGGCTGCTGCCTACAGACAGACTACCCCTGTACCACTAACTCAGAGAGGCTGCTGCCTACAGACAGACTACCCTGTACCACTAACTCAGAGAGGCTGCTGTCTACAGACAGACTACCCTGTACCACTAACTCACAGAGGCTGCTGTCTACAGACAGACTACCCCTGTACCACTAACTCAGAGAGGCTGCTGCCTACAGACAGACTACCCTGTACCACTAACTCAGAGAGGCTGCTGCCTACAGACAGACTACCCCTGTACCACTAACTCAGAGAGGCTGCTGCCTACAGACAGACTACCCTGTACCACTAACTCAGAGAGGCTGCTGCCTACAGACAGACTACCCCTGTACCACTAACTCAGAGAGGCTGCTGCCTACAGACAGACTACCCCTGTACCACTAACTCAGAGAGGCTGCTGCCTACAGACAGACTAATCCCTGTACCACTAACTCAGAGAGGCTGCTGTCTACAGACAGACTACCCCTGTACCACTAACTCAGAGAGGCTGCTGCCTACAGACAGACTACCCCTGTACCACTAACTCAGAGAGGCTGCTGCCTACAGACAGACTACCCTGTACCACTAACTCAGAGAGGCTGCTGTCTACAGACAGACTACCCCTGTACCACTAACTCAGAGAGGCTGCTGTCTACAGACAGACTACCCCTGTACCACTAACTCAGAGAGGCTGCTGTCTACAGACAGACTACCCCTGTACCACTAACTCAGAGAGGCTGCTGTCTACAGACAGACTACCCCTGTACCACTAACTCAGAGAGGCTGCTGCCTACAGACAGACTACCCCTGTACCACTAATCAGAGACTGTCTACAGACAGACTCCCTGTACCACTAACTCAGAGAGGCTGCTGTCTACAGACAGACTACCCCTGTACCACTAACTCAGAGAGGCTGCTGCCTACAGACAGACTACCCTGTACCACTAACTCAGAGAGGCTGCTGTCTACAGACAGACTACCCTATACCACTAACTCAGAGAGGCTGCTGTCTACAGACAGACTACCCCTGTACCACTAACTCAGAGAGGCTGCTGCCTACAGACAGACTACCCCTGTACCACTAACTCAGAGAGGCTGCTGCCTACAGACAGACTACCCCTGTACCACTAACTCAGAGAGGCTGCTGTCTACAGACAGACTACCCTGTACCACTAACTCAGAGAGGCTGCTGTCTACAGACAGACTACCCTGTACCACTAACTCAGAGAGGCTGCTGTCTACAGACAGACTACCCTGTACCACTAACTCAGAGAGGCTGCTGCCTACAGACAGACTACCCTGTACCATAACTCAGAGAGGCTGCTGTCTACAGACAGACTACCCCTGTACCACTAACTCAGAGAGGCTGCTGTCTACAGACAGACTACCCCTGTACCACTAACTCAGAGAGGCTGCTGCCTACAGACAGATCCCTGTACCACTAACTCAGAGAGGCTGCTGTCTACAGACAGACTACCCCTGTACCACTAACTCAGAGAGGCTGCTGTCTACAGACAGACTACCCCTGTACCACTAACTCAGAGAGGCTGCTGTCTACAGACAGACTACCCCTGTACCACTAACTCAGAGAGGCTGCTGTCTACAGACAGACTACCCCTGTACCACTAACTCAGAGAGGCTGCTGCCTACAGACAGACTACCCCTATACCATCAGACTGTTAAACAGCCACCACTAACTCAGAGAGGCTGCTGTCTACAGACAGACTACCCCTGTACCACTAACTCAGAGAGGCTCCTGCCTACAGACAGACTACCCCTGTACCACTAACTCAGAGAGGCTCCTGCCTACAGACAGACTACCCCTGTACCACTAACTCAGAGAGGCTCCTGCCTACAGACAGACTACCCCTGTACCACTAACTCAGAGAGGCTCCTGCCTACAGACAGACTACCCCTGTACCACTAACTCAGAGAGGCTGCTGCCTACAGACAGACCCTGTACCACTAACTCAGAGAGGCTGATGCCTACAGACAGACTACCCCTGTACCACTAACTCAGAGAGGCTGTGACCTACAGACAGACTACCCCTATACCACTAACTCAGAGAGGCTGCTGCCTACAGACAGACTACCCCTGTACCACTAACTCAGAGAGGCTGCTGCCTACAGACAGACTACCCCTGTACCACTAACTCAGAGAGGCTGCTGCCTACAGACAGGTCACCCCTGTACCACTAACTCAGAGAGGCTGCTGTCTACAGACAGACTACCCCTGGTACCACTAACTCAGAGAGGCTGCTGCCTACAGACAGACTACCCCCTGTACCACTAACACAGAGAGGCTGCTGTCTACAGACAGACTACCCTGTACCACTAACTCAGAGAGGCTGCTGTCTACAGACAGACTACCCCTGGTACCACTAACTCAGAGAGGCTGCTGTCTACAGACAGACTACCCCTGTACCACTAACTCAGAGAGGCTGCTGTCTATAGACAGACTACCCCTATACCACTAACTCAGAGAGGCTGCTGTCTACAGACAGACTACCCTGCAAAACCACTAACTCAGAGAGGCTGCTGTCTACAGACAGACTACCCCTGTACCACTAACTCAGAGAGGCTGCTGTCTACAGACAGACTACCCCTGTACCACTAACTCAGAGAGGCTGTGTCTACATACAGACTACCCCTGTACCACTAACTCAGAGAGGCTGCTGCCTACAGACAGACTCCCCCTAACCACTAACCCTGTACTTAGAGTACACTAACTCAGAGAGGCTGCTGCCTACAGACAGACTACCCCTGTACCACTAACTCAGAGGCTGCTGTCTACAGACAGACTACCCTGTACCACTAACTCAGAGAGGCTGCTGCCTACAGACAGACTACCCCTGTACCACTAACTCAGAGAGGCTGCTGTCTACAGACAGACTACCCCTGTACCACTAACTCAGAGAGGCTGCTGTCTACAGACAGACTACCCCTGTACCACTAACTCAGAGAGGCTGCTGCCTACAGACAGACTACCCCTGTACCACTAACTCAGAGAGGCTGCTGCCTACAGACAGACTACCCCTGTACCACTAACTCAGAGAGGCTGCTGTCTACAGACAGACTACCCCTGTACCACTAACTCAGAGAGGCTGCTGTCTACAGACAGACTACCCCTGTACTAACAGGCTGCTAACTCAGAGAGGCTGCTGCCACAGACTACCCCTGTACCACTAACTCAGAGAGGCTGCTGCCTACAGACAGACTACCCCTGTACCACTAACTCAGAGAGGCTGCTGTCTACAGACATAATTCAAATCATTGGCCACTGTAATAAATGGATCACTAGACACTTTATTAAATAATGTGTACATATCTGTCATTACTCATCTCATATGTATATACTGTATTTTATACCATCTATTGCATCTTAGCCTATGCCGCTCTGTCATTACTCATCTCATATGTATATACTGTATTTTATACCATCTATTGCATCTTAGCCAATGCCGCTCTGTCATTACTCATCTCATATGTATATACTGTATTTTATACCATCTATTGCATCTTAGCCAATGCCGCTCTGTCATTACTCATCTCATATGTATATACTGTATTTTATACCATCTATTGCATCTTAGCCTATGCCGCTCTGTCATTACTCATCCATATATTGACATGTATACATTCTGGAAGAACAAGCATTTCGCTACACTCGGAATAACATCTGCTAACCATGTGTATGTGACCAATAACATCTGCTAACCATGTGTATGTGACCAATAACATCTGCTAACCATGTGACCAATAACATCTGCTAACCATGTGACCAATAACATCTGCTAACCATGTGTATGTGACCAATAACATCTGCTAACCATGTGTATGTGACCAATAACATCTGCTAACCATGTGTATGTGACCAATAACATCTGCTAACCATGTGTATGTGACCAATAACATCTGGTAACCATGTGTATGTGACCAATAACATCTGCTAACCATGTGTATGTGACCAATAACATCTGCTAACCATGTGTATGTGACCAATAACATCTGCTAACCATGTGTATGTGACCAATAACATCTGCTAACCATGTGTATGTGACCAATAACATCTGCTAACCATGTGACCAATAACATCTGCTAACCATGTGTATGTGACCAATAACATCTGCTAACCATGTGTATGTGACCAATAACATCTGCTAACCATGTGTATGTGACCAATAACATCTGCTAACCATGTGTATGTGACCAATAACATCTGCTAACCATGTGTATGTGACCAATAACATCTGCTAACCATGTGACCAATAACATCTGCTAACCATGTGACCAATAACATCTGCTAACCATGTGTATGTGACCAATAACATCTGCTAACCATGTGTATGTGACCAATAACATCTGCTAACCATGTGACCAATAACATCTGCTAACCATGTGTATGTGACCAATAACATCTGCTAACCATGTGACCAATAACATCTGCTAACCATGTGTATGTGACCAATAACATCTGCTAACCATGTGTATGTGACCAATAACATCTGCTAACCATGTGACCAATAACATCTGCTAACCATGTGACCAATAACATCTGCTAACCATGTGTATGTGACCAATAAAATTTGATTTGATTTGATTTAAGGGAATTGCTGTTACAAGAAAATGTTCAGAGTATATCTAGTGATTCAATCCCTGGTCCTATCACACTTAGAGTACTGTCCCTGGTCCTATCACACTTAGAGTACTGTCCCTGGTCCTATCACACTTAGAGTACTGTCCAGGTATATGGTCAATCCCTGGTCCTATCACACTTAGAGTACTGTCCAGGTATATGGTCAATCCCTGGTCCTATCACACTTAGAGTACTGTCCAGGTATATGGTCAATCCCTGGTCCTATCACACTTAGAGTACTGTCCAGGTATATGGTCAATCCCTGGTCCTATCACACTTAGAGTACTGTCCAGGTATATGGTCAATCCCTGGTCCTATCACACTTAGAGTACTGTCCAGGTATATGGTCAATCCCTGGTCCTATCACACTTAGAGTACTGTCTGGTTATATGGTCAATCCCTGGTCCTATCACACTTAGAGTACTGTCACATTAGAGTACTGTCCTGGTTATATGGTCAATCCCTGGTCCTATCACACTTAGAGTACTGTCCAGGTATATGGTCAATCCCTGGTCCTATCACACTTAGAGTACTGTCCAGGTATATGGTCAATCCCTGGTCCTATCACACTTAGAGTACTGTCCAGTTATATGGTCAATCCCTGGTCCTATCACACTTAGAGTACTGTCCAGGTATATGGTCAATCCCTGGTCCTATCACACTTAAGAGTACTGTCTGGTTATATGGTCAATCCCTGGTCCTATCACACTTAGAGTACTGTCCCTGGTCCTATCACACTTAGAGTACTGTCCCTGGTCCTATCACACTTAGAGTACTGTCCAGTTATATGATCAATACCTGGTCCTATCACACTTAGAGTACTGTCCAGGTATATGGTCAATCCCTGGTCCTATCACACTTAGAGTAATGTCCAGTTATATGGTCAATCCCTGGTCCTATCACACTTAGAGTACTGTCCAGGTATATGGTCAATCCCTGGTCCTATCACACTTAGAGTATTGTCTGGTTATATGGTCAATCCCTGGTCCTATCACACTTAGAGTACTGTCTGGTTATATGGTCAATCCCTGGTCCTATCACACTTAGAGTACTGTCTGGTTATATGGTCAATCCCTGGTCCTATCACACTTAGAGTACTGTCCCTGGTCCTATCACACTTAGAGTACTGTCCCTGGTCCTATCACACTTAGAGTACTGTCTGGTTATATGGTCAATCCCTGGTCCTATCACACTTAGAGTACTGTCCAGTTATATGGTCAATCCCTGGTCCTATCACACTTAGAGTACTGTCTGGTTATATGGTCAATCCCTGGTCCTATCACACTTAGAGTACTGTCCCTGGTCCTATCACACTTAGAGTACTGTCCCTGGTCCTATCACACTTAGAGTGCTGTCCCTGGTCCTATCACACTTAGAGTACTGTCTGGTTATATGGTCAATCCCTGGTCCTATCACACTTAGAGTACTGTCCAGTTATATGGTCAATCCCTGGTCCTATCACACTTAGAGTACTGACCCTGGTCCTATCACACTTAGAGTACTGTCCCTGGTCCTATCACACTTAGAGTACTGTCCCTGGTCCTATCACACTTAGAGTACTGTCCGGTTATATGGTCAATCCCTGGTCCTATCACACTTAGAGTACTGTCCCTGGTCCTATCACACTTAGAGTACTGTCTGGTTATATGGTCAATCCCTGGTCCTATCACACTTAGAGTACTGTCTGGTTATATGGTCAATCCCTGGTCCTATCACACTTAGAGGGTACTGTCCCTGGTCCTATCACACTTAGAGTACTGTCTGGTTATATGGTCAATCCCTGGTCCTATCACACTTAGAGTACTGTCTGGTTATATGGTCAATCCCTGGTCCTATCACACTTAGAGTACTGTCTGGTTATATGGTCAATCTCTGGTCCTATCACACTTAGAGCACTGTCCAGTTATATGGTCAATCCCTGGTCCTATCACACTTAGAGTACTGTCCCTGGTCCTATCACACTTAGAGTACTGTCCAGTTATATGGTCAATCCCTGGTCCTATCACACTTAGAGTACTGTCCAGTTATATGGTCAATCCCTGGTCCTATCACACTTAGAGTACTGTCCGGTTATATGGTCAATCCCTGGTCCTATCACACTTAGAGCACTGTCTGGTTATATTGTTAATCCCTGGTCCTATCACACTTAGAGTACAGTCCAGGTATATGGTCAATCCCTGGTCCTATCACACTTAGAGTACTGTCCAGTTATACGGTCAATCCCTGGTCCTATCACACTTAGAGTACTGTCCCTGGTCCTATCACACTTAGAGTACTGTCTGGTTATATGGTCAATCCCTGGTCCTATCACACTTAGAGTACTGTCCCTGGTCCTATCACACTTAGAGTACTGTCTGGTTATATGGTCAATCCCTGGTCCTATCACACTTAGAGTACTGTCTGGTTATATGGTCAATCCCTGGTCCTATCACACTTAGAGTACTGTCCAGTTATATGGTCAATCCCTGGTCCTATCACACTTAGAGTACTGTCTGGTTATATGGTCAATCCCTGGTCCTATCACACTTAGAGTACTGTCCAGTTATACGGTCAATCCCTGGTCCTATCACACTTAGAGTACTGTCCCTGGTCCTATCACACTTAGAGTACTGTCTGGTTATATGGTCAATCCCTGGTCCTATCACACTTAGAGTACTGTCTGGTTATATGGTCAATCCCTGGTCCTATCACACTTAGAGTACTGTCTGGTTATATGGTCAATCCCTGGTCCTATCACACTTAGAGTACTGTCCAGTTATATGGTCAATCCCTGGTCCTATCACACTTAGAGTACTGTCCAGTTATAGTGGGGAGAACAAGTATTTGATACACTGCTGATTTTGAAGGTTTTCCTACTTACAAAGCATGTAGAGGTCTGTAATTTTTTATCATAGGTACACTTCAACTGTGAGAGACGGAATCTAAAACTAAAATCCAGAAAAACACATTATATGATTTTTAAGGAATTAATTTGCATTTTATTGCATGACATAAGTATTTGATCACCTACCAACCAGTAAGAATTCTGGCTCTCACAGACCTGTTAATTTTTCTTTAAGAAGCCCTCCTGTTCTCCACTCATTACCTGTATTAACTGCACCTGTTTGAATTTGTTACCTGTATAAAAGACACCTGTCCACACACTCAATCAAACAGACTCCAACCTCTCCACAATGGCCAAGACCAGAGAGCTGTGTAAGGACATCAGCGATAAAATTGTAGACCTGCACAAGGCTGGGATGGGCTACAGGACAATAGGCAAGCAGCTTGGTGAGAAGGCAACAACTGTTGGCGCAATTATTAGAAAATGGAAGAAGTTCAAGATGACGGTCAATCACCCTCGGTCTGGGGCTCCATGCAAGATCTCACCTCGTGGGGCATCAATGATCATGAGGAAGGTGAGGGATCAGCCCAGAACTACACGGCAGGACCTGGTCAATGACCTGAAGAGAGCTGGGACCACAGTCTCAAAGAAACCCATTAGTAACACACTACGCCGTCATGGATTAAAATCCTGCAGCGCACGCAAGGTCCCCCTGCTCAAGCCAGCGCATGTCCAGGCCCGTCTGAAGTTTGCCAATGACGATCTGGATGATCCAGAGGAGGAATGGGAGAAGGTCATGAGGTCGGATGAGACAAAAATAGAGCTTTTTGGTCTAAAGAAGGATGAGTACAACCCCAAGAACACCATCCCAACCATGAAGCATGGAGGTGGAAACATCATTCTTTGGGGATGCTTTTCTGCAAAGGGGACAGGACGACTGCTCCGTATTGAGGGGAGGATGGATGGGGCCATGTATCGCGAGATCTTGGCCAACAAACTCCTTCCCTCAGGAAGAGCATTGAAGATGGGTTGTGACTGGGTCTTCCAGCATGACAACGACCTGAAACACACAGCCAGGGCAACTAAGGAGTGGCTACATAAGAAGCATCTCAAGGTCCTGGAGTCTCAAAGCCAGTCTCCAGACCTGAAACCAATAGAAAGTCTTTGGAGGGAGCTGAAAGTCCGTATTGCCCAGCGACAGCCCCGAAACCTGAAGGATCTGGAGAAGGTCTGTATGGAGGAGTGGGCCAAAATCCCTGCTGCAGTGTGTGCAAACCTGGTCAAGAACTACAGGAAACGTATGATCTCTGTAATTGTAAACAAATGTTTCTGTACCAAATATTAAGTTCTGCTTTTCTGATGTATCAAATACTTATGGCATGCAATAAAATGCATTTTTAATTACTTAAAAATCATACAATGTGATTTTCTGGATTTTTGTTTTAGATTCTGTCTCTCACAGTTGAAGTATATCTATGATGAAAATTACATGGTCATCTGCAGCAAAGGAATATATAAAAAAAACTCCAAATGGCTCAAAACAGGGCTGGTAGATTATCTCTTCATTGCTCAAAACAGGGCTGGTAGATTATCTCTTCTCTGCTCAAAACAGGGCTGGTAGATTATCTCTTCATTGCTCAAAACAGGGCTGGTAGATTATCTCTTCTCTGCTCAAAACAGGGCTGGTAGATTATCTCTTCATTGCTCAAAACAGGGCTGGTAGATTATCTCTTCTCAAAACAGGGCTGGTAGATTATCTCTTCTCAAAACAGGGCTGGTAGATTATCTCTTCATTGCTCAAAACAGGGCTGGTAGATTATCTCTTCTCTGCTCAAAACAGGGCTGGTAGATTATCTCTTCCCTGCTCAAAACAGGGCTGATAGATGATCTCTTCTCAAAACAGGGCTGGTAGATTATCTCTTCTCAAAACAGGGCTGGTAGATTATCTCTTCTCAAAACAGGGCTGGTAGATTATCTCTTCTCTGCTCAAAACAGGGCTGGTAGATTATCTCTTCTCAAAACAGGGCTGGTAGATTATCTCTTCCCTGCTCAAAACAGGGCTGGTAGATTATCTCTGCTCTATCCACATGAATATGATCCAAATGCATCAGGATCTCTCATGGCTTCACGTTGAAAACAAATTACTATCCAGTCTTATGATCTTCTTTAGGAATGTTATATTATTCAACAACAAAAAACAGTATTTTTCAGGCCAGTTAGTCCATATTTAGTATTTTATCAGGATCCCCATTAGCTGTGGCAAAAGCAGCAGCTACTCTTCCTGGGGGTTCAACACACAACATGAATCATGACATAACACAGAACATTAATAGACAAGAACAGCTCAAGGACAGAACTACATATATTTTTAAAAAGGCACACTTGGCCTACATATCAATGCATACAGACACACTATCTAGGTCAAATAGAGGAGAGGCGTTGTGCCGTGAGGTGTTGCTTTATCTGTTTTTTTAAACCAGGTTTGCTGTTTATTTGAACAATATGAGATGGAAGGAAGTTCCATGCAATAAGGGCGCTATATAATACTGTATGCTTTCTTGAATTTGTTCTGGATTTGGGGACTGTGAAAAGACCCCTGGTGGCATGTCTGGTGGGGTAAGTGTGTGTGTCAGAGCTGTGTGTAAGTTGACTGTGAAAAGACCCCTGGTGGCATGTCTGGTGGGGTAAGTGTGTGTGTCAGAGCTGTGTGTAAGTTGACTATGAAAAGACCCCTGGTGGCATGTCTGGTGGGGTAAGTGTGTGTGTCAGAGCTGTGTGTAAGTTGACTATGAAAAGACCCCTGGTGGCATGTCTGGTGGGGTAAGTGTGTGTGTGTCAGAGCTGTGTGTAAGTTGACTTGTGCAAACAATTTGGGGTTTTCAACACGTTAATGTTTCTTATAAAAACAAGAAGTGATGCAGTCAGTCTGTCCTCAACTCTTGGCCAAGAGAGACCGGCCAAGAGAGACCGGCCAAGAGAGACCGGCCAAGAGAGACCGGCCAAGAGAGACCGGCCAAGAGAAGAGACTGACAGCATAGTAATAATATCAGCCCTCTGATGACAATGAAGAGAAAGAGGTGTCACTCTGTTCTGGTCCAGCTGCAGCTTAACTAGGTCTTTCCTTGCAGCACTGGATCACATGGCTGGACAATAATTAAGATTAGACCAAACTAGAGCCTGCAGGACCAGCTTTTTGGAGTGTGGTGTCAAAAAAGCAGAGCATCTCTATATTACAGACAGACCTCTCCCCATCTCTTTATTACAGACAGACCTCTCCCCATCTCTTTATTACAGACAGACCTCTCCCCATCTCTATATTACAGACAGACCTCTCCCCATCTCTTTATTACAGACAGACCTCTCCCCATCTCTTTATTACAGACAGACCTCTCCCCATCTCTTTATTACAGACAGACCTCTCCCCATCTCTTTATTACAGACAGACCTCTCCCCATCTCTTTATTACAGACAGACCTCTCCCCATCTCTATATTACTGACAGACCTCTCCCCATCTCTTTATTACAGACAGACCTCTCCCCATCTCTTTATTACGGACAGACCTCTCCCCATCTCTTTATTACAGACAGACCTCTCCCCATCTCTTTATTACAGACAGACCTCTCCCCATCTCTTTATTACAGACAGACCTCTCCCCATCTCTTTATTACAGACAGACCTCTCCCCATCTCTTTATTACAGACAGACCTCTCCCCATCTCTTTATTACAGACAGACCTCTCCCCATCTCTTTATTACAGACAGACCTCTCCCCATCTCTTTATTACAGACAGACCTCTCCCCATCTCTTTATTACAGACAGACCTCTCCCCATCTCTTTATTACAGACAGACCTCTCCCCATCTCTTTATTACAGACAGACCTCTCCCCATCTCTTTATTACGGACAGACCTCTCCCCATCTCTTTATTACAGACAGACCTCTCCCCATCTCTTTATTACAGACAGACCTCTCCCCATCTCTATATTACAGACAGACCTCTCCCCATCTCTTTATTACAGACAGACCATCTAACGTGATAGACCATATGACTGGACAGGAAATAGAAATAACATCTAATGTGATAGACCATATGACTGGACAGGAAGTAGAAAGAACATCTAATGTGATAGACCATATGACTGGACAGGAAATAGAAATAACATCTAATGTGATAGACCATATGACTGGACAGGAAATAGAAAGAACATCTAATGTGATAGACCACATGACTGGACAGTAAATAGACAGAACATCTAATGAGATAGACCATATGACTGGACATGAAATAGAAAGATCCTGAATGTTAAATGTGATTTTAGTACCATATGACTGGTTTTATCAGATATGAAGGCTGCAGACAGAACATCTAATGTGATAGACCATATGACTGGACAGGAAATAGAAAGAACATCTAATGTGATGCAAGACCACATGACTGGACAGGAAATATGAAAAGAACATCATTATAATGTGATGCAAGAGGTGACCATATGACTGGACAGGACATTAAATATGAAAAGAACATCTAATGTGATAGACCATATGACTAGACAGGAAATAGACATTACAGAACATCTAATGTGATAGACATTATCATATGACTAGACAGGAAGTAGACAGAACATCTAATGTGATGCAAGACCATTATCATGACTGGACAGGAAATAGAAAGAACATCTAATCAGAGAGGCTGCAAGACAACGAGGTGACATTATCGTGACTGGACAGGAAATAGACAGAACATCTAATGAGATAGACCATGTGACTGGACAGGAAATAGAAAGCATCAACTGAATGTTAAATGTGTTTCCTGTCAGGTATTTTAATTGTCTGTATTGTCTACTTGTTGAATGTTTGTGAAGTCTTGACTTGTGGTTGTTTGTTTTATCAGATATGAAGGCTGCAAGAGAACGAGGTGACATTATCAGATATGAAGGCTGCAGGAGAACGAGGTGACATTATCAGATATGAAGGCTGCAAGACAACGATGTGACATTATCAGATATGAAGGCTGCAAGACAACGAGGTGACATTATCAGATATGAAGGCTGCAAGAGAACGAGGTGACATTATCAGATATGAAGGTGTGCACATTATCAGATATGAAGGATGCAAGAGAACGAGGTGACATTATCAGATATGAAGGCTGCAGGAGAACGAGGTGACATTATCAGATATGAAGGATGCAAGAGAACGAGGTGACATTATCAGATATGAAGGCTGCAGGAGAACGAGGTGACATTATCAGATATGAAGGCTGCAAGGCTGCAAGACAACGAGGTGACATTATCAGATATGAAGGCTGCAAGACAAAGGTGACATTATCAGATATGAACGAGGTGACATTATCAGATATGAAGGCTGCAAGACAACGAGGTGACATTATCAGATATGAAGGCTGCAAGAGAACGAGGTGACATTATCAGATATGAAGGCTGCAGGAGAACGAGGTGACATTATCAGATATGAAGGCTGCAGGAGAACGAGGTGACATTATCAGATATGAAGGCTGCAAGACATCGAGGTGACATTATCAGATATGAATCCTGCAGGAGAAGGAGGTGACATTATCAGATATGAAGGCTGCATGGACAACGAGGTGACATTATCAGATATGAAGGCTGCAAGAGAACGAGGTGACATTATCAGATATGAAGGCTGCAAGACAACGAGGTGACATTATCAGATATGAAGGCTGCAAGACAACGAGGTGACATTATCAGATATGAAGGCTGCAAGACAACGAGGTGACATTATCAGATATGAAGGCTGCAAGACAACGAGGTGACATTATCAGATATGAAGGCTGCAGGAGAACGAGGTGACATTATCAGATATGAAGGCTGCATGGAGAACGAGGTGACATTATCAGATATGAAGGCTGCAAGAGAACGAGGTGACATTATCAGATATGAAGGCTGCAAGAGAACGAGGTGACATTATCAGATATGAAGGATGCAAGAGAACGAGGTGACATTATCAGATATGAAGGCTGCAGGAGAACGAGGTGACATTATCAGATATGAAGGCTGCAAGAGAGGTGACATTATCAGATATGAAGGCTGACATTATCAGATATGAAGGCTGCAAGACATTATCGAGGTGACATTATCAGATATGAAGGCTGCAAGAGAACGAGGTGACATGATCAGATATGAAGGCTGCAAGACAACGAGGTGACATTATCAGATATGAAGGCTGCAGGAGAACGAGGTGACATTATCAGATATGAAGGCTGCAGGAGAATGAGGTGACATTATCAGATATGAAGGCTGCAAGAGAACGAGGTGACATTATCAGATATGAAGGATGCAAGAGAACGAGGTGACATTATCAGATATGAAGGCTGCAGGAGAACGAGGTGACATTATCAGATATGAAGGATGCAAGAGAACGAGGTGACATTATCAGATATGAAGGCTGCAAGAGGAGGTGACATTATCAGATATGGTGACATTATCAGATATGAAGGCTGCAAGACATCGAGGTGACATTATCAGATATGAATCCTGCAGGAGAAGGAGGTGACATTATCAGATATGAAGGCTGCATGGACAACGAGGTGACATTATCAGATATGAAGGCTGCAAGAGAACGAGGTGACATTATCAGATATGAAGGCTGCAAGACAACGAGGTGACATTATCAGATATGAAGGCTGCAAGACAACGAGGTGACATTATCAGATATGAAGGCTGCAAGACAACGAGGTGACATTATCAGATATGAAGGCTGACATTATCAGATATGAAGGCTGCAGGAGAACGAGGTGACATTATCAGATATGAAGGCTGCAAGAGAACGAGGTGACATTATCAGATATGAAGGCTGCAGGAGAACGAGGTGACATTATCAGATATGAAGGCTGCAAGAGAACGAGGTGACATTATCAGATATGAAGGATGCAAGAGAACGAGGTGACATTATCAGATATGAAGGCTGCAGGAGAACGAGGTGACATTATCAGATATGAAGGCTGCAGGAGAACGAGGTGACATTATCAGATATGAAGGCTGCAGGAGAACGAGGTGACATTATCAGATATGAAGGCTGCAGGAGAACGAGGTGACATTATCAGATATAAAGGCTGCAAGAGAACGAGGTGACATTATCAGATATGAAGGCTGCAGGAGAACGAGGTGACATTATCAGATATGAAGGCTGCAGGAGAATGAGGTGACATTATCAGATATAAAGGCTGCAAGAGAACGAGGTGACATTATCAGATATGAAGGCTGCAGGAGAACGAGGTGACATTATCAGATATGAAGGCTGCATGGAGAACGAGGTGACATTATCAGATATGAAGGCTGCAAGAGAACGAGGTGACATTATCAGATATGAAGGCTGCAGGAGAACGAGGTGACATTATCAGATATGAAGGCTGCAGGAGAACGAGGTGACATTATCAGATATGAAGGCTGCAGGAGAACGAGGTGACATTATCAGATATGAAGGCTGCAGGAGAACGAGGTGACATTATCAGATATGAAGGCTGCAGGAGAACGAGGTGACATTATCAGATATGAAGGCTGCAGGAGAACGAGGTGACATTATCAGATATAAAGGCTGCAAGAGAACGAGGTGACATTATCAGATATGAAGGCTGCAGGAGAACGAGGTGACATTATCAGATATGAAGGCTGCATGGAGAACGAGGTGACATTATCAGATATGAAGGCTGCAGGAGAACGAGGTGACATTATCAGATATGAAGGCTGCAGGAGAACGAGGTGACATTATCAGATATGAAGGCTGCAGGAGAACGAGGTGACATTATCAGATATGAAGGCTGCAGGAGAACGAGGTGACATTATCAGATATGAAGGCTGCAGGAGAACGAGGTGACATAGCATATCTGAGGTACGACAAACTGATTGTTCACCCTCCCTCCCAAGGAGTTAGGAGGAGCGACAGACAAGTAATTACACACACACACAGGAACCAATGAGGTTGCTTGGAGGGTGGGGGCATTCATGCAGGAACCAATGAGGTTGCTTGGAGGGTGGGGGGCATTCATGCAGGAACCAATGAGGTTGCTTGGAGGGTGGGGGCATTCATGCAGGAACCAATGAGGTTGCTTGGAGGGTGGGGGGCATTCATGCAGGAACCAATGAGGTTGCTTGGAGGGTGGGGGCGTTCATGCAGGAATCAATGAGGTTGCTGGGGCGTGGGACGTTCATGCAGGAACCAATGAGGTGGGGGCGTTCATGCAGGAACCAATGAGGTTGCTGGGGGGTGTTCATGCAGGAACCAATGAGGTTGCTGGGGGGTGGGGGGGTGAGGGGCATTCATGCAGGAACCAATGAGGTTGCTTGGAGAGTGGGGGCATTCATGCAGGAACCAATGAGGTTGCTTGGAGGGTGGGGGCGTTCATGCAGGAATCAATGAGGTTGCTGGGGCGTTCATGCAGGAACCAATGAGGTGGGGGCATTCATGCAGGAACCAATGAGGTTGCTGGGGGGGGGTCATGCCGGAACCAATGAGGTTGCTGGGAGGGTGGGGGCATTAATGCAGGAACCAGGATGCAGGAACCAATGAGGTTGCTGGGGGGTCATGCAGGAACCAATGAGGTTGATTCGAGGGTGGGGGCGTTCATGCAAGAACCAATGAGGTTGCTGGGGGGTGGGGTCATGCAGGAACCAATGAGGTTGCTGGGGGTCATGCAGGAACCAGTGAGGTTGCTGGGAGGGTGGGGGCGTTCATGCAGGAACCAATGAGGTTGCTGGGAGGGTGGGGGCGTTCATGCAGGAACCAATGAGGTTGCTGGGGGGGTCATGCAGGAACCAATGAGGTTGCTGGGGGGTGGGGGCATTCATGCAGGAACCAATGAGGTTGCTTGGAGGGTGGGGGGCGTTCATGCAGGAACCAATGAGGTTGCGGGGAGGGGGGGGCATTCCGTGCAGATGCAGGAATGCCCTGGATTGCAAGCTGCAGTTGCACACTATTGACAAAAGGGGGGCGCTTCGTTCAGTAGCACTTTGAAGGTTTGACATTAGAGATTTGCATTTTTTTTCATGGATTTAAGAAAAAAAAAATGTAAATCTCTAATGTAAAAGCCTACAAAGTTGCCTGCCATTTTGTCAGATTGTGACATGCGAGGTCAAATACATTTTTACCTGACCAAATTATTATATGGCCTGCAAAAAAAAAAATGTGCAAAACGGGTCTTTCTGTTTTTGTCTGTCATAATTACTTGACAGCTTCACTGAGAGACGGGCAGTGAGAGACGGGCACTGAGAGACTGGCAGTGAGAGACGGGCACTGAGAGACGGGCAGTGAGAGACGGGCACTGAGAGACGGGCACTGAGAGACGGGCAGTGACGGGCAGCACTGAGAGACGGGCAGTGAGAGACGGGCACTGAGAGACGGGCAGTGAGAGACGGGCACTGAGAGACGGGCACTGAGAGACGGGCAGTGAGAGACGGGCACTGAGAGACGGGCAGTGAGAGACGGGCAGTGAGAGACGGGCAGTGAGAGACGGGCACTGAGAGACGGGCAGTGAGAGACGGGCAGTGAGAGACGGGCACTGAGAGACGGGCAGTGAGAGACGGGCACTGAGAGACGGGCACTGAGAGACGGGCATTGAGAGACGGGCAGTGAATCGACCAGCCGGCACCGATGTAAATAAAGAACGTCATTGTACCCACTGACCCTCGATGACCGACAGTCGGACACACGAAACCAACACAGACTGATAGGGACACCGCAAACTGCCTGCATGCACTGATGCACTGAAAAATCATTTGTAATTGCAGATAAATATCCCGGATCGCTTGCAAACATAACACAGAGAATATAACCGAAAGAGTAATATTTAGTTAGTGCCAACTGATAGTGATGTTGGTGAAGGTGGTTAGCCAATGTAAACACGATTAGCTTTGGGACCAGCCTCAATGAACAGTTTAGACAGCATATGTACGATTGCAATAAAACACTCGTTATTGTGCAAATCATAAATATCTTACCTTCCTCACGTTCAAGTGAAGTTTTCTGGTGTAATGTGTTCCCTAGCTACTGAGTGAAGGAGGGTGTGTTAGTTCAGCTCCAAAAATTATATTTGCAAAATGGCTTCATTTTGTGTAGTTGGGCGGTGCATGATAGTTGTTTCGACTATATGATTGGTGTATACAACGCACACACTCTTTCTCCGGGAATATGATTGGACGACAGTTAATCATTAAAGTTAATTTACGCAGGACAGGACATCCATACGAATGGGATTTTTTTTTTATAAGTATTGTAAAACTGTTACGTTATTCTTCTTTCTCTGTCGATGTCGGGTACTACAACACGTTACTATTACACTGTTATGCAGGGTACTACAACACGTTACTATTACACTGTTATGTCGGGTACTACAACACGTTACTATTACACTGTTATGCAGGGTACTACAACACGTTACTATTACACTGTTATGCAGGGTACTACAACACGTTACTATTACACTGTTATGCAGGGTACTACAACACGTTACTATTACACTGTTATGCAGGGTACTACAACACGTTACTATTACACTGTTATGTCGGGTACTACAACACGTTACTATTACACTGTTATGCAGGGTACTACAACACGTTACTATTACACTGTTATGCAGGGTACTACAACACGTTACTATTACACTGTTATGCAGGGTACTACAACACGTTACTATTACACTGTTATGCAGGGTACTACAACACGTTACTATTACACTGTTATGCAGGGTACTACAACACGTTACTATTACACTGTTATGCAGGGTACTACAACACGTTACTATTACACTGTTATGCAGGGTACTACAACACGTTACTATTACACTGTTATGCAGGGTACTACAACACGTTACTATTACACTGTTATGCAGGGTACTACAACACGTTACTATTACACTGTTATGCAGGGTACTACAACACGTTACTATTACACTGTTATGCAGGGTACTACAACACGTTACTATTACACTGTTATGCAGGGTACTACAACACGTTACTATTACACTGTTATGCAGGGTACTACAACACGTTACTATTACACTGTTATGCAGGGTACTACAACACGTTACTATTACACTGTTATGCAGGGTACTACAACACGTTACTATTACACACTGTTATGCAGGGTACTACAACACGTTACTATTACACTGTTATGCAGGGTACTACAACACGTTACTATTACACTGTTATGTCGGGTACTACAACACGTTAACACTATTACACTGTTATGCAGGGTACTACAACACGTTACTATTACACTGTTATGCAGGGTACTACAACACGTTACTATTACACTGTTATGCAGGGTACTACAACACGTTACTATTACACTGTTATGCAGGGTACTACAACACGTTACTATTACACTGTTATGCAGGGTACTACAACACGTTACTATTACACTGTTATGCAGGGTACTACAACACGTTACTATTACACTGTTATTACATGGGTACTACATTACGAATACTATTACACTGTTATGCAGGGTACTACAACACGTTACTATTACACTGTTATGCAGGGTACTACAAACTGGTTACTATTACACTGTTATGCAGGGTACTACAACACGTTACTATTACACTGTTATGCAGGGTAAAAACTACAAACAAGCCTGAATACTATTACACTGTTATTTACTAAACACGTTACTATTACACTGTTATGCAGGGTACTACAACACGTTACTATTACACTGTTATGCAGGGTACTACAACACGTTACTATTACACTGTTATTACATGTTTTTACACTGTACTTTGTATTAGAATACCAAATATTACATATTATATACATATTACAATGTTTTACAATATATGGTATTAACATTCCTACTCGCCAATCCAATCAGTAGGGCTCTTTAAACTGGTGTGAATATACCACGACATGATAGGACCGCTAACTGATAACCATTCCTCTGTATTGAAACGTGCAGACAACACAACTCGCATTCAAGACAGATTAAAAAAAATACAAATCAAGCCTGAATACCCTAAAAATACCTTTATTTTGAAAAGCCTTAAGAAAAAAAAAAGACTAAGATGTCATATTGTACAAAAAAAATAACAGATCACCCCCCCCTCAACATTTCAAACAGCCAGGTAGAAACAGATCCCCCCTCAACATTTCAGACAGCCAGGTAGAAACAGACCCCCCCCCTCAACATTTCAGACAGCCAGGTAGAAACAGATCCCCCCTCAACATTTCAGACAGCCAGGTAGAAACAGATCACCCCCCTCAACATTTCAGACAGCCAGGTAGAAACAGATCCCCCCTCAACATTTCAGACAGCCAGGTAATAACAGAGTACAATACTGAAGTTTATTTTTCTCAGGTATAATTAACTTTTAGTGGCAGATCTTAAAATCAAACGTTGCAAAAGTAGAAAAAGCAGAGGACAGAACGGTAACGATACAGTATTAAAGGAAACACAATAGTGATCCATGTTCCTTCGGCAATTGAGCAAATTTCAGGTCTTTTGAGCACAAACTTGAACATTGTGAAAATGTTCTAATGCTCTACTGTGAACACTGAGGCTGTACCTGCTCTACTGTGAACACTGAGGCTGTACCAGCTCTACTGTGAACACTGAGGCTGTACCAGCTCTACTGTGAACACTGAGGCTGTACCAGCTCTACTGTGAATACTGAGGCTGTACCTGCTCTACTGTGAACACTGAGGCTGTACCCGCTTTAAGTTACAGTTTTACTGTGAACACTGAGGCTGTACCTGCTTTAAGTTACAGTTTTACTGTGAACACTGAGGCTGTACCTGCTTTAAGTTACAGTTTTACTGTGAACACTGAGGCTGTACCTGCTTTAAGTTACAGTTTTACTGTGAACACTGAGGCTGTACCTGCTTTAAGTTACAGTTTTACTGTGAACACTGAGGCTGTACCTGCTTTAAGTTACAGTTTTACTGTGAACACTGAGGCTGTACCCACTTTAAGTTACAGTTTTACTGTGAACACTGAGGCTATACCTGCTTTAAGTTACAGTTTTACTGTGAACACTGAGGCTGTACCTGCTTTAAGTTACAGTTTTACTGTGAACACTGAAGCTGTACCTGCTTTAAGTTACAGTTTTACTGTGAACACTGAGGCTGTACCTGCTTTAAGTTACAGTTTTACTGTGAACACTGAAGCTGTACCTGCTTTAAGTTACAGTTTTACTGTGAACACTGAGGCTGTACCTGCTTTAAGTTACAGTTTTACTGTGAACACTGAAGCTGTACCCACTATAAGTTAGTTTTACTGTGAACACAGAGTAGATAGAGTCCTACTCCAATTCTCTCTGCCTACAAGAAAATCTCTTTCATAGTTTATTTCCTTTCAGTGTGGTCGCATTGAAAATGGCTAATATTGCGTTGATTCAATCCTAATTCGCACAGTAAAGGGAAACGCTGATAGTGTTTCTAGACCGTTCGATCTGGTACATCTCTGCGCGGGCTGAAGTCCCGGGGAGCCGTACGCCCACGCAGTTTATAGGGAACATTGATAATAATATAATATTAACAGTAACGGAGTAAATAGGAAATGGAAATCAACTTTAAATGGCAGGTTTCCCAGACACAGATTAAAGTTAGGTTTAGTTTAGTACTAAAAAAGTTGCTCAATGGAAAATCTCCATTGAAATAACGCTTTAGTCCAGGACTAGGATTAATCTGTGTCTGGGGAAATTATCTCTAAATATCAAATCGCTTTTAAATAAACACACTGTAGACTATTGATTACTTCTACTGTCATCTCTGTAGATCAAGTATCAAGCTCTCAAAAGTCCTCTCTTCATCCACACACAAAAAAAAGACTAAAACATGAAAATGAAATCTTCATCTACGTATATTGAAATGCTAAAATATAAAATAGTTTGTAGATCTTTATTTAATTCTGAACAGCTGTTGGGTCTAATGACCACAGAGATCTGAGAACTACAGTTATGTTCTAATGTATTGGCACACTAAAATAATTCCCCATTTCTTCTAAATAAAAATAGGTTGACATTGAAAACAACCCTGTGCGTTCACACGTATATTAGTTTGATTAACAACGGCACAGGACCAAGAAAATAAAAGTCAAAGTCAGAAAATGGCCTAGACTAAAGTATTCCAAATTCAAAATTCATTTAGTTGGAGGCAGGTGATTATCTTTATATCTTTAAACGTCACATGAAGTACAAAATATACAATATTCACAAACTATTTTGGATGGGAAGCATGCAGATAACTCCTTTACACACCTGTCTCACACACACCTGTCTCACACACACCTGTCTTACACACACCTGTCTCACACACACACACCTGTCTCACACACACACACCTGTCTCACACACACCTGTCTCACACACACCTGTCTTACACACAGCTCACACACCTGTCTCACACACACACCTGTCTCACACACACCTGTCTCACACACAGCTCACACACACCTGTCTCACACACACACACCTGTCTCACACACACCTGTCTTACACACACACACCTGTCTTACACACAGCTCACACACCTGTCTCACACACACCTGTCTCACACACACACACACCTGTCTCACACACACACCTGTCTCACACACACACACCTGTCTCACACACACACACCTGTCTCACACACACACCTGTCTCACACACACACCTGTCTCACACACACACCTGTCTCAGACACACACCTGTCTCAGACACACACCTGTCTCACACACACACCTGTCTCACACACAGCTCACACACACCTGCGGACTGTAGGGCCTGAGTTAGAGCATGGACCAGAAGAAGCCCATAAAAATATAATTCTTAATAAAGTAGGGCTGAGGGGACGCAACTAAAGGGTTAAACAAGAGTCTCTCTCTTAGCTTCCACTATATAGTAACCTGAAGGTAGTGGACAGGACAGCAGCTTCCTCTATATAGTAACCTGAAGGTAGTGGACAGGTGATACAGCTTCCTCTATATAGTAACCTGAAGGTAGTGGACAGGTGATACAGCTTCCTCTATATAGTAACCTGAAGGTAGTGGACAGGTGATACAGCTTCCTCTATATAGTAACCTGAAGGTAGTGGACAGGACAGCAGCTTCCTCTATATAGTAACCTGAAGGTAGTGGACAGGTGATACAGCTTCCTCTATATAGTAACCTGAAGGTAGTGGACAGGACAGCAGCTTCCTCTATATAGTAACCTGAAGGTAGTGGACAGGTGATACAGCTTCCTCTATATAGTAACCTGAAGGTAGTGGACAGGACAGCAGCTTCCAGCTTCCTCTATATAGTAACCTGAAGGTAGTGGACAGGTGATACAGCTTCCTCTATATAGTAACCTGAAGGTAGAGGACAGGACAGCAGCTTCCTCTATATAGTAACCTGAAGGTAGTGGACAGGTGATACAGCTTCCTCTATATAGTAACCGGAAGGTAGTGGACAGGTGATACAGCTTCCACTATATAGTAACCTGAAGGTTGTGGACAGGTGATACAGCTTCCTCTATATAGTAACCTGAAGGTAGTGGACAGGACAGCAGCTTCCTCTATATAGTAACCTGAAGGTAGTGGACAGGTGATACAGCAGCTTCCTCTATATAGTAACCTGAAGGTAGTGGACAGGTGATACAGCAGCTTCCTCTATATAGTAACCTGAAGGTAGTGGACAGGTGATACAGCTTCCTCTATATAGTAACCTGAAGGTAGTGGACAGGTGATACAGCTTCCTCTATATAGTAACCTGAAGGTAGTGGACAGGACAGCAGCTTCCTCTATATAGTAACCTGAAGGTAGTGGACAGGTGATACAGCTTCCTCTATATAGTAACCTGAAGGTTGTGGACAGGACAGCAGCTTCCTCTATATAGTAACCTGAAGGTAGTGGACAGGTGATACAGCTTCCTCTATATAGTAACCTGAAGGTAGTGGACAGGTGATACAGCTTCCTCTATATAGTAACCTGAAGGTAGTGGACAGGACAGCAGCTTCCTCTATATAGTAACCTGAAGGTAGTGGACAGGTGATACAGCAGCTTCCTCTATATAGTAACCTGAAGGTAGTGGACAGGTGATACAGCAGCTTCCTCTATATAGTAACCTGAAGGTAGTGGACAGGTGATACAGCTTCCTCTATATAGTAACCTGAAGGTAGTGGACAGGTGATACAGCTTCCTCTATATAGTAACCTGAAGGTAGTGGACAGGACAGCAGCTTCCTCTATATAGTAACCTGAAGGCAGAGGACAGGTGAAATTAACAGCTTCCTGTCTAGTTACCTGAAGGCAGAGGACAGGTGAAACTAACAGCTTCCTGTCTAGTTACCTGAAGGCAGAGGACAGGTGAAACTAACAGCTTCCTGTCTAGTTACCTGAAGGCAGAGGACAGGTGAAACTAACAGCTTCCTGTCTATAGTTACCTGAAGGCAGAGGACAGGTGAAACTAACAGCTTCCTGTCTAGTTACCTGAAGGCAGAGGACAGGTAAAACTAACAGCTTCCTGTCTAGTTACCTGAAGGCAGAGGACAGGTGAAACTAACCGCTTCCTGTCTATAGTTACCTGAAGGCAGAGGACAGGTGAAACTAACCGCTTCCTGTCTATAGTTACCTGAAGGCAGAGGACAGGTGAAACTAACAGCTTCCTGTCTAGTTACCTGAAGGCAGAGGACAGGTGAAACTAACCGCTTCCTATCTAGTTACCTGAAGGCAGTGGACAGGTGAAACTAACCGCTTCCTGTCTATAGTTACCTGAAGGCAGAGGACAGGTGAAACTAACAGCTTCCTGTCTATAGTTACCTGAAGGCAGAGGACAGGTGAAACTAACAGCTTCCTGTCTATAGTTACCTGAAGGCAGAGGACAGGTGAAACTAACAGCTTCCTATCTAGTTACCTGAAGGCAGAGGACAGGTGAAACTAACAGCTTCCTGTCTATAGTTACCTGAAGGCAGAGGACAGGTGAAACTAACAGCTTCCTGTCTATAGTTACCTGAAGGCAGAGGACAGATGAAACTAACAGCTTCCTATCTAGTTACCTGAAGGCAGAGGACAGGTGAAACTAACAGCTTCCTGTCTAGTTACCTGAAGGCAGAGGACAGGTGAAACTAGGCAGAGGCTTCCTGTCTATAGTTACCTGAAGGCAGAGGACAGGTGAAACTAACAGCTTCCTGTCTATAGTTACCTGAAGGCAGAGGACAGGTGAAACTAACCGCTTCCTGTCTATAGTTACCTGAAGGCAGAGGACAGGTGAAACTCTTCCTGTCTATAGTTACCTGAAGGCAGAGGACAGGTGAAACTAACCGCTTCCTATCTAGTTACCTGAAGGCAGTGGACAGGTGAAACTAACCGCTTCCTGTCTATAGTTACCTGAAGGCAGAGGACAGGTGAAACTAACAGCTTCCTGTCTAGTTACCTGAAGGCAGAGGACAGGTAAAACTAACAGCTTCCTGTCTAGTTACCTGAAGGCAGAGGACAGGTGAAACTAACCGCTTCCTGTCTATAGTTACCTGAAGGCAGAGGACAGGTGAAACTAACCGCTTCCTGTCTATAGTTACCTGAAGGCAGAGGACAGGTGAAACTAACAGCTTCCTATCTAGTTACCTGAAGGCAGAGGACAGGTGAAACTAACAGCTTCCTGTCTATAGTTACCTGAAGGCAGAGGACAGGTGAAACTAACAGCTTCCTGTCTATAGTTACCTGAAGGCAGAGGACAGATGAAACTAACAGCTTCCTATCTAGTTACCTGAAGGCAGAGGACAGGTGAAACTAACAGCTTCCTGTCTAGTTACCTGAAGGCAGAGGACAGGTGAAACTAACCGCTTCCTGTCTATAGTTACCTGAAGGCAGAGGACAGGTGAAACTAACAGCTTCCTGTCTATAGTTACCTGAAGGCAGAGGACAGGTGAAACTAACCGCTTCCTGTCTATAGTTACCTGAAGGCAGAGGACAGGTGAAACTAACCGCTTCCTGTCTATAGTTACCTGAAGGCAGAGGACAGGTGAAACTAACAGCTTCCTGTCTAGTTACCTGAAGGCAGAGGACAGGTGAAACTAACAGCTTCCTGTCTATAGTTACCTGAAGGCAGAGGACAGGTGAAACTAACAGCTTCCTGTCTAGTTACCTGAAGGCAGAGGACAGGTGAAACTAACAGCTTCCTGTCTAGTTACCTGAAGGCAGTGGACAGGTGAAACTAACCTCTTCCTGTCTATAGTTACCTGAAGGCAGAGGACAGGTGAAACTAACCGCTTCCTATCTAGTTACCTGAAGGCAGAGGACAGGTGAAACTAACAGCTTCCTGTCTAGTTACCTGAAGGCAGAGGACAGGTGAAACTAACAGCTTCCTATCTAGTTACCTGAAGGCAGTGGACAGGTGTAACTAACCGCTTCCTGTCTATAGTTACCTGAAGGTAGTGGACAGGTGAAACTAACAGCTTCCTGTCTAGTTACCTGAAGGTAGTGGACAGGTGAAAAACTAGGTAAAACTAACAGCTTCCTAGCTTCCTGTCTAGTTACCTGAAGGCAGTGGACAGGTAAAACTAAAACTAATCTAGTTACCTGAAGGCAGTGGACAGGTGAAACTAACCGCTTCCTGTCTAGTTACCTGAAGGCAGAGGACAGGTGAAACTAACAGCTTCCTGTCTAGTTACCTGAAGGCAGTGGACAGGTGAAACTAACAGCTTCCTGTCTAGTTACCTGAAGGCAGTGGACAGGTAAAACTAACAGCTTCCTATCTAGTTACCTGAAGGCAGTGGACAGGTGAAACTAACCGCTTCCTGTCTAGTTACCTGAAGGCAGAGGACAGGTGAAACTAACAGCTTCCTGTCTAGTTACCTGAAGGCAGTGGACAGGTGAAACTAACCTCTTCCTGTCTATAGTTACCTGAAGGCAGAGGACAGGTGAAACTAACAGCTTCCTATCTAGTTACCTGAAGGTGAAACTAACAGTGTCTAGACCTGAAGGCAGAGGACAGGTGAAACTAACAGCTTCCTATCTAGTTACCTGAAGGCAGTGGACAGGTGTAACTAACCGCTTCCTGTCTATAGTTACCTGAAGGTAGTGGACAGGTGAAACTAACAGCTTCCTGTCTAGTTACCTGAAGGTAGTGGACAGGTGAAACTAACCGCTTCCTGTCTATAGTTACCTGAAGGCAGTGGACAGGTAAAACTAACAGCTTCCTGTCTAGTTACCTGAAGGCAGAGGACAGGTGAAATTAACAGCTTCCTGTCTAGTTACCTGAAGGCAGTGGACAGGTAAAACTAACAGCTTCCTATCTAGTTACCTGAAGGCAGTGGACAGGTGAAACTAACCGCTTCCTGTCTAGTTACCTGAAGGCAGTGGACAGGTAAAACTAACAGCTTCCTATCTAGTTACCTAAAGGCAGTGGACAGGAGAAACTTTAAATTAAGGCCAGCTGGGTTGACCAGGAGAGGAAGCCACAGTCGAAGCTACTTTCTCAATTCCTCCTCTAGGCCTCATGGCACAGTTCCACATCAACACAACACTGTCCACAGTATCTTTCCCAGCCCACTTGGCTCCTTCACCCTAAGGCATTAGTGTAGTTCCGACAGGATTGGATACATGTAAAAACATTTCCATCTCGGCCATCAGGGTTGTATTCATTAATAAACACCGTAACAAAATGTACTGCAGTAGAAGATTGGGGGGAAAAAAAGAAAAGCGTTTCTTATTGTAAAAGTTCAGGTAGATCCCTCCCGGTTTCAGTCTGTTTTGTTCCGTTCGGTGACTAATGAACATGACCTACTTTCACACAGTAGTTCCATATAAAATTGCTTCTGTATCCTGTGGATATGACGAATAAAGTTTGATTTGATTTCCTTTTTGATACCTACGCAATGTTTTCAGTTCGAGGGCATTTAACCCTTTCTATCCCCTCACCTCCCCAGTCCCAAATGGAACCCTATATAGGGAATAGGGTACCGATATGGGACGTCACCCACAGGCACAGATCTGAGACCAGTTTTAAACCTACCCCTCAAAAGGGGCGTTACCCACAGGCACAGATCTGAGACCAGTTTTAAACCTACCCCTCAAAAGGGATGGTGCACCATTTTGGCAATTAAGCCCTTTAACTACAGACCCAGAGTCAGATAAACTCATGGATACAAATGTGTCTCTGAGTGTAGTTTAAAGGAAGTTGAAGTAAGTTTTGTGAGCCTTTGATAAACTAGTGTTAGCGTAATGACTGGAAGTCTATGGTATCAGTTAGCTGATTGCGCTTAACGCCAGCGTCACCTAGAGATTCAGCCACAGAAAGATTTTTTTTCTTGAGCGAATGGTAAGGAACATAATTATAAATAATTTGTAGACTGCAAATTGACCGCAGGAAGCCCAAACAAATATATATACACTGACTAAAACAATAATTTCAAACCTGGCTTAGATTTTGTATACAATCACATATATATATATATATATATGTTATGAGTGAGAATACTTTGGTACAAAATCAAAATCACTTGGAACTGATTTTCAGGGGTTTTTACAGTCTTTATGTCCAACAATAAAATAACGTAAACTTGTATTTATTTTTTGCTCATTAAACTCGGGGGTAAATCAAATCAGGGCACCAGTTGGGGAACCCTGTCAGACTTTCAGTCATTACCAAAATGTGACACTATCCCTTTAAATGATTACAACTATATTTTGGGCGGGTAAAACTGGTCCAAGATCAGTATCCAGGGGCAACTTCTCCCTGGGGCCTATAACAGCATGCAGGCGTTCTTCTTTCCACGTCTCTTGGCCTGTAGCGCCGCCCTGGTGGCCATCTCAAACACCTCCCTGACTCCGTCCTTGGTCTTAGCTGAGCACTCCTGACAGCCGTAGGCACCGATCCGGTTAGCCATGTCTCTGCCCTCCTCCTGACTTCACTGGCTCCTAGAGACGAAAAGAGAGAGAGAACGAAAGAAAGACAGAGAAAGACAGAGAAAGAGAGAGAAAGAGAGAAAGAGAGAAAGAGAGAAAGAGAAAAAGAGAGAAAGAGAGAAAGAGAGAAAGAGAGAAAGAGAGAGAAAAAAAGATTTTGTTTAGCGAGAGACGGAGAAGAGGTGACCTGTCCATCACACACCTAACCGTTTCATCTTGGAGAGAGAGAGAAGTTGACACACACACACACACACCGTTAGCCATGTCTCTGCTACAGGGAGAAGGGTGTGACGTACCTGTTTCATCTTGGAGAGAGAGAGAAGTTGACACACACACACACACCGTTAGCCATGTCTCTGCTACAGGGAGAAGGGTGTGACATACCTGTTTCATCTTGGCCAGCTCCCTGCGTGTGTGTTCGTCGTTCCTTAGGTCCTTCTTGTTGCCCACAAGGATGATGGGAACATTAGGACAGAAGTGTTTCACCTCCGGAGTCCACTTCTCTGGAATGTTCTCTGGAGGGAGAGAGAGTGTGTGTCGTGTTCAGTTAATTCCTCTCTGTGTGTGTGTGTGTGTGTGTACCGGATACACAGTATACACCAGGGGTAATGAACTCTGACCCTACGAGGTCCGGAGCCTGCTGCTTTTCTGTTCTACCTGATAATTAATTACACCCACCTGGTATCTCCGGTCTAAATCAGTCCCTGATTAGAGGGGAATCACCCACCTGGTGTCCCAGGTCTAAATCAGTCCCTGATTAGAGGGGAATCACCCACCTGGTGTCCCAGGTCTAAATCAGTCCCCGATTAGAGGAGAATCACCCACCTGGTGTCCCAGGTCTAAATCAGTCCCTGATTAGAGGGGAATCACCCACCTGGTGTCCCAGGTCTAAATCAGTCCCTGATTAGAGGGGAATCACCCACCTGGTGTCCCAGGTCTAAATCAGTCCCCGATTAGAGGGGAATCACCCACCTGGTGTCCCAGGTCTAAATCAGTCCCCGATTATAGAGGGATACAATGAAAAAAAATGCAGTGGAACTGGGGGTATACACCGTCCAACAACACACTTCCTGATCTGAGTTGGAGGGGGTATACACCGTCCAACAACACACTTCCTGATCTGAGTTGGAGGGGGTATACACCGTCCAATAAAACACTTCCTGATCTGAGTTGGAGGGGGTATACACCGTCCAATAAAACACTTCCTGATCTGAGTTGGAGGGGGTATACACCGTCCAACACAACACTTCCTGATCTGAGTTGGAGGGGGTATACACCGTCCAACAAAACACTTCCTGGTCTGAGTTGGAGGGGGTATATACACCGTCCAACACAACACTTCCTGATCTGAGTTGGAGGGGGTATACACCGTCCAACACAACACTTCCTGATCTGAGTTGGAGGGGGTATACACCGTCCAACAAAACACTTCCTGATCTGAGTTGGAGGGGGTATACACCGTCCAACACAACACTTCCTGATCTGAGTTGGAGGGGGTATATACACCGTCCAACACAACACTTCCTGATCTGAGTTGGAGGGGGTATACACCGTCCAACAACACACTTCCTGATCTGAGTTGGAGGGGGTATACACCGTCCAATAAAACACTTCCTTGCTGTGTGTGTATTGTATGTTACCTAAACTATCTGGGCTGTCTACAGAGAAGCACATGAGTATAACGTCAGTGTCGGGGTAGGAGAGAGGTCTCAGTCTGTCATAGTCCTCCTGTCCTGCTGTGTCCCATAATGCTAACTCCACCTGGGAGAGAGGGAGGGGGAGAGAGAGAGGGGCAGGGGGAGAGAGAGAGAGGGAGAGAGAGAGAGGGAGGGGGAGAGAGAGAGAGAGAGGGAGGGGAGAGAGAGAGAGAGAGGGAGGGGAGAGAGAGAGAGAGAGGGAGGGGAGAGAGAGAGAGAGAGGGAGGGGAGAGAGAGAGAGAGAGGGAGGGGGAGAGAGAGAGAGAGAGGGAGGGGAGAGAGAGAGAGAGAGGGAGGGGGAGAGAGAGAGAGAGAGGGAGGGGGAGAGAGAGAGAGAGAGGGAGGGGAGAGAGAGAGAGAGAGGGAGGGGAGAGAGAGAGAGAGAGGGAGGGGGAGAGAGAGAGAGAGAGAGGGAGGGGGAGAGAGAGAGAGAGAGGGAGGGGGAGAGAGAGAGAGAGAGGGAGGGGGAGAGAGAGAGAGGGAGGGGGAGAGAGAGAGGGAGGGGGAGAGAGAGAGGGAGGGGGAGAGAGAGAGAGAGGAGGAGGAGAGAGAGAGAGGGAGGGAGGGAGAGAGAGAGAGGGGGTGGAGAGAGAGAGAGGGAGGGGGAGAGAGAGAGGGAGGGGGAGAGAGAGAGGGAGGGGGAGAGAGAGAGAGGGAGGGGGAGAGAGAGAGGGAGGGGGAGAGAGAGAGAGGGAGGAGGAGAGAGAGAGAGGGAGGGGAGAGAGAGAGAGGGAGGGGGAGAGAGAGAGGGAGGGGGAGAGAGAGAGAGGGGGTGGAGAGAAAGAGGAGGAGAGAGAGAGAGGGAGGGGGAGAGAGAGAGAGGGGAGGGGAGAGAGAGAGAGGGGGGGAGAGAAAGAGGAGGAGAGAGAGAGAGGGAGGGGGAGAGAGAGGAGGAGAGAGAGAGAGAGGGAGGGGAGAGAGAGAGAGGGAGGGGGAGAGAGAGAGAGGGGGGGGAGAGAAAGAGGAGGAGAGAGAGAGAGGGAGGGGGAGAGAGGAGGAGAGAGAGAGAGAGGGAGGGGGAGAGAGAGAGAGGGAGGGGGAGAGAGAGAGGTGAGAGAGAGAGAGGGAGGGGAGAGAGAGAGGAGGGAGAGAGAGAGGGAGGGGGAGAGAGAGAGGAGGAGAGAGAGAGAGGGAGGGGGAGAGAGAGAGGAGGAGAGAGAGAGAGGGAGGGGGGAGAGAGAGAGAGGGAGGGGAGAGAGAGAGAGGGGGTGGAGAGAAAGAGGAGGAGAGAGAGAGTCAATTAGCACAGTGGTTAAGGAAGTCAGTCCAGCTTTCAACCTATTCTTGAAAGTTGTTATAGTAGAATGTACAAGGTGACATTTCTAAATCGGGTATTGCATCAGTTCCTCTTGTCATGTCCGTCATTACAGACCTTAGTTAGCTATTTATAACTTTTCAGAAACATCCAGATCAACTATGCCAATGTCAGCTAACGTTTTTTAGCCCATAGATTTTGCAGTAATGTTTGAGTCACTGAAATACCACACGAATAAACATTAAACATGGCAAAACGTATACAACTGCAGGAAATTAGCTTTAAACCTGCTAAATGTTCTCAAGAAGGGTGTGAACAGTGCTTTCTGCCCACAGAAATAGATGTGGTGCATGATGGGATGATTTAGCAGACACTACTACCCAGGGCAGTTCGTACATTCATCCTCAGATTAATATGTGGTTGTCCCACCTAGCTCAGTCAGTACATTCATCTGCAGATAGCTAGGTGGACCAGTCATAGTCAGGACATTTATCTTCAGATAGCTAGGTGGACCAGTCATAGTCAGTACATTCATCTGCAGATAGCTAGGTGGACCAGTCATAGTCAGGACATTTATCTTCAGATAGCTAGGTGGACCAGTCATAGTCAGGACATTTATCTTCAGATAGCTAGGTGAGACAACTACATATCACAGTCATAGTCAGGACATTCATCTTCAGATAGCTAGGTGGACCAGTCATAGTCAGGACATTTATCTTCAGATAGCTAGGTGAGACAACCTCATATCACAGTCATCTTCAGATATAGGTGGACCAGTCAGTCAGGACATTCATCACAGATAGCTAGGTGGACCAGTCATAGTCAGGACATTTATCTTCAGATAGCTAGGTGGACCAACCATCATAGGTGGACCAGTCATCATTTATCGTTCAGGACATTCATCTTCAGATAGTCATTTATCTTCAGTCAGACAACATTCTCAGATAGCTAGGTGGACCAGTCATAGTCAGGACATTCATCTTCAGATAGCTAGGTGGACCAGTCATAGTCAGGACATTTATCTTCAGATAGCTAGGTGAGACAACCTCATATCACAGTCATAGTCAGGACATTCATCTACAGATAGCTAGGTGAAACACATTCCTTCATATCTCAGTCAGGACATTTATCTTCAGATAGCTAAGTAACTTTTCAGCAATCTTCAGATAGCAGTGCTCACAGTTGGGAAGTCACAGGGGTGGACAACCTCATATCTCAGTTGTAACTTTTCATTATGGGAAGTCAAGGGGGTGGAACCATTTTGTCATTATATCCATCACTTTCAGGTGGAAACCAGGTCCACGGGTCTGGTTTGGAATTGGGCCCAAGAGAAAATGAGGACACGGTCAGTTTGGTTTGGAACTAGGACCCTGGCTGAGGCTCACCTGTTTGCCGTCGACCTCGATGTCAGCAACATAGTTCTCGAACACAGTGGGCACATAGACCTCTGGGAACTGGTCTTTACTGAAGACGATCAGCAGGCAGGTCTTCCCACATGCTCCGTCTCCCACGATCACCAGCTTCTTCCTGATTGCAGCCATCTATAGGAGGGGAGGGGGAGGGGGGGGGGGAGAAAGAGAGGTGAAACAGGGGAGGTGGAAGAGAGATGGATGATAGAGATTAACACTCATATTATATCACTGCTTCCATCTTTGTTTCCGTTTAGCCTGCATAGTGATACCCTGATTTTAGCCTACTTCACAAAAGGTAGCTCAGGGTTTCTTGTTCATTTACATTTACATTTAAGTCATTTAGCAGACGCTCTTATCCAGAGCGACTTACAAATTGGTGCATTCACCTTATGACATCCAGTGGAACAGTAGTGCATCTAAATCTTTTAAGGGGGTGAGAGGGATTACTTTATCCTATCCTAGGTATTCCTTAAAGAGGTGGGGTTTCAGGTGTCTCCGGAAGGTGGTGATTGACTCCGCTGTCCTGGCGTCGTGAGGGAGTTTGTTCCACCATTGGGGGGCCAGAGCAGCGAACAGTTTTGACTGGGCTGAGCGGGAACTGTACTTCCTCAGTGGTAGGGAGGCGAGCAGGCCAGAGGTGGATGAACGCAGTGCCCTTGTTTGGGTGTAGGGCCTGATCAGAGCCTGGAGGTACTGAGGTGCCGTTCCCCTCACAGCTCCGTAGGCAAGCACCATGGTCTTGTAGCGGATGCGAGCTTCAACTGGAAGCCAGTGGAGAGAGCGGAGGAGCGGGGTGACGTGAGAGAACTTGGGAAGGTTGAACACCAGACGGGCTGCGGCGTTCTGGATGAGTTGTAGGGGTTTAATGGCACAGGCAGGGAGCCCAGCCAACAGCGAGTTGCAGTAATCCAGACGGGAGATGACAAGTGCCTGGATTAGGACCTGCGCCACTTCCTGTGTGAGGCAGGGTCGTACTCTGCGGATGTTGTAGAGCATGAACCTTGTTCCTGGGGTAATTTTGTTTCTAGCCCTTAACTATTACACCTGATACAGATGATGTGTGTATTCATATTGACCAGATCAATGTTGTTCATGGGCGGATGGTAGCCTAGCGTTTAAGAACATAAAAGGCCAGTAACTTAAAGTTTGCTGGTTCGAATCACCAAGTCAACCATGTGAAAAATCTTTATGTGCCCATGAGCAAGGCACTTAACCATTAGTCGCTCTGGATAACAGCGACTAAAATTACTCAAATGTAAATGTTCATATGAATGAAATACAGTGTTCTTTCATATGACCAAGGAATGATAGCTTACATGTCACAAGGGAAACATATTTTAGATAATTACTGTATCTAGCTAGCTAACATTGCCTTGACCAGCTAATGTTATTAGCTAGCTGGCGTTAGCTAACTAATTAGCTAATAAACTAGACAGCAAATACAAAAGTAACCACGAACAATCACGTAAACACATTGTTAGTGAGAAATCTTGTGTGTTTTTGTTTATATTTCTTGTAAATAGTTAACGGTTTAGTTCGGTAATTTGCTAGTTCGGTAGAAAAAGGCAGTAAGTATTGTAAGGATACGCCTGACGCCCAAAACCGGTAATTCATGTCAGAATTTATACACGTTTGGTTAAGGGTTTAATTAAGGTTAGGAGTTTGTGGTTGGTTTAAGCGTCAGCTGTGTCCTTATATTCTTTCCCAGTTAGATAGCCAGCTCGCTTATGCGACAACAAGTTAGCTAGCTATTGTTTGGTTGTCAATACTTTGAGCTCCATTTGCGGTTTTAAAAAGTAATGGCGAAAGATTTCATAAGTGTTTTAGTTATATATAATCATCAATATACGGTTGTTACGCAACTGTATTAGATAAAGATAGTTAAAAGAAGGAATAGCTCGATTAAAGTGATGTTACCGTTTGTTAGCTCTGTTTCGGGTTGTCGCCGCTTCTCTTCCGGTCCGAGCTGAAATCCCCGCCCACTTTGGACTGCCACGCACTGGCAGCATATAGAGACCTAGACAGGATTAGATCTACAGATCTAGCTTAAAAATGTCTACAAATCTCAACAACAAAAATCTTATTGGAAAGAAACAGTGAAAAGATTACATCATACCAACCCATTTTGATTTGTTTTGATTTGCACTTTACAAGAAATAGCATAACACAAATAATATCCACATGAATCAAATAAAGGAAAGAAGTCAAAGAGTAAAAAACAAGTGATAAAGAAAATATATAAATATATTTAGAAAAATAGACTAATTTCAGAAGTTGATCTACCCCCCCAGGCTCAATCACCCTTCTCCTCTCTCAGTCCCAGACTCACTCTCAAACCTCAAGTAGTCTACAGTCAGACCAGTCGGTTGAGATGCTGGTTGCTTGGTTACAACATCGCTACATCACAGCTGTTTGTAAATATTCCCATATGTAGTACAGTTTCTGGCTGCTGGATGCTGTGTTTGTAGGAGGGAGGGGGGGGAGGGACTGGGACCAGAAATCAACTCAGGAATTTCTAACATGTTTTTCCCTCGAGGCTCCATTATCAGCCAGATGACGATCATTCTGCCTAAAAACACCATTTATGCAGGTTGGGCTAAAAATGGATCCACACATCTGGCATTTCTCCATTTCTGATTTGTAGTATGAGCTGTAGTGATTGGCTGCTGAAAGCTCTGCTTAATTAACAGCTTTTCTGATTGGCTGCTGAATGCTCTGTTTGTAGCATCAGCTGTAGTGATTGGCTGTTGAAAGCTCTGCTTAATTAACAGCTTTTCTGATTGGCTGCTGAATGCTCTGTTTGTAGCATCAGCTGTAGTGATTGGCTGTTGAAAGCTCTGCTTAACAGCTTTTCTGATTGGCTGCTGAATGCTCTGTTTGTAGCATCAGCTGTAGTGATTGGCTGTCCAGGGTTCACTTCCTGCGTCAGCTCCCCTGAATGAGACATTAGCTCCCGTAAATGCAACAAAAGTCCAACTTTGGGGGGGTCTCTAAGTAATGCTAATTTAACCATGATCCTATTTGTTTCCAATTCAGTGGTACATACATTTACCATTCAAAAATGTGGAGTCACTTAGAAATGCCTTTTTTTTTTAAAGAAAAGAAAACAAATTGTCCATTAAAATAACATCAAATCGATCTGAAATACAGTGTAGACATTGTTCATGTTGTAAATGACTATTGTAGCTGGAAACGGCTGATTTTTAATGGAATATCTACATAGGCGTATAGAGGCCCATTATCAGCAACCATCACTCCTGTGTTCTAATGGCACGTTGTGTTAGTTAATCTAAGTTGATCATTTTAAAAGGCTAATTGATCATTAGAAAACCCTTTTGCAATTATGTTAGCACAGCTGAAAACTGCTGTCCTGATTAAAGAAGGAATAAAACTGGCCTACTTTAGACTAGTTGAGTATCTGGAGCATCAGCATTTGTGGATTCGATTACAGGCTCAAAATGGCTAAAAATGAAGACTTTTCTTTTGAAACTCGTCAGTCTATTCTTGTTCTGAGAAATGACGGCTATTCCATGTTATAAATTGCCAAGAAACTAAAGATCTCAAACCACGCGGTGTACTACTCCCCTTCACAAAACAGCTTAAACTGGCTCTAACCAGAATAGAAAGAGGAGTGGGAGGCCCCGGTGCACAACTGAGCAAGAGGACCTGGCACAGCTCCTGGTATATGTCCGTTACGTTTATGGGGGGTCAATTAAGGAAGACATCCTCTTTTGCAAACCACTGGAAACCAGAACAGGATATTTCTAAAGTACTGGACAGCTTTGTGACATCAAATGGACTTTGGTGGTCAAGATGTGTTGGTATCTGTACGGATGACACAAAAGCCATGACAGGGACACCCCCGGACAGGGCCAAACAGGAAGGATATAACCCCACCCACTTTGCCAAAGCACAGCCCCCACACCACTAGAGGATAACAGCGACTAAAATGACTAAAATGTAAATGTTCATATGAATGAAATACAGTGTTCTTTCATATGACCAAGGAATGATAGCTTACATGTCACAATGGAAACATATTTTAGATAATTACTGTATCCCCTGTATGGGGAGGAACAGTCAGCTGGAGGCTGTATGGGGGATGAACAGTCAACTGGAGGCTGTATGGGGGAAGAACAGACAGCTGGAGGCTGTATGGGGGAAGAACAGACAGCTGGAGGCTGTATGGGGGAAGAACAGTCAGCTGGAGGCTGTATGGGGGAAGAACAGTCAGCTGGAGGCTGTATGGAGGAAGAACAGACAACTGGAGCTGTATGGGGGAAGAACAGACAGCTGATGCTGTATGGGGAAGAACAGTCAGCTGGAGGCTGTATGGGGGAAGAACAGACAACTGGAGGCTGTATGGGGGAAGAACAGTCAGCTGGAGGCTGTATGGGGGAAGAACAGTCAACTGGAGGCTGTATGGGGGAAGAACAGACAACTGGAGCTGTATGGGGGAAGAACAGACAGCCGAGGCTGTATGGGGGAAGCACAGTCAGCTGGAGGCTGTATGGGGGAAGAACAGACAACTGGAGCTGTATGGGGGAAGAACAGACAGCTGAGGCTGTATGGGGGAAGAACAGACAACTGGAGGCTGTATGGGGGAAGAACAGTCAACTGGAGGCTGTATGGGGAAGAACAGTCAGCTGGAGGCTGTATGGGGATAGAACAGTCAACTGGAGGCTGTATGGGGGAAGAACAGACAACTGGAGGCTGTATGGGGGAAGAACAGACAACTGGAGGCTGTATGGGGGAAGAACAGTCAGCTGGAGGCTGTATGGGGGAAGAACAGTCAGCTGGAGGCTGTATGGGGGAGGAGCACTCAACTGGAGGCTGTATAGGGGAGGAACAGTCAACTGGAGTCTGTATGGGGGAGGATCAGTCAACTGGAGGCTGTATGGGGGAGGAACAGACAACTGGAGGCTGTTTGGGGGAAGAACAGACAACTGGAGGCAGTATGGGGGAAGAACAGTCAGCTGGAGGCTGTATGGGGGAGGAGCACTCAACTGGAGGCTGTATAGGGGAGGAACAGACAACTGGAGGCTGTATGGGGGAGGAACAGACAGCGCTAAGGAAGTAGTTTCATTTGGCCTGTTTAATTAACAGTCTGTCATAGCTCTAAGGAAGTAGTTTCATTCAGCCTGTTTAACAGTCTGTCATAGCACTAAGGAAGTAGTTTCATTTGGTCTGTTTAACAGAGTCTGTCATAGCTCTAAGGAAGTAGTTTCATATGTCATGTTTAACAGAGTCTGTCATAGCTCTAAGGAAGCAGTTTCATTTGGCCTGTTTAGCAGTCTGTCATAGCGCTAAGGAAGCAGTTTCATTCAGCCTGTTTAACAGTCTGTCATAGCTCTAAGGGAGTAGTTTCATTCAGCTTGTTTAACAGTCTGTCATAGCTCTAAGGAAGTAGTTTCATTTGGTCTGTTTAACAGTCTGTCATAGCTCTAAGGAAGTAGTTTCATTCAGCCTGTTTAACAGTCTGTCATAGCTCTAAGGAAGTAGTTTCATTCAGCCTGTTTAACAGTCTGTCATAGCTCTAATGAAGTAGTTTCATTCAGCCTGTTTAACAGTCTGTCATAGCTCTAAGGAAGTAGTTTCATTCAGCCTGTTTAACAGAGTCTGTCATAGCTCTAAGGAAGTAGTTTCATTCAGTCTGTTTAACAGAGTCTGTCATAGCTCTAAGGAAGTAGTTTCATTTGGCTCTGTCTCAGGGGTCTAAGGCTCCGTCTCAGGGGTCTAAGGCTCCGTCTCAGGGGTCTAAGGCTCCGTCTCAGGGGCCTAAGGCTCCGTCTCAGGGGTCTAAGGCTCCGTCTCAGGGGCCTAAGGCTCCGTCTCAGGGGCCTAAGGCTCCGTCTCAGGGGTCTAAGGCTCCGTCTCAGGGGTCTAAGGCTCCGTCTCAGGGGTATAAGGCTCCGTCTCAGGGGTCTAAGGCTCCGTCTCAGGGGCCTAAGGCTCCGTCTCAGGGGTCTAAGGCTCCGTCTCAGGGGTCTAAGGCTCCGTCTCAGGGGCCTAAGGCTCCGTCTCAGGGGCCTAAGGCTCCGTCTCAGGGGTCTAAGGCTCCGTCTCAGGGGTCTAAGGCTCCGTCTCAGGGGTCTAAGGCTCCGTCTCAGGGGTCTAAGGCTCCGTCTCAGGGGTCTAAGGCTCCGTCTCAGGGGTCTAAGGCTCCGTCTCAGGGGTCTAAGGCTCCGTCTCAGGGGTCTAAGGCTCCGTCTCAGGGGTCTAAGGCTCCGTCTCAGGGGGTCTAAGGCTCCGTCTCAGGGTCCAAAGCTCCGTCTCAGGGTCTAAGGCTCCGTCTCAGGGGTCCAAGGCTCCGTCTCAGGGGGTCTAAGGCTCCGTCTCAGGGGTCTAAGGCTCCGTCTCAGGGGTCTAAAGCTCCGTCTCAGGGGTCTAAGGCTCCGTCTCAGGGGTCTAAGGCTCCGTCTCAGGGGTCTAAGGCTCCGTCTCAGGGGTCTAAAGCTCCGTCTCAGGGGTCTAAGGCTCCGTCTCAGGGGTCTAAAGCTCCGTCTCAGGGGTCTAAGGCTCTGTCTCAGGGGCCTAAGGCTCCGTCTCAGGGGTCTAAGGCTCCGTCTCAGGGGTCTAAGGCTCCGTCTCAGGGGTCTAAGGCTCCGTCTCAGGGGTCTAAGACACTGCATCGCGACCGGGAGACCCATGGGGGAGGGTTTGCCCAGCAGGGATGTCCTTGTCCCATCGCACACTAGTGACTCCTGTGGCGGGCCGAGCGCATTGCACGCTGACACTGGTCGCCAGGTGTACGGCGTTTCCTCCGACACATTGGTAAGGCTGTCTTCCGGGTTAAGCAGGCGTTGTGTCAAGAAGCAGTGCGGCTTGGTTGTGTCGTGTTTCGGAGGACGCACGGCTCTCGACCTTCGCCTCTCCCGAGTCCGTACGAGAGTAGCAGCGATGAGACAATTGGATACCAGGAAATTGGGGAGAAAAACGGGGTCAAATGTTTTTTTTTACTGGATGAGCCACAATGGACTTCCTGATTGGATTAAACGTTAGTAGAATAGTAGAACAGGTAAATGTGCACAACATTACCATTGACATTATAAAATACTGTTGAGGAGCTGGGAGTGAGAAAGGTGAGAGAGAGGGTTTGAGAGAGAACGGGAGAGAGATAGGGGGGGATGGAGAGAGATGGAGAGAACGGGAGAGAGATAGGGGGAGATGGAGAGTGAACGGGAGAGAGAACGGGAGAGAGATAGGGGAGATGGAGAGAGAACGGGAGAGAGATAGGGGAGATGGAGAGAGAACGGGAGAGAGAGAGGGGGAGATGGAGAGAGAACGGGAGAGAGAGAGGGGGAGATGGAGAGAGAACGGGAGAGAGATAGGGGGAGATGGAGAGAGAACGAGATGGGGAGAGAGATAGGGGGAGATGGAGAGAGAACGGGAGAGAGATAGGGGGAGATGGAGAGAACTGAGAGAGATAGGGGGAGAGAGAGAGAACGGGAGAGAGATAGGGGGGGAGATGGAGAGAGAACGGGAGAGAGATAGGGGGAGAGAGAGAGAACGGGGAGAAAGATAGGGGAGAGAGAGAGAACGGGAGAAAGATAGGGGAGATGGAGAGAGATAGGGGGGGATGGAGAGAGATAGTGTCACGTTCTGACCATCGTTTGTGTGTGTTTTCCTTGTTTTAGTGTTGGTCAGGACGTGAGCTGGGTGGGCATTCTATGTTGTGTGTCTGGTTTGTCTATTTCTATGTTTGGCCTGATATTGTTCTCAATCAGAGGCAGGTGTTAGTCATTGTCTCTGATTGGGAGCCATATTTAGGTAGCCTGTTTTGTGTTGGGTTTTGTGGGTGATTGTTCCTGTCTTTGTGTTTATGGCACCAGATAGGGCTGTTTTGGTTTTTTCACATGTCTTGTTTTGTAGACTGTTGTACTTTCATCTTTATTAAAGATGCACTTTGCATTTTGGAAAACCGTTTTAGATAGGGGGAGATGGAGAGAGATAGGGGGATATGGAGAGAGAACGGGAGAGAGATCGGGGGAGATGGAGAGAGAACGGGAAAGAGAGAGAGAATGGGGGAGATGGTGAGAGAATGGGAGAGATATAGGGGGAGATGGAGAGGGGGGAGAGAGAGTGTCTGAGATAATCATCCCTAATATTTTCCCTCTGGATCTTACCATCGAAACGTAGCTGTAATTTTGTCCCTAACCTTACTGTAAGACCAGATGGGAACACATGGGATTCTCACAGCTGAGAGGGAGAGAGGCATTGTATGTATTTTTTTTTAACCTTTATTTAACTAGGCAAGTCAGTGAAGAACACATTATTATTTACAATGACGGCCTAGGAACAGTGGGTTAACTGCCTTGTTCAGTGGGCAGAACGACAGGTTTTTACCTTGTCAGCTCGGGGGATCCCATCTAGCAACCATTTGGTTAAAGAACTAAACACTCTAACCACAAGGCGTCATAGTTATTTAAGTTTATTAGCAACAAGTCAAATAAAAAATAAAAAATAAAAAAAATACCCACTTCACTCATAACATTTACTTTCATCAATATTGCCTTGAATCTGTACAGGTTATCAATGTGATCTATAAATCACAGCTAACATTGCAAGGGAGTTTAAACACGTATATGGCACAAAGACCATGTATATGGTACAAAGACCATGTATATGGTACAAAGACCATGTATATGGTACAAAGACCGTTCTCTAGGCATTATCACATCCTGTTCCAGAAGACGTCTGATGATGGTACCCTTTGGAACTTGATTGACTCCAGAGCTCCCAAAGTATGTTCTCCTCGTCCCAGATCTCCGTGGTCATTGTTCTGCATGACGATTCCATAAGGAGTTGAGACAAGAGAGCACAAACAGCCTGGCACCCAGGCTAGAAGGCACATTACATAACGAGCCAATATAACATCACCCAACCCCCCCTCTCTCCCCTTATAAAACTGTACTGACCAGCGTACACATCCTTCATGTTTAACATCACTACCACCTCCAAATGCATCATGGGACTATTGCTAAGCAATTAGTTGATCAGTCTTTGATTGGATTGGTCTAGTCTGTCTGTCACGGATCACTCTGCTCGGTCATTGACTGCTCTGGTCTGCCATCTCGGTGTCTGAGCTCAGACTCAGCTCTGCGATGTGGTACAGGGCGAAGTCTGGGGAGAGGCGGGACGACAGCGGTGATTGGCTGACCTGGGCGTCCCTGTCTCGTGATTGGACCATGGCCTGGCGCAGGCAGGAGATCCACTGCTGCTTGTTGAATGAGTCGTTGGCCTGGAGACTGTGAGACTGGGCCTTGGAGCGCCCCCTGCTGGACACCCTGAGACAGTTACGTACTGACAGACAGAGAGAGAATGAGGATCAGTAACAGTCTAACACTCAGTGACAGTCTGTAACAGTCTGTAACACTCAGTGACAGTCTGTAACAGTCTGTAACACTCAGTAACAGTCAGTAACAGTCTGTAACACTCAGTAACAGTCTGTAACAGTCTGTAACACTCAGTGACACTCAGTGACACTCAGTAATAGTAACAGTCTGTAACACTCAGTGACACTCAGTGACACTCAGTGACAGTCTGTAACAGTCTGTAACAGTCTAACACTCAGTGACACTCAGTGACACTCAGTAACACTCAGTGACACTCAGTGACACTCAGTGACAGTCTGTAACAGTCTGTAACAGTCTAACAGTCTGTAACACTCAGTAACACTCAGTAACAGTCAGTAACAGTCAGTAACAGTAAGTCAGTAACACTCAGTAACACTCAGTAACACTCAGTGACACTCAGTGACAGTCTGTAACACTCAGTAACAGTCTGTAACAGTCAGTAACAGTCTGTAACAGTCTAACAGTCTGTAACACTCAGTAACACTCAGTAACACTCAGTAACAGTCAGTAACAGTAAGTCAGTAACACTCAGTAACACTCAGTAACACTCAGTGACACTCAGTGACACTCAGTGACAGTCTGTAACAGTCTAACAGTCTGTAACAGTCTGTAACACTCAGTGACACTCAGTGACAGTCAGTAACAGTCTGTAACAGTCTAACAGTCTGTAACAGTAAGTCAGTAACACTCAGTAACACTCAGTAACACTCAGTAATAGTAACAGTCTGTAACACTTAGTAACAGTCTGTAACAGGCTGTAAGTCAGTAACACTCAGTAACAGTAACACTCAGTAACAGTCAGTAACAGTAACACTCAGTAACAGTCAGTAACAGTAACACTCAGTAACAGTCAGTAACAGTAACAGTTAGTAACAGTCAGTAACACTCAGTAACAGTCAGTAACAGTAACACTCAGTAACACTCAGTAACACGCAGTAACACTCAGTAACAGTCAGTAACAGTAACACTCAGTAACACTCAGTAACAGTCAGTAACAGTAACACTCAGTAACACCCAGTAACAGTCAGTAACACTCAGTAACAGTCAGTAACAGTAACACTCAGTAACACTCAGTAACACTCAGTAATAGTAACAGTCTGTAACACTCTACTTCCGGTTTGGAGCGAGCAGTCGCATCCGCACTTCGGTCTGCACTTCGGTCTGCAGGTAGTATAACTTTTCATTACATTTCATTACATTTCATTATAGTACAACGGTTTGATTTGTCTAATCTTAGCAATTTCTTCTTAGCTAGCTACATAGCCGTCTTTGTATCTGCCCAGCAGCTAGCCAGCTAGCTAACGCCCACCATCTACATAGCTAGCTACATAGCCGTCTCTGTATCAAAGATAATTGTGTAGATAATTGTGTAATTGTGTAGTCTAGAGCGATTTTCTAGGTTACCTAGCCAGCTATTGTCGTTCTTTTAACGCAACGTAACGTAATCAACACTGCTAGCTAGCCAGCTAGCCCCTGAATCAACAACGCAGCCACTGCCAGCTAGCCTACAAAGTCAACAACGCAGCCACTGCCAGCTAGCCTACTTCAGCAGTACTGTATCATTTTTAATCATTTTAGTCAATAAGAATAGCAGCACTGTAGAAACTATTACCCTCAACTGAACGACTTGATAAGTGTAGTGTTAGCTAGCTACATAGTTGTCTTTGCTGTCTTCGTATCCAAGATAATTGTGTAGTTTAGAGTGTAGTTTTTAGAGTGATTATCTTAATTTACCGAGGTCAGCTAGCCAGCTATTTGTCGTCCTTAACGTAGGAGACACTGCTAGCTAGCCAACAGCTAGCCAACGTCTACCGATTAGAACTCAACAACACGGTCGCATTCCGCCTCGCTCCACAGGTAGTATCACATTTTCATTTCATTTCATTACAGTACAACGGTTTGATTTGTTTGATCGTAGCTAGCTACATAGCTAGCTACATAGCCGTCTCTGTATCAAAGATAATTGTGTAGTCTAGAGCGATTTTCTAGGTTACCTAGCCAGCTATTGTCGTTCTTTTAACGCAACGTAACGTAATCAACACTGCTAGCTAGCCAGCTAGCCCCCGAATCAACAACGCAGCCACTGCCAGCTAGCCTACAAAGTCAACAATGCAGCCACTGCCAGCTAGCCTACTTCAGCAGTACTGTATCATTTTTAATCATTTTAGTCAATAAGATTCTTGCTACGTAAGCTCAACTTTCTGAACATTCGAGACGTGTAGTCCACTTGTCATTCCAATCTCCTTTGCATTAGCGTAGCCTCTTCTGTAGCCTGTCAACTATGTGTCTGTCTATCCCTGTTCTCTCCTCTCTGCACAGACCATACAAACGCTCCACACCGCGTGGCCGCGGCCACCTAATCTGGTGGTCCCAGCGCGCACGACCCACGTGGAGTTCCAGGTCTCCGGTAGCCTCTGGAACTGCCGATCTGCGGCCAACAAGGCAGAGTTCATCTCAGCCTATGCCTCCCTCCAGTCCCTCGACTTCTTGGCACTGACGGAAACATGGATCACCACAGATAACACTGCTACTCCTACTGCTCTCTCTTCGTCCGCCCACGTGTTCTCGCACACCCGAGAGCTTCTGGTCAGCGGGGTGGTGGCACCGGGATCCTCATCTCTCCCAAGTGGTCATTCTCTCTTTCTCCCCTTACCCATCTGTCTATCGCCTCCTTTGAATTCCATGCTGTCACAGTTACCAGCCCTTTCAAGCTTAACATCCTTATCATTTATCGCCCTCCAGGTTCCCTCGGAGAGTTCATCAATGAGCTTGATGCCTTGATAAGCTCCTTTCCTGAGGACGGCTCACCTCTCACAGTTCTGGGCGACTTTAACCTCCCCACGTCTACCTTTGACTCATTCCTCTCTGCCTCCTTCTTTCCACTCCTCTCCTCTTTTGACCTCTCCCTCTCACCTTCCCCCCCTACTCACAAGGCAGGCAATACGCTCGACCTCATCTTTACTAGATGCTGTTCTTCCACTAACCTCATTGCAACTCCCCTCCAAGTCTCCGACCACTACCTTGTATCCTTTTCCCTCTCGCTCTCATCCAACACTTCCCACACTGCCCCTACTCGGATGGTATCGCGCCGTCCCAACCTTCGCTCTCTCTCCCCCGCTACTCTCTCCTCTTCCATCCTATCATCTCTTCCCTCTGCTCCAACCTATCTCCTGATTCTGCCTCCTCAACCCTCCTCTCCTCCCTTTCTGCATCCTTTGACTCTCTATGTCCCCTATCCTCCAGGCCGGCTCGGTCCTCCCCTCCCGCTCCGTGGCTCGACGACTCATTGCGAGCTCACAGAACAGGGCTCCGGGCAGCCGAGCGGAAATGGAGGAAAACTCGCCTCCCTGCGGACCTGGCATCCTTTCACTCCCTCCTCTCTACATTTTCCTCTTCTGTCGCTGCTGCTAAAGCCACTTTCTACCACTCTAAATTCCAAGCATCTGCCTCTAACCCTAGGAAGCTCTTTGCCACCTTCTCCTCCCTCCTGAATCCTCCTCCCCCTCCCCCTCCTCCCTCTCTGCAGATGACTTCGTCAACCATTTTGAAAAGAAGGTCGACGACATCCGATCCTCGTTTGCTAAGTCAAAGCGACACCGCTGGTTCTGCTCACACTGCCCTACCCTGTGCTCTGACCTCTTTCTCCCCTCTCTCTCCAGATGAAATCTCGCGTCTTGTGACGGCCGGCCGCCCAACAACCTGCCCGCTTGACCCTATCCCCTCCTCTCTTCTCCAGACCATTTCCGGAGACCTTCTCCCTTACCTCACCTCGCTCATCAACTCATCCCTGACCGCTGGCTACGTCCCTTCCTTCTTCAAGAGAGCGAGAGTTGCACCCCTTCTGAAAAAACCTACACTCGATCCCTCCGATGTCAACAACTACAGACCAGTATCCCTTCTTTCTTTTCTCTCCAAAACCCTTGAACGTGCCGTCCTTGGCCAGCTCTCCCGCTATCTCTCTCAGAATGACCTTCTTGATCCAAATCAGTCAGGTTTCAAGACTAGTCATTCAACTGAGACTGCTCTTCTCTGTATCACGGAGGCACTCCGCACTGCTAAAGCTAACTCTCTCTCCTCTGCTCTCATCCTTCTAGACCTATCGGCTGCCTTCGATACTGTGAACCATCAGATCCTCCTCTCCACCCTCTCCGAGTTGGGCATCTCCGGCGCGGCCCACGCTTGGATTGCGTCCTACCTGACAGGTCGCTCCTACCAGGTGGCGTGGCAAGAATCCGTCTCCTCATCACGTGCTCTCACCACTGGTGTCCCCCAGGGCTCTGTTCTAGGCCCTCTCCTATTCTCGCTATACACCAAGTCACTTGGCTCTGTCATAACCTCACATGGTCTCTCCTATCATTGCTATGCAGACGACACACAATTAATCTTCTCCTTTCCCCCTTCTGATGACCAGGTGGTGAATCGCATCTCTGCATGTCTGGCAGATATATCAGTGTGGATGACGGATCACCACCTCAAGCTGAACCTCGGCAAGACGGAGCTGCTCTTCCTCCCGGGAAGGACTGCCCGTTCCATGATCTCGCCATCACGGTTGACAACTCCATGTGTGTCCTCCCAGAGCGCTAAGAACCTTGGCGTGATCCTGGACAACACCCTGTCGTTCTCAACTAACATCAAGGCGGTGGCCCGTTCCTGTAGGTTCATGCTCTACAACATCCGCAGAGTACGACCCTGCCTCACACAGGAAGCGGCGCAGGTCCTAATCCAGGCACTTGTCATCTCCCGTCTGGATTACTGCAACTCGCTGTTGGCTGGGCTCCCTGCCTGTGCCATTAAACCCCTACAACTCATCCAGAACGCCGCAGCCCGTCTGGTGTTCAACCTTCCCAAGTTCTCTCACGTCACCCCGCTCCTCCGCTCTCTCCACTGGCTTCCAGTTGAAGCTCGCATCCGCTACAAGACCATGGTGCTTGCCTACGGAGCTGTGAGGGGAACGGCACCTCAGTACCTCCAGGCTCTGATCAGGCCCTACACCCAAACAAGGGCACTGCGTTCATCCACCTCTGGCCTGCTCGCCTCCCTACCACTGAGGAAGTACAGTTCCCGCTCAGCCCAGTCAAAACTGTTCGCTGCTCTGGCCCCCCAATGGTGGAACAAACTCCCTCACGACGCCAGGACAGCGGAGTCAATCACCACCTTCCGGAGACACCTGAAACCCCACCTCTTTAAGGAATACCTAGGATAGGATAAAGTAATCCTTCTCTCCCCCCCTTAAAAGATTTAGATGCACTATTGTAAAGTGGCTGCTCCACTGGATGTCATAAGGTGAATGCACCAATTTGTAAGTCGCTCTGGATAAGAGCGTCTGCTAAATGACTTAAATGTAATGTAAATGTTAGTAACACCCAGTAACAGTCAGTAACACTCAGTTACAGTCAGTAACAGTCAGTAACACTCAGTTACAGTCTGTAAGAGTCAGTAACTGTCAGTAACAGTCAGTAACCGTCAGTAACCGTCAGTAACAGTCAGTAACACTCAGTAATAGTAACAGTCTGTAACACTTAGTAACACCCAGTAACACTCAGTAACACCCAGTAACACTCAGTAACACCCAGTAACACTCAGTAACACCCAGTAACACGCAGTAACTCAGTAACCGTCAGTAACTCAGTAACAGTCTGTAACACTTAGTAACACTCAGTAACACCCAGTAACACGCAGTAACACTCAGTAACACCCAGTAACACGCAGTAACACCCAGTAACACTCAGTAACTCAGTAACCGTCAGTAACTTAGTAACACTCAGTAACACCCAGTAACTCAGTAACACTCAGTAACACTCAGTAACACCCAGTAACACGCAGTAACACTCAGTAACACGCAGTAACACTCAGTAACACTCAGTAACTCAGTAACACTCAGTAACACTCAGTAACACCCAGTAACACTCAGTAACACCAGTAACACTCAGTAACCGTCAGTAACCGTCAGTAACAGTCAGTAACCGTCAGTAACACTCAGTAACAGTCAGTAACAGTCAGTAACATCCAGTAACACCCAGTAACACTCAGTAACACCCAGTAACACGCAGTAACACCCAGTAACACCCAGTAACACTCAGTAACACTCAGTAACACTCAGTAACACCCAGTAACACTCAGTAACACCCAGTAACACGCAGTAACACCCAGTAACACGCAGTAACAGTCAGTAACACTTAGTAACACCCAGTAACACTCAGTAACACCCAGTAACACCCAGTAACACCCAGTAACACCCAGTAACACTCCATACCTTTGTCGTTGCCGCTGGTGAAGGCCCCCCTGAAGGCCCCTCCACCGCCGCCCTCCCCGTCAGGTAGGTCTTCGAGGTGGAGTGTGGCGGTGGGGAGGGGCTGGCGGTACACCTGAAAGACCACGCCCCCTTCTTTGTCCTCCACCGAGCGGGTCAGAACCAGACACAGCTCAAACAGGAACACATGGAGCTTCTACAGGAGGACGGATATACAATGTGTTCGGAAAGTATTCAGACCCCTTGACTTTTTACACAATTTGTTACATTACAGCCTTATTCTAAAATTGATTAAATTGGTTTTTCCCTCCTCATCAATCTACACACAATAACCCATAATGACAAAGCAAAAACTGGTATATAGAAATTGTAGTTTTCACTTTGTCATTATGGGGTATTGTGTGTAGATTGATGAGGAAAACAATGAATTGAATCAAATTTAAATTAAGAGTAATGTAACAATGTGGAAAAAAAGTCTGAATACTTTCTGAACGCACTGTATATAATATTAACCTCAGAAACAATTGGGGCGGCAGGTAGCCTAGTGGTTAGAGGAGCCAGGTAGCCTAGTGGTTAGAGGAGGCAGGTAGCCTAGTGGTTAGAGGAGGCAGGTAGCCTAGTGGTTAGAGGAGCCAGGTAGCCTAGTGGTTAGAGGAGGCAGGTAGCCTAGTGGTTAGAGGAGACAGATAGCCTAGTGGTTAGAGGAGGCAGGTAGCCTAGTGGTTAGAGGAGGCAGGTAGCCTAGTGGTTAGAGGAGACAGATAGCCTAGTGGTTAGAGGAGGCAGGTAGCCTAGTGGTTAGAGGAGGCAGGTAGCCTAGTGGTTAGAGGAGGCAGGTAGCCTAGTGGTTAGAGGAGGCAGGTAGCCTAGTGGTTAGAGGAGACAGGTAGCCTAGTGGTTAGAGGAGGCAGGTAGCCTAGTGGTTAGAGGAGGCAGGTAGCCTAGTGGTTAGAGGAGGCAGGTAGCCTAGTGGTTAGAGGAGACAGGTAGCCTAGTGGTTAGAGGGAGGCAGGTAGCCTAGTGGTTAGAGGAGGCAGGTAGCCTAGTGGTTAGAGGAGGCAGGTAGCCTAGTGGTTAGAGGAGGCAGGTAGCCTAGTGGTTAGAGGAGGCAGGTAGCCTAGTGGTTAGAGGAGGCAGGTAGCCTAGTGGTTAGAGGAGGCAGGTAGCCTAGTGGTTAGAGGAGGCAGGTAGCCTAGTGGTTAGAGGAGGCAGGTAGCCTAGTGGTTAGAGGAGGCAGGTAGCCTAGTGGTTAGAGGAGGCAGGTAGCCTAGTGGTTAGAGGAGGCAGGTAGCCTAGTGGTTAGAGGAGGCAGGTAGCCTAGTGGTTAGAGGAGGCAGGTAGCCTAGTGGTTAGAGGAGGCAGGTAGCCTAGTGGTTAGAGGAGGCAGGTAGCCTAGTGGTTAGAGGAGGCAGGTAGCCTAGTGGTTAGAGGAGGCAGGTAGCCTAGTGGTTAGAGGAGGCAGGTAGCCTAGTGGTTAGAGGAGGCAGGTAGCCTAGTGGTTAGAGGAGGCAGGTAGCCTAGTGGTTCCTCCCCAGGTATCCTAGTGGTTAGAGGAGGCAGGTAGCCTAGTGGTTAGAGGAGGCAGGTAGCCTAGTGGTTAGAGAAGACAGATAGCCTAGTGGTTAGAGGAGGCAGGTAGCCTAGTGGTTAGAGGAGGCAGGTAGCCTAGTGGTTAGAGGAGGCAGGTAGCCTAGTGGTTAGAGGAGGCAGGTAGCCTAGTGGTTAGAGGAGGCAGGTAGCCTAGTGGTTAGAGGAGACAGATAGCCTAGTGGTTAGAGGGAGGCAGGTAGTCTAGTGGTTAGAGGAGGCAGGTAGCCTAGTGGTTAGAGGAGGCAGGTAGCCTAGTGGTTAGAGGAGACAGATAGCCTAGTGGTTAGAGGAGGCAGGTAGCCTAGTGGTTAGAGGAGGCAGGTAGCCTAGTGGTTAGAGGAGGCAGGTAGCCTAGTGGTTAGAGGAGGCAGGTAGCCTAGTGGTTAGAGGAGGCAGGTAGCCTAGTGGTTAGAGGAGGCAGGTAGCCTAGTGGTTAGAGGAGGCAGGTAGATCTCAGGGAGCCCTTTGGCCTAGTGGTTAGAGGAGGCAGGTAGCCTAGTGGTTAGAGGAGACAGATAGCCTAGTGGTTAGAGGAGGCAGGTAGCCTAGTGGTTAGAGGAGGCAGGTAGCCTAGTGGTTAGAGGAGGCAGGTAGCCTAGTGGTTAGAGGAGCCAGGTAGCCTAGTGGTTAGAGGAGGCAGGTAGCCTAGTGGTTAGAGGAGGCAGGTAGCCTAGTGGTTAGGAGGCAGGTAGCCTAGTGGTTAGAGGAGACAGATAGCCTAGTGGTTAGAGGAGGCAGGTAGTCTAGTGGTTAGATGGAGGCAGGTAGCCTAGTGGTTAGAGGAGGCAGGTAGCCTAGTGGTTAGAGGAGACAGATAGCCTAGTGGTTAGAGGAGGCAGGTAGCCTAGTGGACTGGAGGCAGGTAGCCTAGTGGTTAGAGGAGGCAGGTAGCCTAGTGGTTAGAGGAGGCAGGTAGCCAAGTGGTTAGAGGAGGCAGGTAGCCTAGTGGTTAGAGGAGGCAGGTAGCCCTACGAGTGGTTAGAGGAGGCAGGTATCCAGTGGTTGAGGAGGCAGGTAGCCTAGTGGTAAAGAAGGAGACAGATAGTCAAGTGGTTAGAGGAGGCAGGTAGCCTAGTGGTTAGAGGAGCCAGGTATCCTAGTGGTTAGAGGAGGCAGGTAGCCTAGTGGTTAGAGGAGCCAGGTAGCCTAGTGGTTAGAGGAGACAGGTAGCCTAGTGGTTAGAGGAGCCAGGTATCCTAGTGGTTAGAGGAGGCAGGTAGCCTAGTGGTTAGAGGAGCCAGGTAGCCTAGTGGTTAGAGGAGCCAGGTAGCCTAGTGGTTAGAGGAGCCAGGTAGCCTAGTGGTTAGAGGAGACAGATAGCCTAGTGGTTAGAGGAGACAGATAGCCTAGTGGTTAGAGGAGGCAGGTAGCCTAGTGGTTAGAGGAGACAGGTAGCCTAGTGGTTAGAGGAGGCAGGTAGCCTAGTGGTTAGAGGAGACAGATAGCCTAGTGGTTAGAGGAGCCAGGTATCCTAGTGGTTAGAGGAGGCAGGTAGCCTAGTGGTTAGAGGAGGCAGGTAGCCTAGTGGTTAGAGGAGGCAGGTAGCCTAGTGGTTAGAGGAGGCAGGTAGCCTAGTGGTTAGAGGAGGCAGGTAGCCTAGTGGTTGGAGGAGGCAAGTAGTCTAGTGGTTAGAGGAGCCAGGTAGCCTAGTGGTTAGAGGAGGCAGGTAGCCTAGTGGTTAGAGGAGACAGATAGCCTAGTGGTTAGAGGAGGCAGGTAGCCTAGTGGTTAGAGGAGGCAGGTAGCCTAGTGGTTAGAGGAGGCAGGTAGTCTAGTGGTTAGAGGAGCCAGGTAGCCTAGTGGTTAGAGGAGGCAGGTAGCCTAGTGGTTAGAGGAGGCAGGTAGCCTAGTGGTTAGAGGAGACAGATAGCCTAGTGGTTAGAGGAGACAGATAGCCTAGTGGTTAGAGGAGGCAGGTAGCCTAGTGGTTCCCCTATATATATAGTTTTTTTTACCCCGTTTCCTCCCCAATTGGTAGTTACAGTCTTGTCTCATCGCTGCAACTTCCGTACATACTCGGGAGAGGCGAAGGTCGAGAGCCGTGCGTCCTCCGAAACACGACCCAACCAAGCCTCACTGCTTCTTGACACAATGCCTGCTTAACCCGGAAGCCAGCCGCACCAATGTGTCGGAGGAAACACCGTACACCTGGCGACCGTGTCAGCGTGGACTGCGCCCGGCCCGCCACAGGAGTAGCTAGTGAGTGATGGGACAAGGACATCCCTGCGGGTCAAACCCTCCCCCTAAGCCGGACGACGCCCCCCCATTGGTCTTCCGGTCGCGGCCGGCTGCAATAGAGCCTGGACTCGAACCCAGAATCCTTAGTGGCACAGCTAGCACTGCGATGCAGTGTCTTAGACCCCTGCGCCACTCAGGAGGCCCCAGACGCAGGGAGTTCTGCAGGTTATTCAAAAAATGGGGGACATTAAAACTGAAGGCGGATTTACCTAATTGGGTGGAGACCCGAGGAAAGATAGACGGTACCTGTCCCTTGTTGTTCTTCAGTTCTCCGTGGCAGTAGAGGAATCGTGACAGCTGGATCTCAGGGAGCCTTTGGCCCTCCTCCAGATAAGCCAAGCCCCTCCTATAGAACTGACATTCCGCCTCCCCGGTCTTTCTGTCCACCTCTGATACGATGGACTGGACCAACTCCAACTGGGGGGGGGGGGAGACATTTAAAAATATGTTAAAGTCAGTTAAGAACAAATTCTTAATTACAATGACGGCCATATCTGATACGATGGACTGGACCAACTCCAACTGGGGGGCATTTAAAAATATGTTAAAGTCAGTTAAGAACAAATTCTTAATTACAATGACGGCCATATCTGATACGATGGACTGGACCAACTGGGGGGGGGGAGTGATGGGTGTGTGTATCAACTAATCAATCAGGTGACCCATCAATCAGCCAATAAATAAATGAATGAAACAACCAGTCAATGTGTGTGTATCCTCACAGCGTCAGGCAGTGTGTCTTCATCGGGGTGATCTGGTGGCGTGCTCTTCAGAATCTCCCGTAGCAACAGCGGGTATTTGACCAATCGGCTGCGAGGGAGGTCCAGGAAGTTCCAGAGGTCCAACTTCCTGCTAAAAGACGACTCCTGGCACAGACGAAGGAATTGCTCCACTCGTTTCTGCTGCTTCTTCATGTCCAACAGGGCCTTAATCAATACAATCAATAAACCTTCAATCAGTGCATCAATTAACCAATCCACCAACTGATTAAGCAAAATATAAATCAATCAATCAGTTAGTCAGTCAATAAATCAGCCAATGAACAGCAAACCTAATATGATGTCAGTGACAGGTAAAAACTGGTTAGGAACAAACCTTGACAGGAAACACTCACCTTAGCCTCCACCTGGTTACAACAATATGTCACATACGCCTCTAGACAGGGGAACTATAAAGAGAGAGAGAGAGAGAGAGAGAGAGATAGAGAGGGAGAAAGAGATTGGGAGAGATTGGGAGAGAGAAAGGAGGAGAGAGAAATAGAGCGAGAGAGAAAGAGGGAGAGCAACAGAAGGAGAGAGAAATAAGGAGAAGGGAGAAATAGAGGGAGGGAGAGAGACAGAGGGAGGGAGAGAGACAGCGGGGAGAGAGAAATAAGGAGAAGGGAGAAATAGAGGGAGGGAGAGAGACAGAGGGAGGGAGAGATGGAGAGAGAAATAAGGAGAAGGGAGAAATAGAGGGAGGGAGAGAGACAGCGGGGAGAGAGAAATAAGGAGAAGGGAGAAATAGAGGGAGGGAGAAATAGAGGGAGGGAGGGAGAGAGAGAGAAATAAGGAGAAGGGAGAAATAGAGGGGGGAGAGACAGAGGGAGGGAGGGAGGGATGAAGACATGGTTCACAAAGTGCATTCCCTTCTCCCTCTTCTCTTTCAGTCCTCAGTTTCCATGGTGACGGTTTCTCACCCAATTGAAGAGTGTTACTCCAACTGCCCCAACAGTCTTTTCTGATCCTCTCAGGCGTTCCAGCCGAGCCAAGAGATCTACAACAAGACCAGAGCAAACAAACACAGAACCATCCAGATAAATACACCTTCAATCTGAATACAGACAGGAAATGAGACCTTAAAGAGGAGGATTGTGGGTTACCTTCGTGGAGAGGTATGAGAGAGTCCAGAGTACCAAAGATCTGCCCTAGTTCACTCTCGGTCATGATGTCCAACTTCAGCATGGGCTCATAGTACACCTGGAACACCACAGAGTTAGTTCCTAAAATACCTGGAACAACACAGAGTTGGTTCCTAGAACACATGGAACACCACAGAGTTAGTTCCTGGAACACCACAGAGTTAGTTCCTAGAACACCACAGAGTTAGTTCCTAGAAATCCACAGAGTTAGTTCCTAGTACACCTGGAACACCACAGAGTTAGTTCCTAGAGCACCTGGAACACCACAGAGTTATTTCCTAGAACACCTGGAACAGCACAGAGTTAGTTCCTGGAACACCACAGAGTTAGTTCCTGGAACACCTGGAACAGCACAGAGTTAGTTCCTGGAACACCACAGAGTTAGTTCCTAGTACACCTGGAACACCACAGAGTTAGTTCCTAGAACACCTGGAACACCACATAGTTAGTTCCTAGAACACCTGGAACAGCACAGAGTTAGTTCCTGGAACACCACAGAGTTAGTTCCTAGTACACCTGGAACACCACAGAGTTAGTTCCTAGAACACCTGGAACAGCACAGTTAGTTCCTGGAACACCACAGAGTTAGTTCCTGGAACACCACAGAGTTAGTTCCTGGAACACCACAGAGTTAGTTCCTGGAACACCACAGAGTTAGTTCCTGGAACACCACAGAGTTAGTTCCTAGAACACATGGAACATCACAGAGTTAGTTTCTAGAACACCTGGAACACCACAGAGTTAGTTCCTAGTACACCTGGAACACCACAGAGTTAGTTCCTAGAACACCTGGAACAGCACAGAGTTAGTTCCTGGAACAGCACAGAGTTAGTTCCTAGAACACCACAGAGTTAGTTCCTAGAACACCACAGAGTTAGTTCCTGGAACACCACAGAGTTAGTTCCTAGAACACATGGAACATCACAGAGTTAGTTTCTAGAACACCACAGAGTTAGTTTCTAGAACACCTGGAACACCACATAGTTAGTTCCTAGAACACCACAGAGTTAGTTCCTAGAACACCTAGAAAACCACAGAGTTAGTTCCTAGAACACCACAGAGTTAGTTCCTAGAACACCTAGAACACCACAGAGTTAGTTCCTAGAACACCTGGAACACCACAGAGTTGACAGGTACCTTTTTAACCAGACTGAGGTCCTCGATCAGCTGTCTCTCTCCCTCCGTCAACTCATAGATCACCTAGTAGAGGGGAGACAGAGAGAGAGAGAGAGAGAGAGAGAGAGAGAGAGAGAGAGGCAAAGAGAGAGACACAGAGAGAGAGAGACAGGGAGAGAGAGACACACACAGAGAGACACACACAGAGAGAGAGAGAGACAGAGAGAGAGAGAGACACACACAGAAAGACACACACACAGAGAGAGAGAGAGAGAGAGAGAGAGAGAGGCAAAGAGAGAGACACAGAGAGATAGAGAGACAGAGAGAGAGAGAGAGGCAAAGAGAGAGACACAGAGAGAGAGAGAGACCGAGAGAGAGAGAGGAGAGAGAGAGAGAGAGAGAGAGAGAGAGAGAGAGAGAGAGAGGCAAAGAGAGAGACACAGAGAGAGAGAGAGAGAGAGAGAGAGAGAGAGAGAGAGAGAGAGAGGCAAAGAGAGAGACACAGAGAGAGAGAGACAGGGAGAGAGAGACACACAGAGAGACACACACAGAGAGAGAGAGAGACAGAGAGAGAGAGAGACACACACAGAGACACACAGAGAGAGAGAGAGAGAGAGAGAGGGGCAAAGAGAGAGACACAGAGAGAGAGAGACAGAGAGAGAGAGAGAGAGAGAGAGAGAGAGAGAGAGAGAGAGAGAGAGAGAGAGAGGCAAAGAGAGAGACACAGAGAGAGAGAGAGACAGGGAGAGAGAGACACACACAGAGAGACACACACAGAGAGAGAGAGAGACAGAGAGAGAGAGAGAGAGGCAAAGAGAGAGACACAGAGAGAGAGAGAGAGACAGAGAGAGAGAGAAACACACAGAGAGACACACAGAGAGAGAGAGACAGAGAGAGAGAGAGAGACAGACAGAGAGACACACAGACAGAGAGAGAGAGAGAGAGAGAGACACACAGAGAGACACACAGACAGAGAGAGAGAGAGAGAGAGAGAGAGAGAGAGAGAGAGAGAGAGACAGAGACAGAGACAGAGACAGAGACAGAGAGACAGAGAGTTTATTTACTGAACACTGACTTTTACATGAGAGGGGACACAAGCCTCGTGGGTTACTAGACTGTAGATTCTGTTTAAGCCTCATGGGTTACTAGACTGTAGATTCTGTTTAAGCCTACACAACCATCGTTCACTGAAAACCAAAACACCTCATCACAAAAAAAATGCAAAAACACACACACTTCCACAGAAACAGGCACACAGAGGTACCACAGTTGATCAGTTAGAATTTCTGAAACAGGAAGTTCTACCAGCTCACTTCCTCATTCATCTCACCCGGCAGAGGCCTTTAACAGGAAATGAAACCGCAACTGATGCCCCACCCAGACAGGACACCGTACAGTCTCTACTACCCTGTACCACACCACAGCCCCAGGCCTGGGTTAGGTTACTCAGGCGTGTTTGTTAGTGTTGTGCTGGAACAAAACATGCACACACTGGCCTGTAGCTCTCCACAACTACCATAAGAGACCACTTGACCTGATGCAACGTCATAAACAAGTCTACAACCACATCCCAAGTAGTGTTCACTACTTCCTACAAAACTAAGTGTTCACTACTTCCTACAAAACTAAGTGTTCACTACTTCCTACAAAACTAATAGTGTTCACTACTTCCTACAAACCTAATAGTGTTCACTACTTCCTACAAACCTAATAGTGTTCACTACTTTCTACAAACCTAAGTGTTCACTCCTTCCTACAAACCTAATAGTGTTCACTACTTCCTACAAACCTAATAGTGTTCACTACTGCCTACAAACCTAATAGTGTTCACTACTTCCTACAAACCTAATAGCGTTCACTACTTCCTACAAACCTAATAGTGTTCACTATTAGTAGATTGGTGTAGATACGGACTAGTGGATTGGTGTAGATACGGACTAGTGGATTGGTGTAGACACAGACTAGTGGATTGGTGTAGACACAGACTAGTGGATTGGTGTAGACAGGGACTAGTGGATTGGTGGATTGGTGTAGACAGGAACTAGTGGATTGGTGTAGACACAGACTAGTGGATTGGTGTAGACACAGACTAGTGGATTGGTGTAGACAGGGACTAGTGGATTGGTGGATTGGTGTAGACAGGGACTAGTGGATTGGTGTAGATACGGACTAGTGGATTGGTGTAGACACAGACTAGTGGATTGGTGTAGACAGGGACTAGTGGATTGGTGGATTGGTGTAGACAGGGACTAGTGGATTGGTGTAGACACGGACTAGTGGATTGGTGTAGACAGACTAGTGGATTGGTGTAGACACGGACTAGTGGATTGGTGTAGACACGGACTAGTGGATTGGTGGTGTAGACACGGACTAGTGGATTGGTGTAGACACAGACTAGTGGATTGGTGTAGACACAGACTAGTGGATTGGTGTAGACACAGACTAGTGGATTGGTGTAGACACAGACTAGTGGATTGGTGTAGACACAGACTAGTGGATTGGTGTAGACACAGACTAGTGGATTGGTGTAGACACAGACTAGTGGATTGGTGTAGACACAGACTAGTGGATTGGTGTAGACACAGACTAGTGGATTGGTGTAGACACAGACTAGTGGATTGGTGTAGACACAGACTAGTGGATTGGTGTAGACAGGGACTAGTGGATTGGTGTAGACACGGACTAGTGGATTGGTGGATTGGTGTAGACAGGGACTAGTGGATTGGTGTAGACAGGGACTAGTGGATTGGTGTAGACACAGACTAGTGGACTAGTGGACTGGTGTAGACACAGACTAGTGGATTGGTGTAGACATGGACTAGTGGATTGGTGTAGACATGGACTAGTGGATTGGTGTAGACACAGACTAGTGGATTGGTGTAGACACAGACTAGTGGATTGGTGTAGACGCGGACTAGTGGATTGGTGTAGACACAGACTAGTGGATTGGTGTAGACACAGACTAGTGGATTGGTGTAGACACAGACTAGTGGATTGGTGTAGACAGGGACTAGTGGATTGGTGTAGACACAGACTAGTGGATTGGTGGATTGGTGTAGACACAGACTAGTGGATTGGTGGATTGGTGTAGACACAGACTAGTGGATTGGTGTAGACACAGACTAGTGGATTGGTGTAGACACGGACTAGTGGATTGGTGTAGACACAGACTAGTGGATTGGTGGATTGGTGTAGACACAGACTAGTGGATTGGTGTAGACACAGACTAGTGGATTGGTGTAGACACAGACTAGTGGATTGGTGTAGACAGGGACTAGTGGATTGGTGTAGACACGGACTAGTGGATTGGTGGATTGGTGTAGACAGGGACTAGTGGATTGGTGTAGACACAGACTAGTGGATTGGTGTAGATATGGACTAGTGGATTGGTGTAGACATAGACTAGTGGATTGGTGTAGACACGGACTAGTGGATTGGTGTAGACACAGACTAGTGGATTAGTGTAGATATGGACTAGTGGATTGGTGTAGATACGGACTAGTGTAGATACGGACTAGTGGATTGGTGTAGACACAGACTAGTGGATTGGTGTAGATACGGACTAGTGGATTGGTGTAGACACGGACTAGTGGATTGGTGTAGACACAGACTAGTGGATTGGTGTAGACACAGACTAGTGTAGACATAGACTAGTGGATTGGTGTAGATACGGACTAGTGGATTGGTGTAGATACGGACTAGTGGATTGGTGTAGACACAGACTAGTGGATTGGTGTAAACAGGGACTAGTGGATTGGTGTAGACACAGACTAGTGGATTGGTGTAGACACGGACTAGTGGACTAGTGGATTGGTGTAGATACGGACTAGTGGATTGGTGTAGACACAGACTAGTGGATTGGTGTAGAAACGGACTAGTGGATTGGTGTAGACACGGACTAGTGGATTGGTGTAGACACAGACTAGTAGATTGGTGTAGACACAGACTAGTGGATTAGTGTAGACACAGACTAGTGGATTGGTGTAGATACGGACTAGTGGATTGGTGTAGACACAGACTAGTGGATTGGTGTAGACACAGACTAGTGTAGACATAGACTAGTGGATTGGTGTAGATACGGACTAGTGGATTGGTGTAGATACGGACTAGTGGATTGGTGTAGACACAGACTAGTGGATTGGTGTAAACAGGGACTAGTGGATTGGTGTAGACACAGACTAGTGGATTGGTGTAGACACGGACTAGTGGACTAGTGGATTGGTGTAGATACGGACTAGTGGATTGGTGTAGACACAGACTAGTGGATTGGTGTAGAAACGGACTAGTGGATTGGTGTAGACACGGACTAGTGGATTGGTGTAGACACAGACTAGTAGATTGGTGTAGACACAGACTAGTGGATTAGTGTAGACACAGACTAGTGGATTGGTGTAGATACGGACTAGTGGATTGGTGTAGACACAGACTAGTGGATTGGTGTAGACACGGACTAGTGGATTGGTGGATTGGTGTAGACACAGACTAGTGGACTAGTGGATTGGTGTAGACACAGACTAGTGGACTAGTGGATTGGTGTAGACACAGACTAGTGGATTGGTGTAGACACAGACTAGTGGATTGGTGTAGACACAGACTAGTGGATTGGTGTAGATATGGACTAGTGGATTGGTGTAGACACAGACTAGTGGATTGGTGTAGACATGGACTAGTGGATTGGTGTAGATATGGACTAGTGGATTGGTGTAGACACAGACTAGTGGATTGGTGTAGACAGGGACTAGTGGATTGGTGTAGACAGGGACTAGTGGATTGGTGTAGACACAGACTAGTGGATTGGTGGATTGGTGTAGACACAGACTAGTGGATTGGTGGATTGGTGTAGACACAGACTAGTGGATTGGTGTAGACACAGACTAGTGGATTGGTGTAGACACAGACTAGTGGATTGGTGTAGACAGGGACTAGTGGATTGGTGTAGACACAGACTAGTGGATTGATGTAGACACAGACTAGTGGATTGGTGTAGACACAGACTAGTGGATTGGTGTAGACACAGACTAGTGGATTGGTGTAGACAGGGACTAGTGGATTGGTGTAGACACAGACTAGTGGATTGGTGTAGACACAGACTAGTGGACTAGTGGATTGGTGTAGACACAGACTAGTGGACTAGTGGATTGGTGTAGACACAGACTAGTGGATTGGTGTAGACACAGACTAGTGGATTGGTGTAGACACAGACTAGTGGATTGGTGTAGACACAGACTAGTGGATTGGTGTAGACACAGACTAGTGGATTGGTGTAGATACAGACTAGTGGATTGGTGTAGATACGGACTAGTGGACTAGTGGATTGGTGTAGACAGGGACTAGTGGATTGGTGTAGACACAGACTAGTGGATTGGTGTAGACACGGACTAGTGGATTGGTGTAGACACAGACTAGTGGATTGGTGTAGACACAGACTAGTGGATTGGTGTAGACACAGACTAGTGGACTAGTGGATTTGTGTAGACAGGGACTAGTGGATTGGTGTAGACACAGACTAGTGGATTGGTGTAGATACGGACTAGTGGACTAGTGGATTGGTGTAGACAGGGACTAGTGGATTGGTGTAGACACAGACTAGTGGATTGGTGTAGACACGGACTAGTGGATTGGTGTAGACACAGACTAGTGGATTGGTGTAGACACAGACTAGTGGATTGGTGTAGACACAGACTAGTGGATTGGTGTAGACACAGACTAGTGGACTAGTGGATTGGTGTAGACACAGACTAGTGGATTGGTGTAGACACAGACTAGTGGACTAGTGGATTGGTGTAGACACAGACTAGTGGACTAGTGGATTGGTGTAGACACAGACTAGTGGATTGGTGTAGACAGGGACTAGTGGATTGGTGTAGACACAGACTAGTGGATTGGTGTAGACACAGACTAGTGGATTGGTGTAGACACGGACTAGTGGATTGGTGTAGACAGGGACTAGTGGATTGGTGTAGACAGGGACTAGTGGATTGGTGTAGACACAGACTAGTGGATTGGTGTAGACACAGACTAGTGGATTGGTGTAGACAGGGACTAGTGGATTGGTGTAGACAGGGACTAGTGGATTGGTGTAGACAGTGACTAGTGGATTGGTGTAGACACAGACTAGTGGACTAGTGGATTGGTGTAGACACAGACTAGTGGACTAGTGGATTGGTGTAGACACAGACTAGTGGACTAGTGGATTGGTGTAGACACGGACTAGTGGACTAGTGGATTGGTGTAGACACGGACTAGTGGAATTCTCATCACCTTGTTTCTTAAAGTAGTTTACTTTTGTTTCCTTTCAAATCAGTGAAGGGAAGAGAACGAGTGCACACTTTGGTAGGAAGGGGAAATAATTAGAACCCATGACCTCCAACCCCTGACCCCCAACCCCTGACCTCCAACCCCTGTAAGACTAAACCCCAGTAAGACGAAACCCCAGTAAGACTAAACCCCAGTAAGACTAAACCCCAGTAAGACTAAACCCCTGTATGACTAAACCCCAGTAAGACTAAACCCCAGTAAGACTAAACCCCAGTAAGACTAAACCCCAGTAAGACTAAACCCCAGTAAGACTAAACCCATGACCCCCAACCCCTGACCTCCAACCCCTGTAAGACTAAACCCCAGTAAGACTAAACCCCAGTAAGACTAAACCCCTGACCTCCAACCCCTGTAAGACTAAACCCCTGACCTCCAACCCCTGACCTCCAACCCCTGACCCCCAACCCCTGTAAGACTAAACCCCTGACCTCCAACCCCTGACCTCCAACCCCTGACCTCCAACCCCTGTAAGACTAAACCCCAGTAAGACTAAACCCCAGTAAGACTAAACCCCTGTAAGACTAAACCCCTGTAAGACTAAACCCCTGACCTCTTGTCGTTTGATCTCCTTGGCCGTGAGGTCGTGACTGTCCACTGTGTCACTCCAGCATTGGCTACTGCGTCGCCGCGGGAACGACGAGGCCTTCTGCCGCGAGCGAATAGGAGCAGGGGGCAAAGGTCGTGCCTCTGTCCGGAAACTGATGGACCTCTGAGGGGAGAGAGACACACACACACACTAAGACATGAGACATGCATATTACACATATTTGAGTTTAGACATTTAGAATTTAGTTTCCTCAATCTCTGGTGTACTAGAGCGGACTTCCCCAAAGCTAGTCTGGAAGGTTGTGCGTGTGTATACTTATGTGTAAGACAGTGTGTGTGTTTTTTATTTTTTTTATTTAACCAGGTAGGCTGGTTGAGAACACGTTTTAATTTACAACTGCGACCTGGCCAAGATAAAGCAAAGCAGTGCGACACAAACAACCACGCAGAGTTACACATGGAATAAACAAACATACAGTCAATAACACAATAGCAAAAGTCTATGTACAATGTGTGCAAATGAGGTGAGATAAGGGAGGTAAGGCAATAAAATAGGCCATGGTGGCAAAGTTAATACAATATAGCAATTAAACACTGGAATGATAGATGTGCAGAAGATGAATGTAGAGATACTGGGGTGCAAAGGAGCAAAATAAATAAAATAAATAACAGTATGGGGATGAGGTAGTTGGATGGGCTGTATACAGATGGGCTATGTACAGGTGCAGTGAGCTGCTCTGACAGCTGGTGCTTAAAGCTAGTGAGGGAGATATGAGTCTCCAGCGTCAGTGATTTTTGCAGTTTGTTCCAGTCATTGGCAGCAGAGAAAGGTGACCGAAGTAGGAATAGGCTTTGAGGGTGACCAGTGAGATATACCTGCTGGAGTGCGTGCTATGTGTGGGTGCTGCTATGGTGACCAGTGAGATATACCTGCTGGAGCGCGTGCTATGTGTGGGTGCTGCTATGGTGACCAGTGAAATATACCTGCTGGAGCGCGTGCTACGGGTAGGTGCTGCTATGGTGACCAGTGAGCTGAGATAAGGTAGGGCTTTACCTAGCAAAGACTTATAGATGACCTGGAGCCAGTGGTTTTGGCGAAGAATATGAAGCGAGGTCCAGCCAATGAGAGCATACAGGTCGCACTGGTGGGTAGTATATGGGGCTTTGGTGAAAAACTGATGGCACTGTGATAGACTGCATCCAATTTGTTGAGCAGCGTGTTGGAGGCTATTTTGTAAATGACATCGCCAAAGTCAAGGATCGGTAGGATAGTCAGTTTTACAGGGGTATGTTTGGCAGCATGAGTGAAGGATGCTTTGTTGCGAAATAGGAAGCCAATTCTAGATTTAATTTTGGATTGGAGATGTTTAATGTGAGTCTGGAAGGAGAGTTTACAGTCTAAGTCAGAACCGTCCAGAGTAGTGATGCTAGTCGGGCGGGAGGGTGTGGGCAGCGATCGATTGAAGAGCATACATTTAGTTTTACTTGCATTTAAGAGCAGTTGGAGGCCACGGAAGGAGAGTTGTATGGCATTGAAGCTCGTCTGGAGGTTAGTTAACACAGTGTCCAAAGAGTCTGCATAGAGGTGGATCAAAGAATCACCAGCAGCAAGAGCGACATCATTGATATATACAGAGAAAAGAGTCGGCCCGAGGCTGGAACCCTGTGGCACCCCCATAGAGACTGCCAGAGGTCCGGACAACAGGCCCTCCGATTTGCCACACTGAACTCGGTCTGAGAAGTAGTTGGTGAACCAGCCCAGGCAGTCATTTGAGAAACCAAGGCTGTTGAGTCTGCTGATAAGAATGTGGAGATTGACAGAGTTGAAAGCCTTGGCCAGGTCGATGAATACAGCTGCACAGTAATGTCTCTTATCGATGATATTGTTTAGGACCTTGAGCGTGGCTGTGGTGTACCCATGACCAGCTCTGAAACCAGATTACATAGCGGAGAAGGTACGGTGAGATTCGAAATGGTCGTTGATTGGTTTGTTAACTTGTTTTTTTTGAAGACCTTAGAAAGGCAGGGTAGGATAGATATAGGTCTGTAGCAGTTTGGATCTAGAGTGTCTCCCCCTTTGAAGAGGGGGATGAGCGTGACAGCTTTCCAATCTTTGGGGATCTCAGATGATACGAAAGAGAGGTTGAACAGGCTAGTAATAGGGGTTGCAACAATTTTGGCTGATCATTTTAGAAAGAGAGGGGTCCAGATTGTCTAGCCCAGCTGATTTGTAGGGGTCCAGATTTTGCAGCTCTTTCAGAACATCAGCTATCTGGATTTGGGTGAAGGAGAAATGGGGGAGGCTTGGGCAAGTTGCTATGGGGGGTACAGGGCTGTTGACCGGGGTAGGGGTAGCCAGGTGGAAAGCATGGCCAGTCATAGAAAAATGCTTATTGAAATTCTCAATTATGGTGGATTTATCGGTGGTGACAGTGTTTCCTATCCTCAGTGTAGTGGGCAGCTGGGAGGAGGTGCTCTTATTCTCCATGGACTTTACAGTTTCCCAGAACTTTTTTGAGTTTGTGCTACAGGATGCAAATTTCTGTTTCAAAAAGCTAGCCTTGGCTTTTCTAACTGCCCGTGTATATTGGTTCCTAACTTCTCTGAAAGGTTGCATATCACGGGGGCTGTTCGATGCTGATGCAGAACGCCACAGGATGTTTTTGTGTTGGTTAAGGGCAGTCAGGTCTGGGGAGAACCAAGAGCTATATCTGTTCCTGGTTCTACATTTTTTGAACGGAGCTTATTTAAGATGGTGAGGAAAGCACTTTAAAAAAATAACCAGACATCCTCTACTGACGGGATGAGGTCAATATCCTTCCAGGATACCCGGGCCAGGTCGATTAGAAAGGCCTGCTCGCTGATGTGTTTTAGGGAGCATTTGACAGTGATGAGGGGTGGTCGTTTGACCGCAGACCCATTACGGACGGACGCAGGAAATCAGGCAATGATCGCTGAGATCCTGGTTGAAGACAGCAGAGGTGCATTTGGAGGGCAGGTTGGTCAGGACGATATCTATGGGTGGCCATGTTTACGGATTTGGGGTTGCACCTGGTAGGTTCGTTGATAATTTGTGTGTGATTGAGGCCATCAAGCTTAGATTGTAGGATGGCCAGGATGTGAAGCATGTCCCAGTTTAGGTCACCTAACAGCACAAGCTCTGAAGATAGATGGTGGCCAATCAATTCACATATGGTGTCCGTGGCACAGCTGGGGGCAGAAGGTGGTCTATAGCAAACGGCAACGGTGAGAGACTTGTTTGTTCTATCTCTGCAGTAGATTGAGCATAGACCTGGAGAGTTCTATCTCTGCAGTAGATTGAGCATAGACCTGGAGAGTTCTATCTCTGCAGTAGATTGAGCATAGACCTGGAGAGTTCTATCTCTGCAGTAGATTGAGCATAGACCTGGAGAGTTCTATCTCTGCAGTAGATTGAGCATAGACCTGGAGAGTTCTATCTCTGCAGTAGATTGAGCATAGACCTGGAGAGTTCTATCTCTGCAGTAGATTGAGCATAGACCTGGAGAGTTCTATCTCTGCAGTAGATTGAGCATAGACCTGGAGAGTTCTATCTCTGCAGTAGATTGCAACTCCGCCCCCTCTGGCAGTTCTATCTTGTCGGAAAATGTTATAGTTAGGGATGGAAATTTCAGGGTTTTTGTTGGTCTTCCTAAGCCAGGATTCAGACACGGCTAGGACATCCGGATTGGCAGAATGTGCTAAAGCAGTGAATAAAACAAACTGAGGGAGGAGGCTTCTAATGTTAACATGCATGAAACCAATGCTTTTACGGTTACAGAAGTCAACAAATGAAAGCGCCTGGGGAGTGGGAGTGGAGCTAGGCACTGCAGGGCCTGGATTCACCTCTACATCGCCAGAGAAACAGAGGAGGAGTAGGATAAGGGTACAACTAAAGGCTAAAAGAACTGGTCGTCTAGTGCGTTTGGAACAGAGAGTAAAAGGAGATTTCTGGGCACGGTAGAATAGATTTGAGGCATAATGTTCAGACAAAGGTATGGTAGGATGTGAATACAGTGGAGGTAAACCTAGGCATTGAGTGATGATGAGAGAGATATTGTCTCTAGAAACATCATTGAAACCAGGAGATGTCATTGCATGTGTGGGTGGTGGAACTAATAGGTTGGATAAGGTATAATGAGCAGGGCTAGAGGCTCTACAGTGAAATAAGCCAATAAACACTAACCAGAACAGCAATGGACAAGGCATATTGACATTAAGGAGAGGCATGCGTAGCCGGGTGATCATAAGGGTCCAGTGAGTGGCTTGGCGGGCTGGAGACACAGCGATTCAGACAGCTAGCAGACGGGCCTTAGAGGGACGTCGCAAAGTCTGTTACGTCGGCAGACCAGTCGTATGCTCTAGACAGCTAGCGGGCCGTGGCTAGCAGGCTAGCAGATAGGCATTCAGGGGACGTCGGGACGGAGGAGCCAGCTGAAAAACCGCCTCGGGCAAATTATGTCGGTAGTCCAGTCGGCGGGGCTCCATGTCGACAGTACATGGGGTCCAGGCAAATTGGCAAAATAGGTATTGTAGCCCAAGGAGTGGTTGATGGACCTCTTTGGCTAGCCGGGAGATGGGCCAAGCAAAGGCTAGCTCCAGGCTAATTGGTTCTTGCTTCAGGACAGAGACATTAGCCAGGAGAGGCCACTCGAATAGCAGCTTGCTAGCTGCGTAGATCCAGGTGATAAGGTTCAGAGCCTGCCGTAGGAATCCGGAGATATGGAGAGAAAAAATACGTCTGATTTGCTCTGGTTTGAATCGCACTGTGCAGACTGGCAAGAGTTGTCCGGGCTAAAGGTTAGCTGATCACCACTAGCTTCTGTTGAGGGTTCCGGTTCTAAAGTAAAGAAAATAGCAGATCCATACCACATTGGGTGAGGCGGATTGCAGGAGAGTAGATTGAATTTGAGGTTAAGAAAAATATTTTAAAAGGTATGTGAAGAAAAAAAATATAAAAGATATATACATGGGACACGACGAAGACAAAAGACGTCTGACTGCTACACCATCTTGGATTCAGCCATCTTGGATTCAGCCATTGTATTCGTGTTCTCTCTGTGCGTGTGTGTTCTCTCTGTGCGTGTGTGTTCTCTCTGTGCGTGTGTGTTCTCTCTGTCGTGTGCGTGTGTGTTCTCTCTGTGCGTGTGTGTTCTCTCTGTGCGTGTGTGTTCTCTCTGTGCGTGTGTGTTCTCTGTGCGTGTGTGTTCTCTGTGTGCGTGTGTGTTCTCTCTGTGCTGTTCTCTCTGTGCGTGTGTGTTCTCTCTGTGCGTGTGTGTTCTCTCTGTGCGTGTGTGTTCTCTCTGTGCGTGTGTGTTCTCTCTGTGCGTGTGTGTTCTCTCTGTGCGTGTGTGTTCTCTCTGTGCGTGTGTGTTCTCTCTGTGCGTGTGTGTTCTCTCTGTGCGTGTGTGTTCTCTCTGTGCGTGTGTGTTCTCTCTGTGCGTGTGTGTTCTCTCTGTGCGTGTGTGTTCTCTCTGTGCGTGTGTGTTCTCTCTCTGCGTGTGTGTTCTCTCTCTGCGTGTGTGTTCTCTGTGTGCGTGTGTGTTCTCTGTGTGCGTGTGTGTTCTCTCTGTGCGTGTGTGTTCTCTCTGTGCGTGTGTGTTCTCTCTGTGCGTGTGTGTGTGTGTGTGTGTGTGTGTGTGTGTGTGTGTGTGTGTGTGTGTGTGTGTGTGTGTGTGTGTGTGTGTGTGTGTTACCGTTATGCTCTTTCCCAGGCGTTTCAGGGCAGGTGTTTTGACTGGGGTGATGATGCCTGTGACTCCTCCCCCTTTCCCCACTGGCTTAACCCTTTTATTACTGGGCTCCTGCAGAGACACGGAACATAGAGTACCTCAGAGACACGGAACATAGAGTACCTCAGAGACACGGAACATAGAGTACCTCAGAGACGCGGAACATACAGTACCTCAGAGACGCGGAACATACAGTACCTCAGAGACGCGGAACATAGAGTACCTCAGAGACGCGGAACATAGAGTACCTCAGAGACACGGAACATACAGTACCTCAGAGACGCGGAACATAGAGTACCTCAGAGACGCGGAACATAGAGTACCTCAGAGACGCGGAACATACAGTACCTCAGAGACGCGGAACATAGAGTACCTCAGAGACGCGGAACATAGAGTACCTCAGAGACACGGAACATCCCCTTAGTCGTTAGACTACACCTCCCCATGGTTGACGTCATCCCCTTAGACTACACCTCCCCATGGTTGACGTCATCCCCTTAGACTACACCTCCCCATGGTTGACGTCATCCCCTTAGACTACACCTCCCCATGGTTGACGTCATCCCCTAGACTACACCTCCCCATGGTTGACGTCATCCCCTTAGACTACACCTCCCCATGGTTGACGTCATCCCCTAGCCGTTAGACTACACCTCCCCATGGTTGACGTCATCCCCTTAGACTACACCTCCCCATGGTTGACATCATCCCCTTAGACTACACCTCCCCATGGTTGACGTCATCCCCTTAGACTAAACCTCCCCATGGTTGAGGTCATCCCCTTAGCCGTTAGACTACACCTCCCCATGGTTGAGGTCATCCCCTAGACGTTAGACTACACCTCCCCATGGTTTACGTCATCCCCTTAGACTACACCTCCCCATGGTTGACATCATCCCCTTAGACTACACCTCCCCATGGTTGACGTCATCCCCTTAGACTACACCTCCCCATGGTTGACGTCATCCCCTTAGACTACACCTCCCCATGGTTGACGTCATCCCCTAGCCGTTAGACTACACCTCCCCATGGTTGACGTCATCCCCTTAGACTACACCTCCCCATGGTTGACGTCATCCCCTTAGACTACACCTCCCCATGGTTGACGTCATCCCCTAGCCGTTAGACTACACCTCCCCATGGTTGAAGTCATCCCCTAGACTACACCTCCCCATGGTTGACATCATCCCCTAGACTACACCTCCCCATGGTTGACGCCATCCCCTTAGTCGTTAGACTACACCTCCCCATGGTTGACGTCTTACCCCTAGTCGTTAGACTACACCTCCCCATGGTTGACATCATCCCCTTAGACTACACCTCCCCATGGTTGACGTCATCCCCTTAGACTACACCTCCCCATGGTTGACATCATCCCCTTAGACTACACCTCCCCATGGTTGACGTCATCCCCTTAGACTACACCTCCCCATGGTTGACATCATCCCCTAGACTACACCTCCCCATGGTTGACGTCATCCCCTTAGACTACACCTTCCCATGGTTGACATCATCCCCTAGACTACACCTCCCCATGGTTGACGCCATCCCACTAGCCGTTAGACTACACCTCCCCATGGTTGACATCATCCCCTTAGACTACACCTCCCCATGGTTGACGTCATCCCCTAGACTACACCTCCCCATGGTTGACGTCATCCCCTAGTCGTTAGACTACACCTCCCCATGGTTGACGTCATCCCCTAGTCGTTAGACTACACCTCTCCATGGTTGACATCATCCCCCCTAGCCGTTAGACTACACCTCCCCATGGTTGACGTCATCCCCTTAGACTACACCTCCCCATGGTTAACGTCATCCCCTAGCCGTTAGACTACACCTCCCCATGGTTGACGTCATCCCCTAGCCGTTAGACTACACCTCCCCATGGTTGACGCCATCCCCTTAGACTACACCTCCCCATGGTTGACATCATCCCCTTAGACTACACCTCCCCATGGTTGACGTCATCCCCTTAGACTACACCTCCCCATGGTTGACATCATCCCCTTAGACTACACCTCCCCATGGTTGACATCATCCCCTTAGACTACACCTCCCCATGGTTGACACCATCCCCTTAGTCGTTAGACTACACCTCCCCATGGTTGACGTCATCCCCTTAGACTACACCTCCCCATGGTTGACGTCATCCCCTAGCCGTTAGACTACACCTCCCCATGGTTGTTAGACTACACCTCCCCATGGTTGACATCATCCCCTTAGACTACACCTCCCCATGGTTGACATCATCCCCTTAGACTACACCTCCCCATGGTTGACATCATCCCCTAGACTACACCTCCCCATGGTTGACGTCATCCCCTACACCTCCCATGGTTGACATCATAGACTACACCTCCCCATGGTTGACGCCATCCCCTTAGTTGTTAGACTACACCTCCCCATGGTTGACGCCATCCCCTTAGACTACACCTCCCCATGGTTGACGTCATCCCCTTAGACTACACCTCCCCATGGTTGACGTCATCCCCTTAGACTACACCTCCCCATGGTTGACGTCATCCCCTAGACTACACCTCCCCATTGTTGACATCATCCCCTAGACTACACCTCCCCATGGTTGACGCCATCCCCTTAGTCGTTAGACTACACCTCCCCATGGTTGACGTCTTACCCCTAGTCGTTAGACTACACCTCCCCATGGTTGACATCATCCCCTTAGACTACACCTCCCCATGGTTGACGTCATCCCCTTAGACTACACCTCCCCATGGTTGACGTCTTACCCTTAGCCGTTAGACTACACCTCCCCATGGTTGACGTCTTACCCTAGACTACACCTCCCCATGGTTGACGTCTTACCCTAGCCGTTAGACTACACCTCCCCATGGTTGACATCATCCCCTTAGACTACACCTCCCCATGGTTGACGTCTTACCCTAGACTACACCTCCCCATGGTTGACATCATCCCCTAGCCGTTACACTACACCTCCCCATGGTTGACATCATCCCCTTAGACTACACCTCCCCATGGTTGATGTCATCCCCTAGCCGTTAGACTACACCTCCCCATGGTTGACATCATCCCCTTAGACTACACCTCCCCATGGTTGATGTCATCCCCTAGCCGTTAGACTACACCTCCCCATGGTTGACATCATCCCCTTAGACTACACCTCCCCATGGTTGACATCATCCCCTTAGACTACACCTCCCCATGGTTGACATCATCCCCTTAGCCGTTAGACTACACCTCCCCATGGTTGACTTCATCCCCTAGCCGTTAGACTACACCTCCCCATGGTTGACGTCATCCCCTTAGACTACACCTCCCCATGGTTGACATCATCCCCTTAGACTACACCTCCCCATGGTTGACATCATCCCCTTAGACTACACCTCCCCATGGTTGACGTCATCCCCTTAGCCATTAGACTACACCTCCCCATGGTTGACATCATCCCCTTAGCCATTAGACTACACCTCCCCATGGTTGACATCATCCCCTTAGACTACACCTCCCCATGGTTGACGTCATCCCCTAGCCGTTAGACTACACCTCCCCATGGTTGACATCATCCCCTTAGACTACACCTCCCCATGGTTGACGTCATCCCCTTAGACTACACCTCCCCATGGTTGACATCATCCCCTTAGACTACACCTCCCCATGGTTGACGTCATCCCCTTAGACTACACCTCCCCATGGTTGACATCATCCCCTTAGACTACACCTCCCCATGGTTGACGTCTTACCCTTAGCCGTTAGACTACACCTCCCCATGGTTGACGTCATCCCCTTAGACTACACCTCCCCATGGTTGACATCATCCCCTTAGACTACACCTCCCCATGGTTGACATCATCCCCTAGCCGTTAGACTACACCACCCCATGGTTGACGTCATCCCCTTAGACTACACCTCCCCATGGTTGACGTCATCCCCTTAGCCGTTAGACTACACCTCCCCATGGTTGACGTCTTACCCTTAGACTACACCTCCCCATGGTTGACGTCATCCCCTTAGACTACACCTCCCCATGGTTGACGTCATCCCCTTAGCCGTTAGACTACACCTCCCCATGGTTGACATCATCCCCTTAGACTACACCTCCCCATGGTTGACGTCATCCCCTTAGCCGTTAGACTACACCTCCCCATGGTTGACGTCTTACCCTTAGACTACACCTCCCCATGGTTGACATCATCCCCTAGCCGTTAGACTACACCTCCCCATGGTTGACATCATCCCCTAGCCGTTAGACTACACCTCCCCATGGTTGACATCATCCCCTTAGACTACACCTCCCCATGGTTGACATCATCCCCTTAGACTACACCTCCCCATGGTTGACATCATCCCCTTAGACTACACCTCCCCATGATTGACGTCATCCCCTTAGCCGTTAGACTACACCTCCCCATGGTTGACGTCATCCCCTTAGCCATTAGACTACACCTCCCCATGGTTGACGTCATCCCCTTAGTCGTTAGACTACACCTCCCCATGGTTGACATCATCCCCCCTAGCCGTTAGACTACACCTCCCCATGGTTGACGTCATCCCCTTAGACTACACCTCCCCATGGTTGACATCATCCCCTAGACTACACCTCCCCATGGTTGACATCATCCCCTAGACTACACCTCCCCATGGTTGACGTCATCCCCTTAGACTACACCTCTCCATGGTTGACGTCATCCCCTTAGACTACACCTCCCCATGGTTGACGTCATCCCCTTAGACTACACCTCCCCATGGTTGACACGTCATACAGCACACACCTCAGAGTCCTTCATCAGGTCTGACGTCATATCGTCATCATCGTCATCATCCTCGTCATCCTGCCAGAAATAACCAATCACAGAAGAGAATGAAGTCAGTCAAAATCAAAGTTTACTGGTCACGTGCAACAAGATGATAAAACCAGAAAATAGATATAAATAAATTAAGTAATATCAGAACGAGTCAAAGAGACCAGAATATAAATATATACATATATATAATATCAATCAATCAATGAGCTAGAGGGAGATAGAGACAGAAAGAGGAGAGATGGCGAGAGAGAGAGAGAGAGAGAGAGATGGCCTAGGGACAGAGACAGAAGATATTGTTGCAGGCTCAGTTCCTGTTTCCTGTGCGAGTCTCTAGAAGAGGAAGAGGAGTTGAGTCAAATCTGAAATGGCTGCCGGTAACACTTAGTTACCGCGTCTACTACAGCTGCTAGTGACTGAAACTCAATCTATGTAATATTAGTGACTGGACTATTCACATTTTACTATTAAAAGTTATTTTTAACACTAGTGTGTCTAGACTGAGAAGTGTGTGTGTGTGTGTGTGTGTGTGTGCGCGTGTGTGTGTGTGTGCGTGTGTGTGTGCGTGTGTGTGTGTGTGTGTGTGTGTGCGTGTGTGTGTGCGTGTGTCGTGTGCGTGTGTGTGTGCGTGCGTGTGCGTGCGCGTGTGCGTGTGTGTGTGTGCGTGTGCGTGCGTGTGCATGCGTGCGTGTGTGTGTGTGTGTGTGTGTGCGTGTGCGTGTGTGTGAGCACCATAATGAAAACATAATCCTGTCCGTTCAGCTATCGGCGATGAGGAGAGGAAAACACGTCTCAGTAGAGACAGAGAGACAGAGATGAACAGAGTGTTCAGTGTTTCTGTCTCAACAGCCTGTTCTGCTGAGGTTTCTGTCTCTGTTCGAGTCTGTGGCTGCAGAGGCGACGCTCAGTTTCCGCTACAACAGACCGAGAGCGAGAAAGAGATTGATGAAGAGAAGGAGAGAGAGAGAGAAACAGCTAGAGGAAAAGAGAGAGCCGGTACGTGTATAACAGAGATAGAGAGCAAGATGTAGATAGGCTTCTGAGGTGGCATATCACTCACTCTGTCCTCTGTGATTCTGACGATGGTCTCAGAACCTGGATCCTGCTTCCTCTTTTTCTACACAAACACAAACTAACTTAGTGATAGACAGAGACCAATCAGGGGTTCTCAAAGTGATTAGTATATCAATATCAAATCATTTCTGATAACTATGAAGTACCTGACTATGAAGTACCTGACTGATAACTATGAAGTACCTGACTATGAAGTACCTGACTATGAAGTACCTGACTATGAAGTACCTGACTATGAAGTACCTGACTATGAAGTACCTGACTATGAAGTACCTGACTATGAAGTACCTGACTATGAAGTACCTGACTATGAAGTACCTGACTATGAAGTACCTGACTGTGAAGTACCTGACTATGAAGTACCTGACTATGAAGTACCTGACTATGAAGTACCTGACTATGAAGTACCTGACTATGAAGTACCTGACTATGAAGTACCTGACTGTGAAGTACCTGACTATGAAGTACCTGACTGTGAAATACCTGACTATGAAGTACCTGACTATGAAGTACCTGACTATGAAGTACCTGACTATGAAGTACCTGACTATGAAGTACCTGACTATGAAGTACCTGACTATGAAGTACCTGACTATGAAGTACCTGACTGTGATAACTATGAAGTACCTGACTATGAAGTACCTGACTATGAAGTACCTGACTATGAAGTACCTGACTATGAAGATGACTATGAAGTACCTGACTATGAAGTACCTGACTATGAAGTACCTGACTGTGATAACTATGAAGTACCTGACTATGAAGTACCTGACTATGAAGTACCTGACTATGAAGTACCTGACTGAGATAACTATGAAGTACCTGACTATGAAGTACCTGACTATGAAGTACCTGACTGAGATAACTATGAAGTACCTGACTGAGAAGTACCTGACTGAGAAGTACCTGACTATGAAGTACCTGACAATGAAGTACCTGACTATGAAGTACCTGACTATGAAGTACCTGACTATGAAGTACCTGACTATGAAGTACCTGACTGTGAAGTACCTGACTATGAAGTACCTGACTATGAAGTACCTGACTGTGAAGTACCTGACTATGAAGTACCTGACTATGAAGTACCTGACTATGAAGTACCTGACTATGAAGTACCTGACTGTGAAGTACCTGACTATGAAGTACCTGACTATGAAGTACCTGACTATGAAGTACCTGACTATGAAGTACCTGACTATGAAGTACCTGACTGATAACTATGAAGTACCTGACTATGAAGTACCTGACTATGAAGTACCTGACTATGAAGTACCTGACTGTGATAACTATGAAGTACCTGACTATGAAGTACCTGACTGTGAAGTACCTGACTATGAAGTACCTGACTATGAAGTACCTGACTGTGATAACTATGAAGTACCTGACTATGAAGTACCTGACTGTGAAGTACCTGACTATGAAGTACCTGACTATGAAGTACCTGACTGTGAAATACCTGACTGTGAAGTACCTGACTATGAAGTACCTGACTATGAAGTACCTGACTATGAAGTACCTGACTATGAAGTACCTGACTGTGATAACTATGAAGTACCTGACTATGAAATACCTGACTGTGAAGTACCTGACTATGAAGTACCTGACTATGAAGTACCTGACTGTGAAATACCTGACTGTGAAGTACCTGACTGTGAAGTACCTGACTATGAAGTACCTGACTATGAAGTACCTGACTGAGATAACTATGAAGTACCTGACTATGCAGTACCTGACTGTGAAGTACCTGACTGAGATAACTATGCAGTACCTGACTGTGAAGTACCTGACTATGAAGTACCTGACTATGAAGTACCTGACTATGAAGTACCTGACTGTGATAACTATGAAGTACCTGACTATGAAGTACCTGACTATGAAGTACCTGACTGTGATAACTATGAAGTACCTGACTATGAAGTACCTGACTATGAAGTACCTGACTATGAAGTACCTGACTATGAAGTACCTGACTGTGATAACTATGAAGTACCTGACTATGAAGTACCTGACTATGAAGTACCTGACTATGAAGTACCTGACTGAGATAACTATGAAGTACCTGACTATGAAGTACCTGACTATGAAGTACCTGACTGAGATAACTATGAAGTACCTGACTGAGAAGTACCTGACTGAGAAGTACCTGACTATGAAGTACCTGACAATGAAGTACCTGACTGTGAAGTACCTGACTGAGATAACTATGCAGTACCTGACTGTGAAGTACCTGACTGTGAAGTACCTGACTGTGAAGTACATGACTGTGAAGTTGAAGTACCTGACTGTGATAACTATGAAGTACCTGACTGTGAAGTACCTGACTGAGAAGTACCTGACTGTGATAACTATGAAGTACCTGACTGTGAAATACCTGACTGAGAAGTACCTGACTGAGATAACTATGAAGTACCTGACTATGCAGTACCTGACTGTGAAGTACCTGACTGAGATAACTATGCAGTACCTGACTGTGAAGTACCTGACTGTGAAGTACCTGACTATGAAGTACCTGACTATGAAGTACCTGACTGAGATAACTATGCAGTACCTGACTGTGAAGTACCTGACTGTGAAGTACCTGACTGTGAAGTACCTGACTGTGATAACTATGAAGTACCTGACTATGCAGTACCTGACTGTGAAGTACCTGACTGTGAAGTACCTGACTGTGATAACTATGAAGTACCTGACTATGCAGTACCTGACTATGCAGTACCTGACTGTGAAGTACCTGACTGAGAAGTACCTGACTGAGAAGTACCTGAGTGAGAAGTACCTGACTGTGATAACTATGAAGTACCTGACTGTGATAACTATGCAGTACCTGACTATGCAGTACCTGACTGTGAAGTACCTGACTGAGAAGTACCTGAGTGAGAAGTACCTGACTGAGAAGTACCTGAGTGAGAAGTACCTGAGTGAGAAGTACCTGACTGTGAAGTACCTGACTGTGATAACTGTGAAGTACCTGTCTGTGATAACTATGAAGTACCTGACTGTGATAACTATGAAGTACCTGACTGTGATAACTATGAAGTACCTGACTGTGAAGTACCTGACTGAGATAACTATGAAGTACCTGACTGTGAAGTACCTGACTGTGAAGTACCTGACTGTGATAACTATGAAGTACCTGACTGTGATAACTATGAAGTACCTGACTGTGATAACTATGAAGTACCTGACTGTGATAACTATGAAGTACCTGACTATGAAGTACCTGACTGTGAAGTACCTGACTGTGATAACTATGAAGTACCTGACTGAGATAACTATGCAGTACCTGACTGTGAAGTACCTGACTGAGATAAATAACTGTGAAGTACCTGACTGTGATAAATAACTGTGAAGTACCTGACTGTGATTATTTTCAATTAAAATGGTAAAAAACAAACCAAAAATAGCATCATAGCACAAATTACCGCTGGAATGAATATTACTAACAGCAGATGAAATAACTTTTGGCCAAGGGATCCGTGGAATAAGATTAAAGTGTATAATACAATATAATTAACCTGTTATTTCTGTTCTTAACCCTGGGCAACATGGGTATGGGAGGCTCACAGGGATATTGGTATGGGAGGCTCACAGGGATATGGGTATGGGAGGCTCACAGGGATAGTGGTATGGGAGGCTCACAGGGATAGTGGTATGGGAGGCTCACAGGGATATGGGTATGGGAGGCTCACAGGGATATTGGTATGGGAGGCTCACAGGGATAGTGGTATGGGAGGCTCACAGGGATATTGGTATGGGAGGCTCACAGGGATATTGGTATGGGAGGCTCACAGGGATAGTGGTATGGGAGGCTCACAGGGATATGGGTATGGGAGGCTCACAGGGATATTGGTATGGGAGGCTCACAGGGATATTGGTATGGGAGGCTCACAGGGATATTGGTATGGGAGGCTCACAGGGATATTGGTATGGGAGGCTCACAGGGATAGTGGTATGGGAGGCTCACAGGGATATGGGTATGGGAGGCTCACAGGGATATTGGTATGGGAGGCTCACAGGGATATTGGTATGGGAGGCTCACAGGGATATTGGTATGGGAGGCTCACAGGGATATTGGTATGGGAGGCTCACAGGGATAGTGGTATGGGAGGCTCACAGGGATAGTGGTATGGGAGGCTCACAGGGATAGTGGTATGGGAGGCTCACAGGGATATTGGTATGGGAGGCTCACAGCGATAGTGGTATGGGAGGCTCACAGGGATATGGGTATGGGAGGCTCACAGGGATATTGGTATGGGAGGCTCACAGGGATAGTGGTATGGGAGGCTCACAGGGATAGTGGTATGGGAGGCTCACAGGGATAGTGGTATGGGAGGCTCACAGGGATAGTGGTATGGGAGGCTCACAGGGATATTGGTATGGGAGGCTCACAGGGATAGTGGTATGGGAGGCTCACAGGGATAGTGGTATGGGAGGCTCACAGGGATATTGGTATGGGAGGCTCACAGGGATAGTGGTATGGGAGGCTCACAGGGATAGTGGTATGGGAGGCTCACAGGGATAGTGGTATGGGAGGCTCACAGGGATATTGGTATGGGAGGCTCACAGGGATAGTGGTATGGGAGGCTCACAGGGATAGTGGTATCCACAGTACTTTTTTAAATAACATAAATGCACTGTTCTTTAAGCTTTAAAACTGCAAAGTTCTCTCTGCCTCGTGGCAAAAATGTGTAGAAATGGCAGGATATTTAGCTTCAAAAGCTGCAACAACAAATCTCTCTCTGCCCCATGACAACCCCTCTGCCCCATGACAACCCCTCTGCCCCATGACAACCCCTCTGCCCCATGGCAACCCCTCTGCCCCATGGCAACCCCTCTGCCCCATGGCAACCCCTCTGCCCCATGACAACCCCTCTGCCCCATGACAACCCCTCTGCCCCATGACAACCCCTCTGCCCCATGGCAACCCCTCTGCCCCATGGCAACCCCTCTGCCCCATGACAACCCCTCTGCCCCATGGCAACCCCTCTGCCCCATGGCAACCCCTCTGCCCCATGACAACCCCTCTGCCCCATGACAACCCCTCTGCCCCATGACAACCCCTCTGCCCCATAAAGGAAATGAGTTTGAAAAGCGCTAAGTGTTCTCTCTGACACCAAGAGGAAAGCCGTCTCAAAAGGTATTTCTCTGGACCCTAGACTTGGTTCGTCCAGCCATGCAGTCATCATAGTAAATAAAACTCCTTGTAGACTATTTATTATTATACTTGGTTCTGATTATGATGGAGGGGGGAGGGTCCCCCTGATGAATGTCCTGCTCACATTAGAGGTAAGCAACAATGATAAACTTACTCCTGCATGGTCTGGTGGGCTGGTGGAGTGGGTAGCCCTTTGTACATCAGACCTACAAAACACATCAAACAGACACAGAAAGACAAGAGGCAGAATGATGTTAAACTTGTACATCAGACCTACAAAACACATCGAACAGACACAGAAAGACAAGAGGCAGAATGATGTTAAACTTGTACATCAGACCTACAAAACACATCGAACAGACACAGAAAGACAAGAGGCAGAATGATGTTAAACTTGCACGTCATTGTTAATATGGTCATTAGAGCAGAAGACAGAAAGCGCAGTGAGAAGCAAAACCAGGAAACGACCTACGAACCCCAGGCCTCGTCCCAATACTACTAACATGCAGCCCTCCTCCAGGGCCTCGTCCCAATACTACTAACATGCAGCCCTCCTCCAGGGCCTCGTCCCAATACTACTAACATGCAGCCCTCCTCCAGGGCTAACATGCAGCCCTCCCCAGGGCCTCGTCCCAATACTACTAACATGCAGCCCTCCTCCAGGGCCTCGTCCAATACCAATACTACTAACATGCAGCCCTCCTCCCTCCCAATACTCCAGGGCCTCCAGGGCCTCGTCCCAATACTACTAACATGCAGCCCTCCTCCAGGGCCTCGTCCCAATACTACTAACATGCAGCCCTCCTCCAGGGCCTCGTCCCAATACTACTAACATGCAGCCCTCCTCCAGGGCCTCGTCCCAATACTACTAACATGCAGCCCTCCTCCGGGGCCTCGTCCCAATACTACTAACATGCAGCCCTCCTCCGGGGCCTCGTCCCAATACTACTAACATGCAGCCCTCCTCCGGGGCCTCGTCCCATTATACTACTACTAACATGCAGCCCTCCTCCAGGGCCTCGTCCCAATACTACTAACATGCAGCCATGCAGCCCCAATACTACTAACATGCAACCCTCCTCCAGGGCTCCGTCCCAAAACTACTAACATGCAGCCCTCCTCTAGGGCTCCGTCCCAATACTACTAACATGCAGCCCTCCTCCGGGGCCTCGTCGCAATACTAATAAAATGCAGCCCTCCGTCCCAATACTACTAACATGCAGCCCTCCTCCAAGGCCCCGTCCCAATACTACTAACATGCAGCCCTCCTCCAGGGCCCCGTCCCAATACTACTAACATGCAGCCCTCCTCCAGGGCCTCGTCCCAATACTACTAACATGCAGCCCTCCTCCAGGGCCCCGTCCCAATACTACTAACATGCAGCACTCCTCCAGGGCCTCGTCCCAATACTAATAACATGCAGCCCTCCTCCAGGGCCTCGTCCCAATACTACTAACATGCAGCACTCCTCCAGGGCCTCGTCCCAATACTACTAACATGCAGCACTCCTCCAGGGTCTCGTCCCAATACTACTAACATGCAGCCCTCCTCCAGGGCCCCATCCCAATACTACTAACATGCAGCACTCCTCCAGGGCCTCGTCCCAATACTAATAACATGCAGCCCTCCTCCAGGGCCTCGTCCCAATACTACTAACATGCAGCACTCCTCCAGGGCCTCGTCCCAATACTACTAACATGCAGCACTCCTCCAGGGTCTCGTCCCAATACTACTAACATGCAGCCCTCCTCCAGGGCCTCGTCCCAATACTACTAACATGCAGCCCTCCTCCAGGGCCTCGTCCCAATACTACTAACATGCAGCCCTCCTCCAGGGCCTCGTCCCAATACTACTAACATGCAGCCCTCCTCCAGGGCCTCGTCCCAATACTACTAACATGCAGCCCTCCTCCAGGGCCTCGTCCCAATACTACTAACATGCAGCCCTCCTCCGGGGTCTCGTCCCAATACTACTAACATGCAGCCCTCCTCCGGGGCCTCGTCCCAATACTACTAACATGCAGCCCTCCTCCGGGGCCCCGTCCCAATACTACTAACATGCAGCCCTCCTCCAGGGCCTCGTCCCAATACTACTAACATGCAGCCCTCCTCCAGGGCTCCGTCCCAATACTACTAACATGCAGCCCTCCTCCAGGGCTCCGTCCCAAAACTACTAACATGCAGCCCTCCTCCAGGGCTCCGTCCCAATACTACTAACATGCAGCCCTCCTCCGGGGCCTCGTCGCAATACTAATAAAATGCAGCCCTCCGTCCCAATACTACTAACATGCAGCCCTCCTCCAAGGCCCCCTCCCAATACTACTAACATGCAGCCCTCCTCCAGGGCCCCGTCCCAATACTACTAACATGCAGCCCTCCTCCAGGGCCTCGTCCCAATACTACTAACATGCAGCCCTCCTCCAGGGCCCCGTCCCAATACTACTAACATGCAGCACTCCTCCAGGGCCCCGTCCCAATACTACTAACATGCAGCACTCCTCCAGGGCCTCGTCCCAATACTACTAACATACAACAAGGAAGAAGCGAGAGGAGGGCTGCATCTCTAATATGCTCTGACATGAAAAAGTAAAAGTGTCTGGTCCATCTTCAATAGTCAGTAAGACCAAGGAAGTAGGATAGGCATTTGAGATATTGGAACAAGGTCCATTTTAATAACCCCCAGCAGACAAAACCTCGTAACAATGCTCTATATGACATCGAAGTAGGGTGAGAGAGGAAAGAGAGAGCTCACTGAGGGGAAACAAGAGAACATACCAGGAAGTCCGAGTGTAGCCTTCAGTCTCATCTCTCTCCATCATCCCTCGCTTTCTCTCTCATCAAAGCATCGTCTCCAACACACAGACCATCCTCCCCAAGACACTCTAAAACACAAGTTAAAACAACAACTGGATCCTAACCTCAGTCCTCTCCTCCTTCCAATACGCTCACCTGTCGCTCATCTGTTCTGGTTCTTCCCAGAGACGGCGAGAGAGAGAACAGACTCCTCCCTTCCTCCCCCTCTCTTCCCCTTGCTCTTTCGTACCAAAACCACATCCTCTGACAGAACATCTTCATGTATCCGCTGTGTTCGGTTTCCAACACGAGGCTCAGACAACTGAACCCTGTGAACGCTACTGACTCACACTGTACAGATGACTGGTCAATGAAATGCATCAGAAATACCGATCCTAGAGCCATGACAGTGTTGTCAGATACAGGAAGTGAGCCAGTTGGCCTAGTTCACGACCTGATAAAGGCTTTGACAACATGAACAAAGCAGCATCATATTGGTTCCCCTAGCCTGGTTACAGGTCAGTATGTGCCAAACAGAAGAGGAGGGACCTAGTGAAATTCGGCCAACAAGAAACGCTCGTTACTACAGTATGCACTTATGATTACAATCCTGCTGCTCTAAATCACAGAGTGTTGAGCAGGTACAATCCTGCTGCTCTTAACCACAGAGTGTTGAGCAGGTACAATCCTGCTGCTCTAAACCACAGAGTGTTGAGCAGGTACAATCCTGCTGCTCTAAACCACAGAGTGTTGAGCAGGTACAATCCTGCTGCTCTAAACCACAGAGTGCTGAGCAGGTACAATCCTGCTGCTCTAAACCACAGAGTGTTGAGCAGGTACAATCCTGCTACTCTAAACCACATAGTGTTGAGCAGGTACAATCCTGCTGCTCTAAACCACAGAGTGTCGAGCAGGTACAATCCTGCTGCTCTAAACCACAGAGTGCTGAGCAGGTACAATCCTGCTGCTCTAAACCACAGACTGTTGAGCAGGTACAATCCTGCTGCTCTAAACCACAGAGTGTTGAGCAGGTACAATCCTGCTGCTCTAAACCACAGAGTGTTGAGCAGGTACAATCCTGCTGCTCTAAACCACATAGTGTTGAGCACGTACAATCCTGCTGCTCTAAACCACATAGTGTTGAGCAGGTACAAAACTGGAACAGATTTGAAACGTTGAGATACATATGCTGAGTTGACACAGGCAGACCCATTCTGATCTTTTATCCACTATCTGACAGATCAGATTAGCTTTTTTTTTGTTGCAAAAGATGAGAATTGAGCTGCCTGTGTAAACGTAGCCAAAGTAGACACGTTACTAATAAAGTTGACCATTTGCTTCTCTGTCATTTCACAAGGACTTGGCCAAAGCAGAAATAAACCCAAAAGAAACCAGGTTATGGTTCCCTCTCTGAAAATAGCATAATCACAATCAAAATGACTTTGGGTTTTCTGCACTGTACAACTACCCCATGAGTGACTGGTCACATTACATCACTAGCCCTGGGTGGACCATTAATACCCTACATCACTAGCCCTGGGTGGACCATTAATACCCTACATCACTAGCCCTGGGTGGACCATTAATACCCTACATCACTAGCCCTGGGTGAACCATTAAAACCCTACATCACTAGCCCTGGGTGGACCATTAATACACATCATTAGCCCTGGGTGGACCATTAATACACATCATTAGCCCTGGGTGGACCATTAATACCCTACATCACTAGCCCTGGGTGGACAATTAATACCCTACATCACTAGCCCTGGGTGGACCATTAATACCCTACATCACTAGCCCTGGGTGGACCATTAAAACCCTACATCACTAGCCCTGGGTGGACCATTAAAACCCTACATCACTAGCACTGGGTGGACCATTAAAACCCTACATCACTAGCCCTGGGTGGACCATTAATACCCTACATCACTAGCACTGGGTGGACCATTAATACACATCACAAGCCCTGGGTGGACCATTAATACACATCATTAGCCCTGGGTGGACCATTAATACCCTACATCACTAGCCCTGGGTGGACCATTAATACCCTACATCACTAGCACTGGGTGGACCATTAATACACATCACTAGCCCTGGGTGGACCATTAATACACATCATTAGCCCTGGGTGGACCATTAATACCCTACATCACTAGCCCTGGGTGGACCATTAATACTCTACATCACTAGCCCTGGGTGGACCATTAATACTCTACATCACTAGCCCTGGGTGGACCATTAATACTCTACATCACTAGCCCTGGGTGGACCATTAATACTCTACATCATTAGCCCTGGGTGGACCATTAATACACATCATTAGCCCTGGGTGGACCATTAATACTCTACATCACTAGCCCTGGGTGGACCATTAATACTCTACATCACTAGCCCTGGGTGGACCATTAATACACATCACTAGCCCTGGGTGGACCATTAATACCCTACATCACTAGCCCTGGGTGGACCAATAATACCCTACTTCACTAGCCCTGGGTGGACCATTAATACCCTACATCACTAGCCCTGGGTGGACCATTAAAACCCTACATCACTAGCCCTGGGTGGACCATTAATACTCTACATCACTAGCCCTGGGTGGACCATTAAAACCCTACATAACTAGCCCTGGGTGGACCATTAAAACCCTACATCACTAGCCCTGGGTGGACCATTAATACACATCATTAGCCCTGGGTGGACCATTAATACTCTACATCACTAGCCCTGGGTGGACCATTAATACTCTACATCACTAGCCCTGGGTGGACCATTAATACACATCATTAGCCCTGGGTGGACCATTAATACCCTACATCACTAGCCCTGGGTGGACCATTAATACTCTACATCAATAGCACTGGGTGGACCATTAAAACCCTACATCACTAGCCCTGGGTGGACCATTAATACTCTACATCACTAGCCCTGGGTGAACCATTAATACCCTACATCACTAGCACTGGGTGGACCATTAATACCCTACATCACTAGCCATGGGTGGACCATTAATACCCTACATAACTAGCCCTGGGTGGACCATTAATACCCTACATCACTAGCCCTGGGTGGACCATTAATACACATCATTAGCCCTGGGTGAACCATTAATACCCTACATCACTAGCCCTGGGTGGACCATTAATACCCTACATCACTAGCCCTGGGTGGACCATTAATACCCTACATCACTAGCCCTGGGTGAAGCATTAATACTCTACATCACTAGCCCTGGGTGGACCATTAAAACCCTACATCACTAGCCCTGGGTGGACCATTAATACTCTACATCACTAGCCCTGGGTGGACCATTAAAACCCTACATAACTAGCCCTGGGTGGACCATTAAAACCCTACATCACTAGCCCTGGGTGGACCATTAATACACATCATTAGCCCTGGGTGGACCATTAATACCCTACATCACTAGCCCTGGGTGGACCATTAATACTCTACATCAATAGCACTGGGTGGACCATTAATACTCTACATCACTAGCCCTGGGTGGACCAATAATACATATCATTAGCCCTGGGTAAACCATTAATACCCTACATCACTAGCCCTGGGTGGAACATTAATACCCTACATCACTAGCCCTGGGTGGACCATTAATACAGATCACTAGCCCTGGGTGAACCATTAATACTCTATATCACTAGCCCTGGGTGGACCATTAATACCCTACATCACTAGCCCTGGGTGGACCATTAATACCCTACATCACTAGCCCTGGGTGAACCATTAATACTCTATATCACTAGCCCTGGGTGGACCATTAATACCCTACATCACTAGCCCTGAGTGAACCATTAATACTCTATATCACTAGCCCTGGGTGGACCATTAATACCCTACATCACTAGCCCTGGGTGGACCATTAATACCCTACATCACTAGCCCTGGGTGGACCATTAATACCCTACATCACTAGCCCTGGGTGGACCATTAATACCCTATATCACTAGCCCTGGGTGAACCAATAATACTCTATATCACTAGCCCTGGGTGAACCATTAATACTCTACATCATTAGCCCTGGGTGGACCATTAATACACATCATTAGCCCTGGGTGGACCATTAATACTCTACATCACTAGCCCTGGGTGAACCATTAATACCCTACATCACTAGCTCTGGGTGAACCATTAATACCCTACATCACTAGCCCTGGGTGGACAATTAATACCCTACATCACTAGCCCTGGGTGGACCATTAATACCCTACATCACTAGCCCTGGGTGGACCATTAAAACCCTACATCACTAGCCCTGGGTGGACCATTAAAACCCTACATCACTAGCACTGGGTGGACCATTAAAACCCTACATCACTAGCCCTGGGTGGACCATTAATACCCTACATCACTAGCACTGGGTGGACCATTAATACACATCACAAGCCCTGGGTGGACCATTAATACACATCATTAGCCCTGGGTGGACCATTAATACACATCATTAGCCCTGGGTGGACCATTAATACCCTACATCACTAGCCCTGGGTGGACCATTAATACCCTACATCACTAGCACTGGGTGGACCATTAATACACATCACTAGCCCTGGGTGGACCATTAATACACATCATTAGCCCTGGGTGGACCATTAATACCCTACATCATTAGCCCTGGGTGGACCATTAATACACATCATTAGCCCTGGGTGGACCATTAATACTCTACATCACTAGCCCTGGGTGGACCATTAATACTCTACATCACTAGCCCTGGGTGGACCATTAATACACATCACTAGCCCTGGGTGGACCATTAATACCCTACATCACTAGCCCTGGGTGGACCAATAATACCCTACTTCACTAGCCCTGGGTGGACCATTAATACCCTACATCACTAGCCCTGGGTGGACCATTAAAACCCTACATCACTAGCCCTGGGTGGACCATTAATACTCTACATCACTAGCCCTGGGTGGACCATTAAAACCCTACATAACTAGCCCTGGGTGGACCATTAAAACCCTACATCACTAGCCCTGGGTGGACCATTAATACACATCATTAGCCCTGGGTGGACCATTAATACTCTACATCACTAGCCCTGGGTGGACCATTAATACACATCATTAGCCCTGGGTGGACCATTAATACTCTACATCACTAGCCCTGGGTGGACCATTAATACTCTACATCACTAGCCCTGGGTGGACCATTAATACACATCATTAGCCCTGGGTGGACCATTAATACCCTACATCACTAGCCCTGGGTGGACCATTAATACTCTACATCAATAGCACTGGGTGGACCATTAAAACCCTACATCACTAGCCCTGGGTGGACCATTAATACTCTACATCACTAGCCCTGGGTGAACCATTAATACCCTACATCACTAGCACTGGGTGGACCATTAATACCCTACATCACTAGCCATGGGTGGACCATTAATACCCTACATAACTAGCCCTGGGTGGACCATTAATACCCTACATCACTAGCCCTGGGTGGACCATTAATACACATCATTAGCCCTGGGTGAACCATTAATACCCTACATCACTAGCCCTGGGTGGACCATTAATACCCTACATCACTAGCCCTGGGTGGACCATTAATACCCTACATCACTAGCCCTGGGTGAAGCATTAATACTCTACATCACTAGCCCTGGGTGGACCATTAAAACCCTACATCACTAGCCTGGGTGGACCATTAATACTCTACATCACTAGCCCTGGGTGGACCATTAAAACCCTACATAACTAGCCCTGGGTGGACCATTAAAACCCTACATCACTAGCCCTGGGTGGACCATTAATACATATCATTAGCCCTGGGTGGACCATTAATACTCTACATCACTAGCCCTGGGTGGACCATTAATACACATCATTAGCCCTGGGTGGACCATTAATACCCTACATCACTAGCCCTGGGTGGACCATTAATACTCTACATCAATAGCACTGGGTGGACCATTAATACTCTACATCACTAGCCCTGGGTGGACCAATAATACATATCATTAGCCCTGGGTAAACCATTAATACCCTACATCACTAGCCCTGGGTGGAACATTAATACCCTACATCACTAGCCCTGGGTGGACCATTAATACAGATCACTAGCCCTGGGTGAACCATTAATACTCTATATCACTAGCCCTGGGTGGACCATTAATACCCTACATCACTAGCCCTGGGTGGACCATTAATACCCTACATCACTAGCCCTGGGTGAACCATTAATACTCTATATCACTAGCCCTGGGTGGACCATTAATACCCTACATCACTAGCCCTGAGTGAACCATTAATACTCTATATCACTAGCCCTGGGTGGACCATTAATACCCTACATCACTAGCCCTGGGTGGACCATTAATACCCTACATCACTAGCCCTGGGTGGACCATTAATACCCTACATCACTAGCCCTGGGTGGACCATTAATACAGATCACTAGCCCTGGGTGGACCATTAATACTCTACATCACTAGCCCTAGGTGGACCATTAAAACCCTATATCACTAGCCCTGGGTGAACCATTAATACCCTACATCACTAGCCCTGGGTGGACCATTAATACCCTATATCACTAGCCCTGGGTGAACCAATAATACTCTATATCACTAGCCCTGGGTGAACCATTAATACTCTACATCATTAGCCCTGGGTGGACCATTAATACACATCATTAGCCCTGGGTGGACCATTAATACTCTACATCACTAGCCCTGGGTGAACCATTAATACCCTACATCACTAGCTCTGGGTGAACCATTAATACCCTACATCACTAGCCCTGGGTGGACCATTAATACCCTACATCACTAGCCCTGGGTGGACCATTAATACTCTATATCACTAGCCCTGGGTGGACCATTAATACCCTACATCACTAGCCCTGGGTGGACCATTAATACCCTACATCACTAGCCCTGGGTGGACCATTAATACCCTACATCACTAGCCCTGGGTGAACCATTAATACTCTATATCACTAGCCCTGGGTGGACCATTAATACCCTACATCACTAGCCCTGGGTGGACCATTAATACCCTACATCACTAGCCCTGGGTGAACCATTAATACCCTACATCACTAGCCCTGGGTGGACCATTAATACCTTACATCACTAGCCCTGGGTGGACCATTAATACCCTACATCACTAGCCCTGGGTGGACCATTAATACCCTACATCACTAGCCATGGGTGGACCATTAACACACATCACTAGCCCTGGGTGAACCATTAATACCCTACATCACTAGCTCTGGGTGGACCATTAAAACCCTAAATCACTAGCCCTGGGTGGACCATTAAAACCCTACATCACTAGCCCTGGGTGGACCATTAATACCCTACATCACTAGCCCTGGGTGAACCAATAATACTCTATATCACTAGCCCTGGGTGAACCATTAATACTCTACATCATTAGCCCTGGGTGGACCATTAATACACATCATTAGCCCTGGGTGGACCATTAATACCCTACATCACTAGCCCTGGGTGGACCATTAATACTCTACATCAATAGCACTGGGTGGACCATTAATACTCTACATCACTAGCCCTGGGTGAACCATTAATACCCTACATCACTAGCACTGGGTGGACCATTAATACCCTACATCACTAGACCTGGGTGGACCATTAAAACCCTACATCACTAGCTCTGGGTGGACCATTAAAACCCTACATCACTAGCCCTGGGTGGACCATTAAAACTCTAAATCACTAGCCCTGGGTGGACCATTAAAACCCTACATCACTAGCTCTGGGTGGACCATTAATACCCTACATCAATAGCCCTGGGTGGACCATTAATACCCTACATCACTAGCCCTGGGTGAACCATTAATACCCTACATCACTAGCCCTGGGTGGACCATTAATACCCTACATCACTAGCCCTGGGTGGACCATTAATACCCTACATCACTAGCCCTGGGTGGACAATTAATACACATCATTAGCCCTGGGTGAACCATTAATACCCTACATCACTAGCCCTGGGTGAACCATTAATACCCTACATCACTAGCCCTGGGTGGACCATTAATACTCTACATCACTAGCCCTGGGTGAACCATTAATACTCTATATCACTAGCCCTGGGTGGACCATTAATACACATCATTAGCCCTGGGTGGACCATTAATACCCTACATCACTAGCCCTGGGTGGACCATTAATACCCTACATCACTAGCCCTGGGTGGACCATTAATACAGATCACTAGCCCTGGGTGGACCATTAATACTCTACATCACTAGCCCTAGGTGGACCATTAAAACCCTATATCACTAGCCCTGGGTGAACCATTAATACCCTACATCACTAGCCCTGGGTGGACCATTAATACCCTATATCACTAGCCCTGGGTGAACCAATAATACTCTATATCACTAGCCCTGGGTGAACCATTAATACTCTACATCATTAGCCCTGGGTGGACCATTAATACACATCATTAGCCCTGGGTGGACCATTAATACTCTACATCACTAGCCCTGGGTGAACCATTAATACCCTACATCACTAGCTCTGGGTGAACCATTAATACCCTACATCACTAGCCCTGGGTGGACCATTAATACCCTACATCACTAGCCCTGGGTGGATCATTAATACTCTATATCACTAGCCCTGGGTGGACCATTAATACCCTACATCACTAGCCCTGGGTGGACCATTAATACCCTACATCACTAGCCCTGGGTGGACCATTAATACCCTACATCACTAGCCCTGGGTGAACCATTAATACTCTATATCACTAGCCCTGGGTGGACCATTAATACCCTACATCACTAGCCCTGGGTGGACCATTAATACCCTACATCACTAGCCCTGGGTGAACCATTAATACCCTACATCACTAGCCCTGGGTGGACCATTAATACCTTACATCACTAGCCCTGGGTGGACCATTAATACCCTACATCACTAGCCCTGGGTGGACCATTAATATACCCTACATCACTAGCCATGGGTGGACCATTAACACACATCACTAGCCCTGGGTGAACCATTAATACCCTACATCACTAGCTCTGGGTGGACCATTAAAACCCTAAATCACTAGCCCTGGGTGGACCATTAAAACCCTACATCACTAGCCCTGGGTGGACCATTAATACCCTACATCACTAGCCCTGGGTGAACCAATAATACTCTATATCACTAGCCCTGGGTGAACCATTAATACTCTACATCATTAGCCCTGGGTGGACCATTAATACACATCATTAGCCCTGGGTGGACCATTAATACTCTACATCACTAGACCTGGGTGAACCATTAATACCCTACATCACTAGCCCTGGGTGGACCATTAAAACCCTACATCACTAGCCCTGGGTGGACCATTAATACCCTACATCACTAGCCCTGGGTGGACCATTAATACCCTACATCACTAGCCATGGGTGGACCATTAACACACATCACTAGCCCTGGGTGAACCATTAATACCCTACATCACTAGCTCTGGGTGGACCATTAAAACCCTAAATCACTAGCCCTGGGTGGACCATTAAAACACTACATCACTAGCCCTGGGTGGACCATTAATACCCTACATCACTAGCCCTGAGTGAACCAATAATACTCTATATCACTAGCCCTGGGTGAACCATTAATACTCTACATCATTAGCCCTGGGTGGACCATTAATACTCTACATCACTAGACCTGGGTGAACCATTAATACTCTATATCACTAGCCCTGGGTGGACCATTAATACACATCATTAGCCCTGGGTGAACCATTAATACCCTACATCACTAGCCCTGGGTGAACCATTAATACCCTACATCACTAGCCCTGGGTGGACCATTAATACCCTACATCACTAGCACTGGGTGGACCATTAATACTCTACATCACTAGCCCTGGGTGAACCATTAATACCCTACATCACTAGCACTGGGTGGACCATTAATACCCTACATCACTAGACCTGGGTGGACCATTAAAACCCTACATCACTAGCTCTGGGTGGACCATTAAAACCCTACATCACTAGCCCTGGGTGGACCATTAAAACTCTAAATCACTAGCCCTGGGTGGACCATTAAAACCCTACATCACTAGCTCTGGGTGGACCATTAATACCCTACATCAATAGCCCTGGGTGGACCATTAATACCCTACATCACTAGCCCTGGGTGAACCATTAATACCCTACATCACTAGCCCTGGGTGGACCATTAATACCCTACATCACTAGCCCTGGGTGGACCATTAATACCCTACATCACTAGCCCTGGGTGGACAATTAATACACATCATTAGCCCTGGGTGAACCATTAATACCCTACATCATTAGTCCTGGGTGGACCATTAATACTCTACATCACTAGCCCTGGGTGAACCATTAATACTCTATATCACTAGCCCTGGGTGGACCATTAATACACATCATTAGCCCTGGGTGGACCATTAATACCCTACATCACTAGCCCTGGGTGGACCATTAATACCCTACATCACTAGCCCTGGGTGGACCATTAATACAGATCACTAGCCCTGGGTGGACCATTAATACTCTACATCACTAGCCCTAGGTGGACCATTAATACCCTACATCACTAGCCCTGGGTGAACCATTAATACCCTACATCACTAGCCCTGGGTGGACCATTAATACCTTACATCACTAGCCCTGGGTGGACCATTAATACCCTACATCACTAGCCCTGGGTGGACCATTAATACCCTACATCACTAGCCATGGGTGGACCATTAACACACATCACTAGCCCTGGGTGAACCATTAATACCCTACATCACTAGCTCTGGGTGGACCATTAAAACCCTAAATCACTAGCCCTGGGTGGACCATTAAAACCCTACATCACTAGCCCTGGGTGGACCATTAATACCCTACATCACTAGCCCTGGGTGAACCAATAATACTCTATATCACTAGCCCTGGGTGAACCATTAATACTCTACATCATTAGCCCTGGGTGGACCATTAATACACATCATTAGCCCTGGGTGGACCATTAATACTCTACATCACTAGACCTGGGTGAACCATTAATACCCTACATCACTAGCCCTGGGTGGACCATTAAAACCCTACATCACTAGCCCTGGGTGGACCATTAATACCCTACATCACTAGCCCTGGGTGGACCATTAATACCCTACATCACTAGCCATGGGTGGACCATTAACACACATCACTAGCCCTGGGTGAACCATTAATACCCTACATCACTAGCTCTGGGTGGACCATTAAAACCCTAAATCACTAGCCCTGGGTGGACCATTAAAACACTACATCACTAGCCCTGGGTGGACCATTAATACCCTACATCACTAGCCCTGAGTGAACCAATAATACTCTATATCACTAGCCCTGGGTGAACCATTAATACTCTACATCATTAGCCCTGGGTGGACCATTAATACACATCATTAGCCCTGGGTGGACCATTAATACTCTACATCACTAGACCTGGGTGAACCATTAATACTCTATATCACTAGCCCTGGGTGGACCATTAATACACATCATTAGCCCTGGGTGAACCATTAATACCCTACATCACTAGCCCTGGGTGAACCATTAATACCCTACATCACTAGCCCTGGGTGGACCATTAATACCCTACATCACTAGCCCTGGGTGGACCATTAAAACCCTACATCACTAGCCCTGGGTGGACCATTAATACCCTACATCACTAGCCCTGGGTGGACCATTAATACCCTACATCACTAGCCCTCGGTGGACCATTAAAACCCTACATCACTAGCCCTGGGTGAACCATTAATACTCTATATCACTAGCCCTGGGTGGTCCATTAATACCCTACATCACTAGCCCTGGGTGGACCATTAATACTCTACATCACTAGCCCTAGGTGGACCATTAAAACCCTACATCACTAGCCCTGGGTGAACCATTAATACCCTACATCACTAGCCCTGGGTGGACCATTAATACCCTACATCACTAGCCCTCGGTGGACCATTAAAACCCTACATCACTAGCCCTGGGTGAACCATTAATACTCTATATCACTAGCCTTGGGTGAACCATTAATAATCTACATCATTAGCCCTGGGTGGACCATTAATACTCTACATCACTAGACCTGGGTGAACCATTAATACTCTATATCACTAGCCCTGGGTGGACCATTAATACATATCATTAGCCCTGGGTAAACCATTAATACCCTACATCACTAGCCCTGGGTGGAACATTAATACCCTACATCACTAGCCCTGGGTGGACCATTAATACAGATCACTAGCCCTGGGTGAACCATTAATACTCTATATCACTAGCCCTGGGTGGACCATTAATACCCTACATCACTAGCCCTGGGTGGACCATTAATACCCTACATCACTAGCCCTGGGTGAACCATTAATACTCTATATCACTAGCCCTGGGTGGACCATTAATACCCTACATCACTAGCCCTGGGTGGACCATTAATACCCTACATCACTAGCCCTGGGTGGACCATTAATACCCTACATCACTAGCCCTGGGTGGACCATTAATACCCTACATCACTAGCCCTGGGTGAACCATTAATACCTTACATCACTAGCCCTGGGTGGACCATTAATACCCTACATCACTAGCCCTGGGTGGACCATTAATACCCTACATCACTAGCCCTGGGTGGACCATTAATACCCTACATCACTAGCCCTGGGTGAACCATTAATACTCTACATCACTAGCCCTGGGTGGACCATTAATACACATCATTAGCCCTGGGTGGACCATTAATACTCTACATTACTAGCCCTGGGTGGACCATTAATACTCTACATCACTAGCCCTGGGTTGACCATTAATACACATCATTAGCCCTGGGTGGACCATTAATACTCTACATCAATATCACTGGGTGGACCATTAAAACCCTACATCACTAGCCCTGGGTGGACCATTAATACTCTACATCACTAGCCCTGGGGGAACCATTAATACCCTACATCACTAGCACTGGGTGGACCATTAATACCCTACATCACTAGCTCTGGGTGGACCATTAAAACCCTACATCACTAGCCCTGGGTGGACCATTAAAACCGTAAATCACTAGCCCTGGGTGGACCATTAAAACCCTACATCACTAGCTCTGGGTGGACCATTAATACTCTACATCAATAGCCCTGGGTGGACCATTAATACCTTACATCACTAGCCCTGGGTTGACCATTAATACCCTACATCACTAGCCCTGGGTGAACCATTAATACCCTACATCACTAGCCCTGGGTGGACCATTAATACCCTACATCACTAGCCCTGGGTGGACCATTAATACCCTACATCACTAGCCCTGGGTGGACAATTAATACACATCATTAGCCCTGGGTGAACCATTAATACCCTACATCATTAGTCCTGGGTGGACCATTAATACTCTACATCACTAGCCCTGGGTGAACCATTAATACTCTATATCACTAGCCCTGGGTGGACCATTAATACACATCATTAGCCCTGGGTGGACCATTAATACCCTACATCACTAGCCCTGGGTGGACCATTAATACCCTACATCACTAGCCCTGGGTGGACCATTAATACAGATCACTAGCCCTGGGTGGACCATTAATACTCTACATCACTAGCCCTAGGTGGACCATTAATACCCTACATCACTAGCCCTGGGTGAACCATTAATACCCTACATCACTAGCCCTGGGTGGACCATTAATACCTTACATCACTAGCCCTGGGTGGACCATTAATACCCTACATCACTAGCCCTGGGTGGACCATTAATACCCTACATCACTAGCCATGGGTGGACCATTAACACACATCACTAGCCCTGGGTGAACCATTAATACCCTACATCACTAGCTCTGGGTGGACCATTAAAACCCTAAATCACTAGCCCTGGGTGGACCATTAAAACCCTACATCACTAGCCCTGGGTGGACCATTAATACCCTACATCACTAGCCCTGGGTGAACCAATAATACTCTATATCACTAGCCCTGGGTGAACCATTAATACTCTACATCATTAGCCCTGGGTGGACCATTAATACACATCATTAGCCCTGGGTGGACCATTAATACTCTACATCACTAGACCTGGGTGAACCATTAATATTATATCACTAGCCCTGGGTGGACCATTAATACACATCATTAGCCCTGGGTGAACCATTAATACCCTACATCACTAGCCCTGGGTGAACCATTAATACCCTACATCACTAGCCCTGGGTGGACCATTAATACCCTACATCACTAGCCCTGGGTGGACCATTAAAACCCTACATCACTAGCCCTGGGTGGACCATTAATACCCTACATCACTAGCCCTGGGTGGACCATTAATACCCCATCACTAGCCCTCGGTGGACCATTAAAACCCTACATCACTAGCCCTGGGTGAACCATTAATACCCTATATCACTAGCCCTGGGTGGACCATTAATACCCTACATCACTAGCCCTGGGTGGACCATTAATACTCTACATCACTAGCCCTAGGTGGACCATTAAAACCCTACATCACTAGCCCTGGGTGAACCATTAATACCCTACATCACTAGCCCTGGGTGGACCATTAATACCCTACATCACTAGCCCTCGGTGGACCATTAAAACCCTACATCACTAGCCCTGGGTGAACCATTAATACTCTATATCACTAGCCTTGGGTGAACCATTAATAATCTACATCATTAGCCCTGGGTGGACCATTAATACTCTACATCACTAGACCTGGGTGAACCATTAATACTCTATATCACTAGCCCTGGGTGGACCATTAATACATATCATTAGCCCTGGGTAAACCATTAATACCCTACATCACTAGCCCTGGGTGGAACATTAATACCCTACATCACTAGCCCTGGGTGGACCATTAATACAGATCACTAGCCCTGGGTGAACCATTAATACTCTATATCACTAGCCCTGGGTGGACCATTAATACCCTACATCACTAGCCCTGGGTGGACCATTAATACCCTACATCACTAGCCCTGGGTGAACCATTAATACTCTATATCACTAGCCCTGGGTGGACCATTAATACCCTACATCACTAGACCATTAATACCCTACATCACTAGCCCTGGGTGGACCATTAATACCCTACATCACTAGCCCTGGACCATTAATACCCTACATCACTAGCCCTGGGTGAACCATTAATACCTTACATCACTAGCCCTGGGTGGACCATTAATACCCTACATCACTAGCCCTGGGTGGACCATTAATACCCTACATCACTAGCCCTGGGTGGACCATTAATACCCTACATCACTAGCCCTGGGTGAACCATTAATACTCTACATCACTAGCCCTGGGTGGACCATTAATACTACATCATTAGCCCTGGGTGGACCATTAATACTCTACATTACTAGCCCTGGGTGGACCATTAATACTCTACATCACTAGCCCTGGGTTGACCATTAATACACATCATTAGCCCTGGGTGGACCATTAATACTCTACATCAATATCACTGGGTGGACCATTAAACCCTACATCACTAGCCCTGGGTGGACCATTAATACTCTACATCACTAGCCCTGGGTGAACCATTAATACCCTACATCACTAGCACTGGGTGGACCATTAATACCCTACATCACTAGCTCTGGGTGGACCATTAAAACCCTACATCACTAGCCCTGGGTGGACCATTAAAACCGTAAATCACTAGCCCTGGGTGGACCATTAAAACCCTACATCACTAGCTCTGGGTGGACCATTAATACTCTACATCAATAGCCCTGGGTGGACCATTAATACCTTACATCACTAGCCCTTGGTTGACCATTAATACCCTACATCACTAGCCCTGGGTGAACCATTAATACTCTATATCACTAGCCCTGGGTGGACCATTAATACCCTACATCACTAGCCCTGGGTGGACCATTAATACCCTACATCACTAGCCCTGGGTGAACCATTAATACCCTACATCACTAGCCCTGGGTGGACCATTAATACCTTACATCACTAGCCCTGGGTGGACCATTAATACCCTACATCACTAGCCCTGGGTGGACCATTAATACCCTACATCACTAGCCATGGGTGGACCATTAACACACATCACTAGCCCTGGGTGAACCATTAATACCCTACATCACTAGCTCTGGGTGGACCATTAAAACCCTAAATCACTAGCCCTGGGTGTACCATTAAAACCCTACATCACTAGCCCTGGGTGGACCATTAATACCCTACATCACTAGCCCTGGGTGTACCATTAATACTCTACATCACTAGACCTGGGTGAACCATTAATACTCTATATCACTAGCCCTGGGTGGACCATTAATACACATCATTAGCCCTGGGTGAACCATTAATACCCTACATCACTAGCCCTGGGTGGACCATTAATACCCTACATCACTAGCCCTGGGTGGACCATTAAAACCCTACATCACTAGCCCTGGGTGGACCATTAATACCCTACATCACTAGCCCTGGGTGGACCATTAATACCCTACATCACTAGCCCTGGGTGGAGCATTAATACTCTATATCACTAGCCCTGGGTGGACCATTAATACCCTACATCACTAGCCCTGGGTGGACCATTAATACCCTACATCACTAGCCCTGGGTGAACCATTAATACCCTACATCACTAGCCCTGGGTGGACCATTAATACCTTACATCACTAGCCCTGGGTGGACCATTAATACCCTACATCACTAGCCCTGGGTGGACCATTAATACCCTATATCACTAGCCATGGGTGGACCATTAACACACATCACTAGCCCTGGGTGAACCATTAATACCCTACATCACTAGCCCTGGGTGGACCATTAATACCCTACATCACTAGCCCTCGGTGGACCATTAAAACCCTACATCACTAGCCCTGGGTTAACCATTAATACTCTATATCACTAGCCCTGGGTGGTCCATTAATACCCTACATCACTAGCCCTGGGTGGACCATTAATACTCTACATCACTAGCCCTAGGTGGACCATTAAAACCCTACATCACTAGCCCTGGGTGAACCATTAATACCCTACATCACTAGCCCTGGGTGGACCATTAATACCCTACATCACTAGCCCTCGGTGGACCATTAAAACCCTACATCACTAGCCCTGGGTGAACCATTAATACTCTATATCACTAGCCTTGGGTGGTCTACATCATTAGCCCTGGGTGGACCATTAATACATATCATTAGCCCTGGGTAAACCATTAATACCCTACATCACTAGCCCTGGGTGGACCATTAATACCCTACATCACTAGCCCTGGGTGGACCATTAATACAGATCACTAGCCCTGGGTGAACCATTAATACTCTATATCACTAGCCCTGGGTGGACCATTAATACCCTACATCACTAGCCCTGGGTGGACCATTAATACCCTACATCACTAGCCCTGGGTGAACCATTAATACTCTATATCACTAGCCCTGGGTGGACCATTAATACCCTACATCACTAGCCCTGGGTGAACCATTAATACTCTATATCACTAGCCCTGGGTGGACCATTAATACCCTACATCACTAGCCCTGGGTGGACCATTAATACCCTACATCACTAGCCCTGGGTGGACCATTAATACCCTACATCACTAGCCCTGGGTGAACCATTAATACCTTACATCACTAGCCCTGGGTGGACCATTAATACCCTACATCACTAGCCCTGGGTGGACCATTAATACCCTACATCACTAGCCCTGGGTGGACCATTAATACCCTACATCACTAGCCCTGGGTGGACCATTAATACACATCATTAGCCCTGGGTGGACCATTAATACTCTACATTACTAGCCCTGGGTGGACCATTAATACTCTACATCACTAGCCCTGGGTTGACCATTAATACACATCACTAGCCCTGGGTGAACCATTAATACCCTACATCACTAGCACTGGGTGGACCATTAATACCGTAAATCACTAGCCCTGGGTGGACCATTAAAACCCTACATCACTAGCTCTGGGTGGACCATTAATACACATCATTAGCCCTGGGTGGACCATTAATACTCTACATCACTAGCCCTGGGTTGACCATTAATACACATCACTAGCCCTGGGTGAACCATTAATACCCTACATCACTAGCACTGGGTGGACCATTAATACCCTACATCACTAGCTCTGGGTGGACCATTAAAACCCTACATCACTAGCCCTGGGTGGACCATTAAAACCGTAAATCACTAGCCCTGGGTGGACCATTAAAACCCTACATCACTAGCTCTGGGTGGACCATTAATACTCTACATCAATAGCCCTGGGTGGACCATTAATACCTTACATCACTAGCCCTTGGTTGACCATTAATACCCTACATCACTAGCCCTGGGTGAACCATTAATACTCTATATCACTAGCCCTGGGTGGACCATTAATACCCTACATCACTAGCCCTGGGTGGACCATTAATACCCTACATCACTAGCCCTGGGTGAACCATTAATACCCTACATCACTAGCCCTGGGTGGACCATTAATACCTTACATCACTAGCCCTGGGTGGACCATTAATACCCTACATCACTAGCCCTGGGTGGACCATTAATACCCTACATCACTAGCCATGGGTGGACCATTAACACACATCACTAGCCCTGGGTGAACCATTAATACCCTACATCACTAGCTCTGGGTGGACCATTAAAACCCTAAATCACTAGCCCTGGGTGGACCATTAAAACCCTACATCACTAGCCCTGGGTGGACCATTAATACCCTACATCACTAGCCCTGGGTGGACCATTAATACTCTACATCACTAGACCTGGGTGAACCATTAATACTCTATATCACTAGCCCTGGGTGGACCATTAATACACATCATTAGCCCTGGGTGAACCATTAATACCCTACATCACTAGCCCTGGGTGAACCATTAATACCCTACATCACTAGCTCTGGGTGAACCATTAATACCCTACATCACTAGCCCTGGGTGGACCATTAATACCCTACATCACTAGCCCTGGGTGGACCATTAAAACCCTACATCACTAGCCCTGGGTGGACCATTAATACCCTACATCACTAGCCCTGGGTGGACCATTAATACCTACATCACTAGCCCTGGGTGGACCATTAATACCCTACATCACTAGCCCTGGGTGGACCATTAATACCCTATATCACTAGCCATGGGTGGACCATTAACACACATCACTAGCCCTGGGTGAACCATTAATACCCTACATCACTAGCCCTGGGTGGACCATTAATACCCTACATCACTAGCCCTCGGTGGACCATTAAAACCCTACATCACTAGCCCTGGGTGGACCATTAATACCCTACATCACTAGCCCTGGGTGGACCATTAATACCCTACATCACTAGCCCTGGGTGGACCATTAATACCCTACATCACTAGCCCTGGGTGAACCATTAATACTCTATATCACTAGCCCTGGGTGGACCATTAATACCCTACATCACTAGCCCTGGGTGGACCATTAATACCCTACATCACTAGCCCTGGGTGAACCATTAATACCCTACATCACTAGCCCTGGGTGGACCATTAATACCTTACATCACTAGCCCTGGGTGGACCATTAATACCCTACATCACTAGCCCTGGGTGGACCATTAATACCCTATATCACTAGCCATGGGTGGACCATTAACACACATCACTAGCCCTGGGTGAACCATTAATACCCTACATCACTAGCCCTGGGTGGACCATTAATACCCTACATCACTAGCCCTCGGTGGACCATTAAAACCCTACATCACTAGCCCTGGGTGAACCATTAATACTCTATATCACTAGCCCTGGGTGGTCCATTAATACCCTACATCACTAGCCCTGGGTGGACCATTAATACTCTACATCACTAGCCCTAGGTGGACCATTAAAACCCTACATCACTAGCCCTGGGTGAACCATTAATACCCTACATCACTAGCCCTGGGTGGACCATTAATACCCTACATCACTAGCCCTCGGTGGACCATTAAAACCCTACATCACTAGCCCTGGGTGAACCATTAATACTCTATATCACTAGCCTTGGGTGAACCATTAATAATCTACATCATTAGCCCTGGGTGGACCATTAATACATATCATTAGCCCTGGGTAAACCATTAATACCCTACATCACTAGCCCTGGGTGGAACATTAATACCCTACATCACTAGCCCTGGGTGGACCATTAATACAGATCACTAGCCCTGGGTGAACCATTAATACTCTATATCACTAGCCCTGGGTGGACCATTAATACCCTACATCACTAGCCCTGGGTGGACCATTAATACCCTACATCACTAGCCCTGGGTGAACCATTAATACTCTATATCACTAGCCCTGGGTGGACCATTAATACCCTACATCACTAGCCCTGGGTGAACCATTAATACTCTATATCACTAGCCCTGGGTGGACCATTAATACCCTACATCACTAGCCCTGGGTGGACCATTAATACCCTACATCACTAGCCCTGGGTGGACCATTAATACCCACATCACTAGCCCTGGGTGAACCATTAATACCTTACATCACTAGCCCTGGGTGGACCATTAATACCCTACATCACTAGCCCTGGGTGGACCATTAATACCCTACATCACTAGCCCTGGGTGGACCATTAATACCCTACATCACTAGCCCTGGGTGAACCATTAATACTCTACATCACTAGCCCTGGGTGGACCATTAATACACATCATTAGCCCTGGGTGGACCATTAATACTCTACATTACTAGCCCTGGGTGGACCATTAATACTCTACATCACTAGCCCTGGGTTGACCATTAATACACATCATTAGCCCTGGGTGGACCATTAATACTCTACATCAATATCACTGGGTGGACCATTAAAACCCTACATCACTAGCCCTGGGTGGACCATTAATACTCTACATCACTAGCCCTGGGTGAACCATTAATACCCTACATCACTAGCACTGGGTGGACCATTAATACCCTACATCACTAGCTCTGGGTGGACCATTAAAACCCTACATCACTAGCCCTGGGTGGACCATTAAAACCGTAAATCACTAGCCCTGGGTGGACCATTAAAACCCTACATCACTAGCTCTGGGTGGACCATTAATACTCTACATCAATAGCCCTGGGTGGACCATTAATACCTTACATCACTAGCCCTTGGTTGACCATTAATACCCTACATCACTAGCCCTGGGTGAACCATTAATACTCTATATCACTAGCCCTGGGTGGACCATTAATACCCTACATCACTAGCCCTGGGTGGACCATTAATACCCTACATCACTAGCCCTGGGTGAACCATTAATACCCTACATCACTAGCCCTGGGTGGACCATTAATACCTTACATCACTAGCCCTGGGTGGACCATTAATACCCTACATCACTAGCCCTGGGTGGACCATTAATACCCTACATCACTAGCCATGGGTGGACCATTAATACCCTACATCACTAGCCCTGGGTGAACCATTAATACCCTACATCACTAGCCCTGGGTGGACCATTAATACCCTACATCACTAGCCCTGGGTGGACCATTAATACCCTACATCACTAGCCCTGGGTGGACCATTAATACCCTACATCACTAGCCCTGGGTGAACCATTAATACTCTACATCACTAGCCCTGGGTGGACCATTAATACACATCATTAGCCCTGGGTGGACCATTAATACTCTACATTAAGCCCTGGGTGGACCATTAATACTCTACATCACTAGCCCTGGGTTGACCATTAATACACATCATTAGCCCTGGGTGGACCATTAATACTCTACATCAATATCACTGGGTGGACCATTAAAACCCTACATCACTAGCCCTGGGTGGACCATTAATACTCTACATCACTAGCCCTGGGTGAACCATTAATACCCTACATCACTAGCACTGGGTGGACCATTAATACCCTACATCACTAGCTCTGGGTGGACCATTAAAACCCTACATCACTAGCCCTGGGTGGACCATTAAAACCGTAAATCACTAGCCCTGGGTGGACCATTAAAACCCTACATCACTAGCTCTGGGTGGACCATTAATACTCTACATCAATAGCCCTGGGTGGACCATTAATACCTTACATCACTAGCCCTTGGTTGACCATTAATACCCTACATCACTAGCCCTGGGTGAACCATTAATACTCTATATCACTAGCCCTGGGTGGACCATTAATACCCTACATCACTAGCCCTGGGTGGACCATTAATACCCTACATCACTAGCCCTGGGTGAACCATTAATACCCTACATCACTAGCCCTGGGTGGACCATTAATACCTTACATCACTAGCCCTGGGTGGACCATTAATACCCTACATCACTAGCCCTGGGTGGACCATTAATACCCTACATCACTAGCCATGGGTGGACCATTAACACACATCACTAGCCCTGGGTGAACCATTAATACCCTACATCACTAGCTCTGGGTGGACCATTAAAACCCTAAATCACTAGCCCTGGGTGGACCATTAAAACCCTACATCACTAGCCCTGGGTGGACCATTAATACCCTACATCACTAGCCCTGGGTGGACCATTAATACTCTACATCACTAGACCTGGGTGAACCATTAATACCCTATATCACTAGCCCTGGGTGGACCATTAATACACATCATTAGCCCTGGGTGAACCATTAATACCCTACATCACTAGCCCTGGGTGAACCATTAATACCCTACATCACTAGCTCTGGGTGAACCATTAATACCCTACATCACTAGCCCTGGGTGGACCATTAATACCCTACATCACTAGCCCTGGGTGGACCATTAAAACCCTACATCACTAGCCCTGGGTGGACCATTAATACCCTACATCACTAGCCCTGGGTGGACCATTAATACCTTACATCACTAGCCCTGGGTGGACCATTAATACCCTACATCACTAGCCTGGGTGGACCATTAATACCCTATATCACTAGCCATGGGTGGACCATTAACACACATCACTAGCCCTGGGTGAACCATTAATACCCTACATCACTAGCCCTGGGTGGACCATTAATACCCTACATCACTAGCCCTCGGTGGACCATTAAAACCCTACATCACTAGCCCTGGGTGAACCATTAATACTCTATATCACTAGCCCTGGGTGGTCCATTAATACCCTACATCACTAGCCCTGGGTGGACCATTAATACTCTACATCACTAGCCCTAGGTGGACCATTAAAACCCTACATCACTAGCCCTGGGTGAACCATTAATACCCTACATCACTAGCCCTGGGTGGACCATTAATACCCTACATCACTAGCCCTCGGTGGACCATTAAAACCCTACATCACTAGCCCTGGGTGAACCATTAATACTCTATATCACTAGCCTTGGGTGAACCATTAATAATCTACATCATTAGCCCTGGGTGGACCATTAATACTCTACATCACTAGACCTGGGTGAACCATTAATATCTATATCACTAGCCCTGGGTGGACCATTAATACATATCATTAGCCCTGGGTAAACCATTAATACCCTACATCACTAGCCCTGGGTGGAACATTAATACCCTACATCACTAGCCCTGGGTGGACCATTAATACAGATCACTAGCCCTGGGTGAACCATTAATACTCTATATCACTAGCCCTGGGTGGACCATTAATACCCTACATCACTAGCCCTGGGTGGACCATTAATACCCTACATCACTAGCCCTGGGTGAACCATTAATACTCTATATCACTAGCCCTGGGTGGACCATTAATACCCTACATCACTAGCCCTGGGTGAACCATTAATACTCTATATCACTAGCCCTGGGTGGACCATTAATACCCTACATCACTAGCCCTGGGTGGACCATTAATACCCTACATCACTAGCCCTGGGTGAACCATTAATACCCTACATCACTAGCCCTGGGTGGACCATTAATACCTTACATCACTAGCCCTGGGTGGACCATTAATACCCTACATCACTAGCCCTGGGTGGACCATTAATACCCTACATCACTAGCCATGGGTGGACCATTAACACACATCACTAGCCCTGGGTGAACCATTAATACCCTACATCACTAGCTCTGGGTGGACCATTAAAACCCTAAATCACTAGCCCTGGGTGGACCATTAAAACCCTACATCACTAGCCCTGGGTGGACCATTAATACCCTACATCACTAGCCCTGGGTGGACCATTAATACTCTACATCACTAGCCCTGGGTGAACCATTAATACCTACATCAATATCACTGGGTGGACCATTAAAACCCTACATCACTAGCCCTGGGTGGACCATTAATACTCTACATCACTAGCCCTGGGTGAACCATTAATACCCTACATCACTAGCACTGGGTGGACCATTAATACCCTACATCACTAGCTCTGGGTGGACCATTAAAACCCTACATCACTAGCCCTGGGTGGACCATTAAAACCGTAAATCACTAGCCCTGGGTGGACCATTAAAACCCTACATCACTAGCTCTGGGTGGACCATTAATACTCTACATCAATAGCCCTGGGTGGACCATTAATACCTTACATCACTAGCCCTTGGTTGACCATTAATACCCTACATCACTAGCCCTGGGTGAACCATTAATACTCTATATCACTAGCCCTGGGTGGACCATTAATACCCTACATCACTAGCCCTGGGTGGACCATTAATACCCTACATCACTAGCCCTGGGTGAACCATTAATACCCTACATCACTAGCCCTGGGTGGACCATTAATACCTTACATCACTAGCCCTGGGTGGACCATTAATACCCTACATCACTAGCCCTGGGTGGACCATTAATACCCTACATCACTAGCCATGGGTGGACCATTAATACCCTACATCACTAGCCCTGGGTGAACCATTAATACCTTACATCACTAGCCCTGGGTGGACCATTAATACCCTACATCACTAGCCCTGGGTGGACCATTAATACCCTACATCACTAGCCCTGGGTGGACCATTAATACCCTACATCACTAGCCCTGGGTGAACCATTAATACTCTACATCACTAGCCCTGGGTGGACCATTAATACACATCATTAGCCCTGGGTGGACCATTAATACTCTACATTACTAGCCCTGGGTGGACCATTAATACTCTACATCACTAGCCCTGGGTTGACCATTAATACACATCATTAGCCCTGGGTGACCATTAATACTCTACATCAATATCACTGGGTGGACCATTAAAACCCTACATCACTAGCCCTGGGTGGACCATTAATACTCTACATCACTAGCCCTGGGTGAACCATTAATACCCTACATCACTAGCACTGGGTGGACCATTAATACCCTACATCACTAGCTCTGGGTGGACCATTAAAACCCTACATCACTAGCCCTGGGTGGACCATTAAAACCGTAAATCACTAGCCCTGGGTGGACCATTAAAACCCTACATCACTAGCTCTGGGTGGACCATTAATACTCTACATCAATAGCCCTGGGTGGACCATTAATACCTTACATCACTAGCCCTTGGTTGACCATTAATACCCTACATCACTAGCCCTGGGTGAACCATTAATACTCTATATCACTAGCCCTGGGTGGACCATTAATACCCTACATCACTAGCCCTGGGTGGACCATTAATACCCTACATCACTAGCCCTGGGTGAACCATTAATACCCTACATCACTAGCCCTGGGTGGACCATTAATACCTTACATCACTAGCCCTGGGTGGACCATTAATACCCTACATCACTAGCCCTGGGTGGACCATTAATACCCTACATCACTAGCCATGGGTGGACCATTAACACACATCACTAGCCCTGGGTGAACCATTAATACCCTACATCACTAGCTCTGGGTGGACCATTAAAACCCTAAATCACTAGCCCTGGGTGGACCATTAAAACCCTACATCACTAGCCCTGGGTGGACCATTAATACCCTACATCACTAGCCCTGGGTGGACCATTAATACTCTACATCACTAGACCTGGGTGAACCATTAATACTCTATATCACTAGCCCTGGGTGGACCATTAATACACATCATTAGCCCTGGGTGAACCATTAATACCCTACATCACTAGCCCTGGGTGAACCATTAATACCCTACATCACTAGCTCTGGGTGAACCATTAATACCCTACATCACAGCCCTGGGTCACTACATCAGCCCTGGGTGGACCATTAAAACCCTACATCACTAGCCCTGGGTGGACCATTACATCACTAGCCCTGGGTGGACCATTAATACCTACATCACTAGCCCTGGGTGGACCATTAATACCCTACATCACTAGCCATGGGTGGACCATTAATACCCTATATCACTAGCCATGGGTGGACCATTAACACACATCACTAGCCCTGGGTGAACCATTAATACCCTACATCACTAGCCCTGGGTGGACCATTAATACCCTACATCACCATTAAAACCCTACATCACTAGCCCTGGGTGAACCATTAATACTCTACATCACTAGCCCTGGGTGGACCATTAATACCCTACATCACTAGCCCTGGGTGGACCATCTACATCACTAGCCCTAGGTGGACCATTAAAACCCTACATCACTAGCCCTGGGTGAACCATTAATACCCTACATCACTAGCCCTGGGTGGACCATTAATACCTTACATCACTAGCCCTGGGTGGACCATTAATACCCTACATCACTAGCCCTGGGTGGACCATTAATACCCTACATCACTAGCCATGGGTGGACCATTAACACACATCACTAGCCCTGGGTGAACCATTAATACCCTACATCACTAGCTCTGGGTGGACCATTAAAACCCTAAATCACTAGCCCTGGGTGGACCATTAAAACCCTACATCACTAGCCCTGGGTGGACCATTAATACCCTACATCACTAGCCCTGGGTGGACCACTCTACATCACTAGACCTGGGTGAACCATTAATACTCTATATCACTAGCCCTGGGTGGACCATTAATACACATCATTAGCCCTGGGTGAACCATTAATACCCTACATCACTAGCCCTGGGTGAACCATTAATACCCTACATCACTAGCTCTGGGTGAACCATTAATACCCTACATCACTAGCCCTGGGTGGACCATTAATACCCTACATCACTAGCCCTGGGTGGACCATTAAAACCCTACATCACTAGCCCTGGGTGGACCATTAATACCCTACATCACTAGCCCTGGGTGGACCATTAATACCTTACATCACTAGCCCTGGGTGGACCATTAATACCCTACATCACTAGCCATGGGTGGACCATTAATACCCTATATCACTAGCCATGGGTGGACCATTAACACACATCACTAGCCCTGGGTGAACCATTAATACCCTACATCACTAGCCCTGGGTGGACCATTAATACCCTACATCACTAGCCCTCGGTGGACCATTAAAACCCTACATCACTAGCCCTGGGTGAACCATTAATACTCTATATCACTAGCCCTGGGTGGTCCATTAATACCCTACATCACTAGCCCTGGGTGGACCATTAATACTCTACATCACTAGCCCTAGGTGGACCATTAAAACCCTACATCACTAGCCCTGGGTGAACCATTAATACCCTACATCACTAGCCCTGGGTGGACCATTAATACCCTACATCACTAGCCCTGGGTGGACCATTAAAACCCTACATCACTAGCCCTGGGTGAACCATTAATACTCTATATCACTAGCCTTGGGTGAACCATTAATAATCTACATCATTAGCCCTGGGTGGACCATTAATATTACATCACTAGACCTGGGTGAACCATTAATACTCTATATCACTAGCCCTGGGTGGACCATTAATACATATCATTAGCCCTGGGTAAACCATTAATACCCTACATCACTAGCCCTGGGTGGAACCATTAATACCCTACATCACTAGCCCTGGGTGGACCATTAATACAGATCACTAGCCCTGGGTGAACCATTAATACTCTATATCACTAGCCCTGGGTGGACCATTAATACCCTACATCACTAGCCCTGGGTGGACCATTAATACCCTACATCACTAGCCCTGGGTGAACCATTAATACTCTATATCACTAGCCCTGGGTGGACCATTAATACCCTACATCACTAGCCCTGGGTGAACCATTAATACTCTATATCACTAGCCCTGGGTGGACCATTAATACCCTACATCACTAGCCCTGGGTGGACCATTAATACCCTACATCACTAGCCCTGGGTGACCATTAATACCCTACATCACTAGCCCTGGGTGGACCATTAATACCTTACATCACTAGCCCTGGGTGGACCATTAATACCCTACATCACTAGCCCTGGGTGGACCATTAATACCCTACATCACTAGCCATGGGTGGACCATTAACACACATCACTAGCCCTGGGTGAACCATTAATACCCTACATCACTAGCCTGGGTGGACCATTAAAACCCTAAATCACTAGCCCTGGGTGGACCATTAAAACCCTACATCACTAGCCCTGGGTGGACCATTAATACCCTACATCACTAGCCCTGGGTGGACCATTAATACTCTACATCACTAGCCCTGGGTGAACCATTAATACCCTACATCAATATCACTGGGTGGACCATTAAAACCCTACATCACTAGCCCTGGGTGGACCATTAATACTCTACATCACTAGCCCTGGGTGAACCATTAATACCCTACATCACTAGCACTGGGTGGACCATTAATACCCTACATCACTAGCTCTGGGTGGACCATTAAAACCCTACATCACTAGCCCTGGGTGGACCATTAAAACCGTAAATCACTAGCCCTGGGTGGACCATTAAAACCCTACATCACTAGCTCTGGGTGGACCATTAATACTCTACATCAATAGCCCTGGGTGGACCATTAATACCTTACATCACTAGCCCTTGGTTGACCATTAATACCCTACATCACTAGCCCTGGGTGAACCATTAATACTCTATATCACTAGCCCTGGGTGGACCATTAATACCCTACATCACTAGCCCTGGGTGGACCATTAATACCCTACATCACTAGCCCTGGGTGAACCATTAATACCCTACATCACTAGCCCTGGGTGGACCATTAATACCTTACATCACTAGCCCTGGGTGGACCATTAATACCCTACATCACTAGCCCTGGGTGGACCATTAATACCCTACATCACTAGCCATGGGTGGACCATTAATACCCTACATCACTAGCCCTGGGTGAACCATTAATACCTTACATCACTAGCCCTGGGTGGACCATTAATACCCTACATCACTAGCCCTGGGTGGACCATTAATACCCTACATCACTAGCCCTGGGTGGACCATTAATACCCTACATCACTAGCCCTGGGTGAACCATTAATACTCTACATCACTAGCCCTGGGTGGACCATTAATACACATCATTAGCCCTGGGTGGACCATTAATACTCTACATTACTAGCCCTGGGTGGACCATTAATACTCTACATCACTAGCCCTGGGTTGACCATTAATACACATCATTAGCCCTGGGTGGACCATTAATACTCTACATCAATATCACTGGGTGGACCATTAAAACCCTACATCACTAGCCCTGGGTGGACCATTAATACTCTACATCACTAGCCCTGGGTGAACCATTAATACCCTACATCACTAGCCTGGGTGGACCATTAATACCCTACATCACTAGCTCTGGGTGGACCATTAAAACCCTACATCACTAGCCCTGGGTGGACCATTAAAACCGTAAATCACTAGCCCTGGGTGGACCATTAAAACCCTACATCACTAGCTCTGGGTGGACCATTAATACTCTACATCAATAGCCCTGGGTGGACCATTAATACCTTACATCACTAGCCCTTGGTTGACCATTAATACCCTACATCACTAGCCCTGGGTGAACCATTAATACTCTATATCACTAGCCCTGGGTGGACCATTAATACCCTACATCACTAGCCCTGGGTGGACCATTAATACCCTACATCACTAGCCCTGGGTGAACCATTAATACCCTACATCACTAGCCCTGGGTGGACCATTAATACCTTACATCACTAGCCCTGGGTGGACCATTAATACCCTACATCACTAGCCCTGGGTGGACCATTAATACCCTACATCACTAGCCATGGGTGGACCATTAACACACATCACTAGCCCTGGGTGAACCATTAATACCCTACATCACTAGCTCTGGGTGGACCATTAAAACCCTAAATCACTAGCCCTGGGTGGACCATTAAAACCCTACATCACTAGCCCTGGGTGGACCATTAATACCCTACATCACTAGCCCTGGGTGGACCATTAATACTCTACATCACTAGACCTGGGTGAACCATTAATACTCTATATCACTAGCCCTGGGTGGACCATTAATACACATCATTAGCCCTGGGTGAACCATTAATACCCTACATCACTAGCCCTGGGTGAACCATTAATACCCTACATCACTAGCTCTGGGTGAACCATTAATACCCTACATCACTAGCCCTGGGTGGACCATTAATACCCTACATCACTAGCCCTGGGTGGACCATTAAAACCCTACATCACTAGCCCTGGGTGGACCATTAATACCCTACATCACTAGCCCTGGGTGGACCATTAATACCTTACATCACTAGCCCTGGGTGGACCATTAATACCCTACATCACTAGCCCTGGGTGGACCATTAATACCCTATATCACTAGCCATGGGTGGACCATTAACACACATCACTAGCCCTGGGTGAACCATTAATACCCTACATCACTAGCCCTGGGTGGACCATTAATACCCTACATCACTAGCCCTCGGTGGACCATTAAAACCCTACATCACTAGCCCTGGGTGAACCATTAATACTCTATATCACTAGCCCTGGGTGGTCCATTAATACCCTACATCACTAGCCCTGGGTGGACCATTAATACTCTACATCACTAGCCCTAGGTGGACCATTAAAACCCTACATCACTAGCCCTGGGTGAACCATTAATACCCTACATCACTAGCCATGGGTGGACCATTAATACCCTATATCACTAGCCATGGGTGGACCATTAACACACATCACTAGCCCTGGGTGAACCATTAATACTCTATATCACTAGCCTTGGGTGAACCATTAATAATCTACATCATTAGCCCTGGGTGGACCATTAATACTCTACATCACTAGACCTGGGTGAACCATTAATACTCTATATCACTAGCCCTGGGTGGACCATTAATACATATCATTAGCCCTGGGTAAACCATTAATACCCTACATCACTAGCCCTGGGTGGAACATTAATACCCTACATCACTAGCCCTGGGTGGACCATTAATACAGATCACTAGCCCTGGGTGAACCATTAATACTCTATATCACTAGCCCTGGGTGGACCATTAATACCCTACATCACTAGCCCTGGGTGGACCATTAATACCCTACATCACTAGCCCTGGGTGAACCATTAATACTCTATATCACTAGCCCTGGGTGGACCATTAATACCCTACATCACTAGCCCTGGGTGAACCATTAATACTCTATATCACTAGCCCTGGGTGGACCATTAATACCCTACATCACTAGCCCTGGGTGGACCATTAATACCCTACATCACTAGCCCTGGGTGAACCATTAATACCCTACATCACTAGCCCTGGGTGGACCATTAATACCTTACATCACTAGCCCTGGGTGGACCATTAATACCCTACATCACTAGCCCTGGGTGGACCATTAATACCCTACATCACTAGCCATGGGTGGACCATTAACACACATCACTAGCCCTGGGTGAACCATTAATACCCTACATCACTAGCTCTGGGTGGACCATTAAAACCCTAAATCACTAGCCCTGGGTGGACCATTAAAACCCTACATCACTAGCCCTGGGTGGACCATTAATACCCTACATCACTAGCCCTGGGTGGACCATTAATACTCTACATCACTAGCCCTGGGTGAACCATTAATACCCTACATCAATATCACTGGGTGGACCATTAAAACCCTACATCACTAGCCCTGGGTGGACCATTAATACTCTACATCACTAGCCCTGGGTGAACCATTAATACCCTACATCACTAGCACTGGGTGGACCATTAATACCCTACATCACTAGCTCTGGGTGGACCATTAAAACCCTACATCACTAGCCCTGGGTGGACCATTAAAACCGTAAATCACTAGCCCTGGGTGGACCATTAAAACCCTACATCACTAGCTCTGGGTGGACCATTAATACTCTACATCAATAGCCCTGGGTGGACCATTAATACCTTACATCACTAGCCCTGGTTGACCATTAATACCCTACATCACTAGCCCTGGGTGAACCATTAATACTCTATATCACTAGCCCTGGGTGGACCATTAATACCCTACATCACTAGCCCTGGGTGGACCATTAATACCCTACATCACTAGCCCTGGGTGAACCATTAATACCCTACATCACTAGCCCTGGGTGGACCATTAATACCTTACATCACTAGCCCTGGGTGGACCATTAATACCCTACATCACTAGCCCTGGGTGGACCATTAATACCCTACATCACTAGCCCTGGGTGGACCATTAATACCCTACATCACTAGCCCTGGGTGAACCATTAATACCTTACATCACTAGCCCTGGGTGGACCATTAATACCCTACATCACTAGCCCTGGGTGGACCATTAATACCCTACATCACTAGCCCTGGGTGGACCATTAATACCCTACATCACTAGCCCTGGGTGAACCATTAATACTCTACATCACTAGCCCTGGGTGGACCATTAATACACATCATTAGCCCTGGGTGGACCATTAATACTCTACATTACTAGCCCTGGGTGGACCATTAATACTCTACATCACTAGCCCTGGGTTGACCATTAATACACATCATTAGCCCTGGGTGGACCATTAATACTCTACATCAATATCACTGGGTGGACCATTAAAACCCTACATCACTAGCCCTGGGTGGACCATTAATACTCTACATCACTAGCCCTGGGTGAACCATTAATACCCTACATCACTAGCACTGGGTGGACCATTAATACCCTACATCACTAGCTCTGGGTGGACCATTAAAACCCTACATCACTAGCCCTGGGTGGACCATTAAAACCGTAAATCACTAGCCCTGGGTGGACCATTAAAACCCTACATCACTAGCTCTGGGTGGACCATTAATACTCTACATCAATAGCCCTGGGTGGACCATTAATACCTTACATCACTAGCCCTGGTTGACCATTAATACCCTACATCACTAGCCCTGGGTGAACCATTAATACTCTATATCACTAGCCCTGGGTGGACCATTAATACCCTACATCACTAGCCCTGGGTGGACCATTAATACCCTACATCACTAGCCCTGGGTGAACCATTAATACCCTACATCACTAGCCCTGGGTGGACCATTAATACCTTACATCACTAGCCCTGGGTGGACCATTAATACCCTACATCACTAGCCCTGGGTGGACCATTAATACCCTACATCACTAGCCATGGGTGGACCATTAACACACATCACTAGCCCTGGGTGAACCATTAATACCCTACATCACTAGCTCTGGGTGGACCATTAAAACCCTAAATCACTAGCCCTGGGTGGACCATTAAAACCCTACATCACTAGCCCTGGGTGGACCATTAATACCCTACATCACTAGCCCTGGGTGGACCATTAATACTCTACATCACTAGACCTGGGTGAACCATTAATACTCTATATCACTAGCCCTGGGTGGACCATTAATACACATCATTAGCCCTGGGTGAACCATTAATACCCTACATCACTAGCCCTGGGTGAACCATTAATACCCTACATCACTAGCTCTGGGTGAACCATTAATACCCTACATCACTAGCCCTGGGTGGACCATTAATACCCTACATCACTAGCCCTGGGTGGACCATTAAAACCCTACATCACTAGCCCTGGGTGGACCATTAATACCCTACATCACTAGCCCTGGGTGGACCATTAATACCTTACATCACTAGCCCTGGGTGGACCATTAATACCCTACATCACTAGCCCTGGGTGGACCATTAATACCCTATATCACTAGCCATGGGTGGACCATTAACACACATCACTAGCCCTGGGTGAACCATTAATACCCTACATCACTAGCCCTGGGTGGACCATTAATACCCTACATCACTAGCCCTGGGTGGACCATTAAACCCTACATCACTAGCCCTGGGTGAACCATTAATACTCTATATCACTAGCCCTGGGTGGTCCATTAATACCCTACATCACTAGCCCTGGGTGGACCATTAATACTCTACATCACTAGCCCTAGGTGGACCATTAAAACCCTACATCACTAGCCCTGGGTGAACCATTAATACCCTACATCACTAGCCCTGGGTGGACCATTAATACCCTACATCACTAGCCCTCGGTGGACCATTAAAACCCTACATCACTAGCCCTGGGTGAACCATTAATACTCTATATCACTAGCCTTGGGTGAACCATTAATAATCTACATCATTAGCCCTGGGTGGACCATTAATACTCTACATCACTAGACCTGGGTGAACCATTAATACTCTATATCACTAGCCCTGGGTGGACCATTAATACATATCATTAGCCCTGGGTAAACCATTAATACCCTACATCACTAGCCCTGGGTGGAACATTAATACCCTACATCACTAGCCCTGGGTGGACCATTAATACAGATCACTAGCCCTGGGTGAACCATTAATACTCTATATCACTAGCCCTGGGTGGACCATTAATACCCTACATCACTAGCCCTGGGTGGACCATTAATACCCTACATCACTAGCCCTGGGTGAACCATTAATACTCTATATCACTAGCCCTGGGTGGACCATTAATACCCTACATCACTAGCCCTGGGTGAACCATTAATACTCTATATCACTAGCCCTGGGTGGACCATTAATACCCTACATCACTAGCCCTGGGTGGACCATTAATACCCTACATCACTAGCCCTGGGTGAACCATTAATACCCTACATCACTAGCCCTGGGTGGACCATTAATACCTTACATCACTAGCCCTGGGTGGACCATTAATACCCTACATCACTAGCCCTGGGTGGACCATTAATACCCTACATCACTAGCCATGGGTGGACCATTAACACACATCACTAGCCCTGGGTGAACCATTAATACCCTACATCACTAGCTCTGGGTGGACCATTAAAACCCTAAATCACTAGCCCTGGGTGGACCATTAAAACCCTACATCACTAGCCCTGGGTGGACCATTAATACCCTACATCACTAGCCCTGGGTGGACCATTAATACTCTACATCACTAGACCTGGGTGAACCATTAATACTCTATATCACTAGCCCTGGGTGGACCATTAATACACATCATTAGCCCTGGGTGAACCATTAATACCCTACATCACTAGCCCTGGGTGAACCATTAATACCCTACATCACTAGCTCTGGGTGAACCATTAATACCCTACATCACTAGCCCTGGGTGGACCATTAATACCCTACATCACTAGCCCTGGGTGGACCATTAAAACCCTACATCACTAGCCCTGGGTGGACCATTAATACCCTACATCACTAGCCCTGGGTGGACCATTAATACCTTACATCACTAGCCCTGGGTGGACCATTAATACCCTACATCACTAGCCCTGGGTGGACCATTAATACCCTATATCACTAGCCATGGGTGGACCATTAACACACATCACTAGCCCTGGGTGAACCATTAATACCCTACATCACTAGCCCTGGGTGGACCATTAATACCCTACATCACTAGCCCTCGGTGGACCATTAAAACCCTACATCACTAGCCCTGGGTGGACCATTAATACCCTACATCACTAGCCCTGGGTGGACCATTAATACCCTACATCACTAGCCCTGGGTGGACCATTAATACCCTACATCACTAGCCCTGGGTGAACCATTAATACTCTATATCACTAGCCCTGGGTGGACCATTAATACCCTACATCACTAGCCCTGGGTGGACCATTAATACCCTACATCACTAGCCCTGGGTGAACCATTAATACCCTACATCACTAGCCCTGGGTGGACCATTAATACCTTACATCACTAGCCCTGGGTGGACCATTAATACCCTACATCACTAGCCCTGGGTGGACCATTAATACCCTACATCACTAGCCATGGGTGGACCATTAATACACATCACTAGCCCTGGGTGAACCATTAATACCCTACATCACTAGCCCTGGGTGGACCATTAATACCCTACATCACTAGCCCTGGGTGGACCATTAAAACCCTACATCACTAGCCCTGGGTGAACCATTAATACTCTATATCACTAGCCCTGGGTGGTCCATTAATACCCTACATCACTAGCCCTGGGTGGACCATTAATACTCTACATCACTAGCCCTAGGTGGACCATTAAAACCCTACATCACTAGCCCTGAGTGAACCATTAATACCCTACATCACTAGCCCTGGGTGGACCATTAATACCCTACATCACTAGCCCTCGGTGGACCATTAAAACCCTACATCACTAGCCCTGGGTGAACCATTAATACTCTATATCACTAGCCTTGGGTGAACCATTAATAATCTACATCATTAGCCCTGGGTGGACCATTAATACATATCATTAGCCCTGGGTAAACCATTAATACCCTACATCACTAGCCCTGGGTGGAACATTAATACCCTACATCACTAGCCCTGGGTGGACCATTAATACAGATCACTAGCCCTGGGTGAACCATTAATACTCTATATCACTAGCCCTGGGTGGACCATTAATACCCTACATCACTAGCCCTGGGTGGACCATTAATACCCTACATCACTAGCCCTGGGTGAACCATTAATACTCTATATCACTAGCCCTGGGTGGACCATTAATACCCTACATCACTAGCCCTGGGTGAACCATTAATACTCTATATCACTATCCCTGGGTGGACCATTAATACCCTACATCACTAGCCCTGGGTGGACCATTAATACCCTACATCACTAGCCCTGGGTGGACCATTAATACCCTACATCACTAGCCCTGGGTGAACCATTAATACCTTACATCACTAGCCCTGGGTGGACCATTAATACCCTACATCACTAGCTCTGGGTGGACCATTAAAACCCTAAATCACTAGCCCTGGGTGGACCATTAAAACCCTACATCACTAGCCCTGGGTGGACCATACCCTACATCACTAGCCCTGGGTGGACCATTATCACTAGACCTGGGTGAACCATTAATACTCTATATCACTAGCCCTGGGTGGACCATTAATACACATCATTAGCCCTGGGTGAACCACTACATCACTAGCCCTGGGTGAACCATTAATACCCTACATCACTAGCTCTGGGTGAACCATTAATACCCTACATCACTAGCCCTGGGTGGACCATTAATACCCTACATCACTAGCCCTGGGTGGACCATTAAACCCTACATCACTAGCCCTGGGTGGACCATTAATACCCTACATCACTAGCCCTGGGTGGACCATTAATATACATCACTAGCCCTGGGTGGACCATTAATACCCTACATCACTAGCCCTGGGTGGACCATTAATACCCTATATCACTAGCCATGGGTGGACCTACATCACTAGCCCTGGGTGAACCATTAATACCCTACATCACTAGCCCTGGGTGGACCATTAATACCCTACATCACTAGCCCTGGGTGGACCATTAAAACCCTACATCACTAGCCCTGGGTGAACCATTAATACTCTATATCACTAGCCTGGGTGGTCCATTAATACCCTACATCACTAGCCCTGGGTGGACCATTAATACTCTACATCACTAGCCCTAGGTGGACCATTCATCTAGCCCTGGGTGAACCATTAATACCCTACATCACTAGCCCTGGGTGGACCATTAATACCCTACATCACTAGCCCTCGGTGGACCATTAAAACCCTACATCACTAGCCCTGGGTGAACCATTAATACTCTATATCACTAGCCACCATTAATAATCTACATCATTAGCCCTGGGTGGACCATTAATACTCTACATCACTAGCCCTGGGTGAACCATTAATACTCTATATCACTAGCCCTGGGTGGACCATTAATACACATCATTAGCCCTGGGTAAACCATTAATACCCTACATCACTAGCCCTGGGTGGACCATTAATACCCTACATCACTAGCCCTGGGTGGACCATTACAGATCACTACCCTGGGTGAACCATTAATACTCTATATCACTAGCCCTGGGTGGACCATTAATACCCTACATCACTAGCCCTGGGTGGACCATTAATACCCTACATCACTAGCCCTGGGTGAACCATTAATACTCTATATCACTAGCCCTGGGTGGACCATTAATACCCTACATCACTAGCCCTGGGTGGACCATTAATACCTATATCACTAGCCCTGGGTGGACCATTAATACCCTACATCACTAGCCCTGGGTGGACCATTAATACCCTACATCACTAGCCCTGGGTGAACCATTAATACCCTACATCACTAGCCCTGGGTGGACCATTAATACCTTACATCACTAGCCCTGGGTGGACCATTAATACCCTACATCACTAGCCCTGGGTGGACCATTAATACCCTACATCACTAGCCATGGGTGGACCATTAACACACATCACTAGCCCTGGGTGAACCATTAATACCCTACATCACTAGCTCTGGGTGGACCATTAAAACCCTAAATCACTAGCCCTGGGTGGACCATTAAAACCCTACATCACTAGCCCTGGGTGGACCATTAATACCCTACATCACTAGCCCTGGGTGGACCATTAATACTCTACATCACTAGACCTGGGTGAACCATTAATACTCTATATCACTAGCCCTGGGTGGACCATTAATACACATCATTAGCCCTGGGTGAACCATTAATACCCTACATCACTAGCCCTGGGTGAACCATTAATACCCTACATCACTAGCTCTGGGTGAACCATTAATACCCTACATCACTAGCCCTGGGTGGACCATTAATACCCTACATCACTAGCCCTGGGTGGACCATTAAAACCCTACATCACTAGCCCTGGGTGGACCATTAATACCCTACATCACTAGCCCTGGGTGGACCATTAATACCTTACATCACTAGCCCTGGGTGGACCATTAATACCCTACATCACTAGCCCTGGGTGGACCATTAATACCCTATATCACTAGCCATGGGTGGACCATTAACACACATCACTAGCCCTGGGTGAACCATTAATACCCTACATCACTAGCCCTGGGTGGACCATTAATACCCTACATCACTAGCCCTGGGTGGACCATTAAAACCCTACATCACTAGCCCTGGGTGGACCATTAATACCCTACATCACTAGCCCTGGGTGGACCATTAATACCCTACATCACTAGCCCTGGGTGGACCATTAATACCCTACATCACTAGCCCTGGGTGAACCATTAATACTCTATATCACTAGCCCTGGGTGGACCATTAATACCCTACATCACTAGCCCTGGGTGGACCATTAATACCCTACATCACTAGCCCTGGGTGAACCATTAATACCCTACATCACTAGCCCTGGGTGGACCATTAATACCTTACATCACTAGCCCTGGGTGGACCATTAATACCCTACATCACTAGCCCTGGGTGGACCATTAATACCCTATATCACTAGCCATGGGTGGACCATTAACACACATCACTAGCCCTGGGTGACCATTAATACCCTACATCACTAGCCCTGGGTGGACCATTAATACCCTACATCACTAGCCCTGGGTGGACCATTAAAACCCTACATCACTAGCCCTGGGTGAACCATTAATACTCTATATCACTAGCCCTGGGTGGTCCATTAATACCCTACATCACTAGCCCTGGGTGGACCATTAATACTCTACATCACTAGCCCTAGGTGGACCATTAAAACCCTACATCACTAGCCCTGGGTGAACCATTAATACCCTACATCACTAGCCCTGGGTGGACCATTAATACCCTACATCACTAGCCCTCGGTGGACCATTAAAACCCTACATCACTAGCCCTGGGTGAACCATTAATACTCTATATCACTAGCCTTGGGTGAACCATTAATAATCTACATCATTAGCCCTGGGTGGACCATTAATACATATCATTAGCCCTGGGTAAACCATTAATACCCTACATCACTAGCCCTGGGTGGAACATTAATACCCTACATCACTAGCCCTGGGTGGACCATTAATACAGATCACTAGCCCTGGGTGAACCATTAATACTCTATATCACTAGCCCTGGGTGGACCATTAATACCCTACATCACTAGCCCTGGGTGGACCATTAATACCCTACATCACTAGCCCTGGGTGAACCATTAATACTCTATATCACTAGCCCTGGGTGGACCATTAATACCCTACATCACTAGCCCTGGGTGAACCATTAATACTCTATATCACTAGCCCTGGGTGGACCATTAATACCCTACATCACTAGCCCTGGGTGGACCATTAATACCCTACATCACTAGCCCTGGGTGGACCATTAATACCCTACATCACTAGCCCTGGGTGAACCATTAATACCTTACATCACTAGCCCTGGGTGGACCATTAATACCCTACATCACTAGCCCTGGGTGGACCATTAATACCCTACATCACTAGCCCTGGGTGGACCATTAATACCCTACATCACTAGCCCTGGGTGAACCATTAATACTCTACATCACTAGCCCTGGGTGGACCATTAATACACATCATTAGCCCTGGGTGGACCATTAATACTCTACATTACTAGCCCTGGGTGGACCATTAATACTCTACATCACTAGCCCTGGGTTGACCATTAATACACATCATTAGCCCTGGGTGGACCATTAATACTCTACATCAATATCACTGGGTGGACCATTAAAACCCTACATCACTAGCCCTGGGTGGACCATTAATACTCTACATCACTAGCCCTGGGTGAACCATTAATACCCTACATCACTAGCACTGGGTGGACCATTAATACCCTACATCACTAGCTCTGGGTGGACCATTAAAACCCTACATCACTAGCCCTGGGTGGACCATTAAAACCGTAAATCACTAGCCCTGGGTGGACCATTAAAACCCTACATCACTAGCTCTGGGTGGACCATTAATACTCTACATCAATAGCCCTGGGTGGACCATTAATACCTTACATCACTAGCCCTTGGTTGACCATTAAAACCCTACATCACTAGCCCTGGGTGAACCATTAATACCCTACATCACTAGCTCTGGGTGGACCATTAAAACCCTAAATCACTAGCCCTGGGTGGACCATTAAAACCCTACATCACTAGCCCTGGGTGGACCATTAATACCCTACATCACTAGCCCTGGGTGGACCATTAATACTCTACATCACTAGACCTGGGTGAACCATTAATACTCTACATCACTAGCCCTGGGTGGACCCACATCATTAGCCCTGGGTGAACCATTAATACCCTACATCACTAGCCCTGGGTGAACCATTAATACCGTACATCACTAGCTCTGGGTGAACCATTAATACCCTACATCACTAGCCCTGGGTGGACCATTAATACCCTACATCACTAGCCCTGGGTGGACCATTAATACCCTACATCACTAGCCCTGGGTGGACCATTAATACCTTACATCACTAGCCCTGGGTGGACCATTAATACCCTACATCACTAGCCCTGGGTGGACCATTAATACCCTACATCACTAGCCCTGGGTGGACCATTAATACCCTACATCACTAGCCCTGGGTGGACCATTAAAACCCTACATCACTAGCCCTGGGTGGACCATTAATACCCTACATCACTAGCCCTGGGTGGACCATTAATACCTTACATCACTAGCCCTGGGTGGACCATTAATACCCTACATCACTAGCCCTGGGTGGACCATTAATACCCTATATCACTAGCCATGGGTGGACCATTAACACACATCACTAGCCCTGGGTGAACCATTAATACCCTACATCACTAGCCCTGGGTGGACCATTAATACCCTACATCACTAGCCCTGGGTGGACCATTAAAACCCTACATCACTAGCCCTGGGTGGACCATTAATACCCTACATCACTAGCCCTGGGTGGACCATTAATACCCTACATCACTAGCCCTGGGTGGACCATTAATACCCTACATCACTAGCCCTGGGTGAACCATTAATACCTCTACATCACTAGCCCTGGGTGGACCATTAATACCCTACATCACTAGCCCTGGGTGGACCATTAATACCCTACATCACTAGCCCTGGGTGAACCATTAAATACATCACTAGCCCTGGGTGGACCATTAATACCTTACATCACTAGCCCTGGGTGGACCATTAATACCCTACATCACTAGCCCTGGGTGGACCATTAATACCCTATATCACTAGCCATGGGTGGACCATTAACACACATCACTAGCCCTGGGTGAACCATTAATACCCTACATCACTAGCCCTGGGTGGACCATTAATACCCTACATCACTAGCCCTCGGTGGACCATTAAAACCCTACATCACTAGCCCTGGGTGAACCATTAATACTCTATATCACTAGCCCTGGGTGGTCCATTAATACCCTACATCACTAGCCCTGGGTGGACCATTAATACCCTACATCACTAGCCCTGGGTGGACCATTAAAACCCTACATCACTAGCCCTGGGTGAACCATTAATACCCTACATCACTAGCCCTGGGTGGACCATTAATACCCTACATCACTAGCCCTCGGTGGACCATTAAAACCCTACATCACTAGCCCTGGGTGAACCATTAATACTCTATATCACTAGCCTTGGGTGAACCATTAATAATCTACATCATTAGCCCTGGGTGGACCATTAATACATATCATTAGCCCTGGGTAAACCATTAATACCCTACATCACTAGCCCTGGGTGGAACATTAATACCCTACATCACTAGCCCTGGGTGGACCATTAATACAGATCACTAGCCCTGGGTGAACCATTAATACTCTATATCACTAGCCCTGGGTGGACCATTAATACCCTACATCACTAGCCCTGGGTGGACCATTAATACCCTACATCACTAGCCCTGGGTGAACCATTAATACTCTATATCACTAGCCCTGGGTGGACCATTAATACCCTACATCACTAGCCCTGGGTGAACCATTAATACTCTATATCACTAGCCCTGGGTGGACCATTAATACCCTACATCACTAGCCCTGGGTGGACCATTAATACCCTACATCACTAGCCCTGGGTGGACCATTAATACCCTACATCACTAGCCCTGGGTGAACCATTAATACCTTACATCACTAGCCCTGGGTGGACCATTAATACCCTACATCACTAGCCCTGGGTGGACCATTAATACCCTACATCACTAGCCCTGGGTGGACCATTAATACCCTACATCACTAGCCCTGGGTGAACCATTAATACTCTACATCACTAGCCCTGGGTGGACCATTAATACACATCATTAGCCCTGGGTGGACCATTAATACTCTACATTACTAGCCCTGGGTGGACCATTAATACTCTACATCACTAGCCCTGGGTTGACCATTAATACACATCATTAGCCCTGGGTGGACCATTAATACTCTACATCAATATCACTGGGTGGACCATTAAAACCCTACATCACTAGCCCTGGGTGGACCATTAATACTCTACATCACTAGCCCTGGGTGAACCATTAATACCCTACATCACTAGCACTGGGTGGACCATTAATACCCTACATCACTAGCTCTGGGTGGACCATTAAAACCCTACATCACTAGCCCTGGGTGGACCATTAAAACCGTAAATCACTAGCCCTGGGTGGACCATTAAAACCCTACATCACTAGCTCTGGGTGGACCATTAATACTCTACATCAATAGCCCTGGGTGGACCATTAATACCTTACATCACTAGCCCTTGGTTGACCATTAATACCCTACATCACTAGCCCTGGGTGAACCATTAATACTCTATATCACTAGCCCTGGGTGGACCATTAATACCCTACATCACTAGCCCTGGGTGGACCATTAATACCCTACATCACTAGCCCTGGGTGAACCATTAATACCCTACATCACTAGCCCTGGGTGGACCATTAATACCCTACATCACTAGCCCTGGGTGGACCATTAATACCCTACATCACTAGCCCTGGGTGGACCATTAATACCCTACATCACTAGCCATGGGTGGACCATTAACACACATCACTAGCCCTGGGTGAACCATTAATACCCTACATCACTAGCTCTGGGTGGACCATTAAAACCCTAAATCACTAGCCCTGGGTGGACCATTAAAACCCTACATCACTAGCCCTGGGTGGACCATTAATACCCTACATCACTAGCCCTGGGTGGACCATTAATACTCTACATCACTAGACCTGGGTGAACCATTAATACTCTATATCACTAGCCCTGGGTGGACCATTAATACACATCATTAGCCCTGGGTGAACCATTAATACCCTACATCACTAGCCCTGGGTGGACCATTAATACCCTACATCACTAGCCCTGGGTGAACCATTAATACCTACATCACTAGCCCTGGGTGGACCATTAATACCCTACATCACTAGCCCTGGGTGGACCATTAAAACCCTACATCACTAGCCCTGGGTGGACCATTAATACCCTACATAACTAGCCCTGGGTGGACCATTAATACCTTACATCACTAGCCCTGGGTGGACCATTAATACCCTACATCACTAGCCCTGGGTGGACCATTAATACCCTATATCACTAGCCCTGGGTGGACCATTAACACCCACATCACTAGCCCTGGGTGAACCATTAATACCCTACATCACTAGCCCTGGGTGGACCATTAATACCCTACATCACTAGCCCTCGGTGGACCATTAAAACCCTACATCACTAGCCCTGGGTGAACCATTAATACTCTATATCACTAGCCCTGGGTGGTCCATTAATACCCTACATCACTAGCCCTGGGTGGACCATTAATACTCTACATCACTAGCCCTAGGTGGACCATTAAAACCCTACATCACTAGCCCTGGGTGAACCATTAATACCCTACATCACTAGCCCTGGGTGGACCATTAATACCCTACATCACTAGCCCTCGGTGGACCATTAAAACCCTACATCACTAGCCCTGGGTGAACCATTAATACTCTATATCACTAGCCTTGGGTGAACCATTAATAATCTACATCATTAGCCCTGGGTGGACCATTAATACTCTACATCACTAGACCTGGGTGAACCATTAATACTCTATATCACTAGCCCTGGGTGGACCATTAATACCCTACATCACTAGCCCTGGGTGGACCATTAATACCCTACATCACTAGCCCTGGGTGAACCATTAATACCTTACATCACTAGCCCTGGGTGGACCATTAATACCCTACATCACTAGCCCTGGGTGGACCATTAATACCCTACATCACTAGCCCTGGGTGGACCATTAATACCCTACATCACTAGCCCTGGGTGAACCATTAATACTCTACATCACTAGCCCTGGGTGGACCATTAATACACATCATTAGCCCTGGGTGGACCATTAATACTCTACATCACTAGCCTGGGTGGACCATTAATACTCTACATCACTAGCCCTGGGTTGACCATTAATACACATCACTAGCCCTGGGTGGACCATTAATACTCTACATCAATAGCACTGGGTGGACCATTAAAACCCTACATCATAGCACTGGGTGGACCATTAAACCCTACATCACTAGCCCTGGGTGGACCATTAATACCCTACATCACTAGCCCTGGGTGGACCATTAATACCCTACATCACTAGCCTGGGTGGACCATTAATACCCTACATCACTAGCTCTGGGTGGACCATTAAAACCCTACATCACTAGCCCTGGGTGGACCATTAAAACCGTAAATCACTAGCCCTGGGTGGACCATTAAAACCCTACATCACTAGCTCTGGGTGGACCATTAATACTCTACATCAATAGCCCTGGGTGGACCATTAATACCTTACATCACTAGCCCTGGGTGGACCATTAATACCTTACATCACTAGCCCTGGGTGGACCATTAATACCCTACATCAATAGCCCTGGGTGGACCATTAATACCTTACATCACTAGCCCTGGGTGGACCATTAATACCCTACATCAATAGCCCTGGGTGGACCATTAATACCTTACATCACTAGCCCTGGGTGGACCATTAATACCCTACATCACTAGCCCTGGGTGAACCATTAAAATCCTACATCACTATCCCTTGGTTGACCATTAATACCCTACATCACTAGCCCTGGGTGGACCATTAATACAGATCACTAGCCCTGGGTGAACCATTAATACCCTACATCACTAGCCCTGGGTGGACCATTAATACTCTACATCACTAGCCATAGGTGGACCATTAAAACCCTACATCACTAGCCCTGAGTGAACCATTAATACCCTACATCACTAGCCCTGGGTGGACCATTAATACCCTACATCACTAGCCCTCGGTGGACCATTAAAACCCTACATCACTAGCCCTGGGTGAACCATTAATACTCTATATCACTAGCCTTGGGTGAACCATTAATAATCTACATCATTAGCCCTGGGTGGACCATTAATACTCTACATCACTAGACCTGGGTGAACCATTAATACTCTATATCACTAGCCCTGGGTGGACCATTAATACATATCATTAGCCCTGGGTAAACCATTAATACCCTACATCACTAGCCCTGGGTGGAACATTAATACCCTACATCACTAGCCCTGGGTGGACCATTAATACAGATCACTAGCCCTGGGTGAACCATTAATACTCTACATCACTAGCCCTGGGTGGACCATTAATACCCTACATCACTAGCCCTGGGTGGACCATTAATACCCTACATCACTAGCCCTGGGTGAACCATTAATACTCTATATCACTAGCCCTGGGTGGACCATTAATACCCTACATCACTAGCCCTGGGTGAACCATTAATACTCTATATCACTAGCCCTGGGTGGACCATTAATACCCTACATCACTAGCCCTGGGTGGACCATTAATACCCTACATCACTAGCCCTGGGTGGACCATTAATACCCTACATCACTAGCCCTGGGTGAACCATTAATACCTTACATCACTAGCCCTGGGTGGACCATTAATACCCTACATCACTAGCCCTGGGTGGACCATTATACCCTACATCACTAGCCCTGGGTGGACCATTAATACCCTACATCACTAGCCCTGGGTGAACCATTAATACTCTACATCACTAGCCCTGGGTGGACCATTAATACACATCATTAGCCCTGGGTGGACCATTAATACTCTACATTACTAGCCCTGGGTGGACCATTAATACTCTACATCACTATCCCTGGGTTGACCATTAATACACATCATTAGCCCTGGGTGGACCATTAATACTCTACATCAATATCACTGGGTGGACCATTAAAACCCTACATCACTAGCCCTGGGTGGACCATTAATACTCTACATCACTAGCCCTGGGTGAACCATTAATACACTACATCACTAGCACTGGGTGGACCATTAATACCCTACATCACTAGCTCTGGGTGGACCATTAAAACCCTACATCACTAGCCCTGGGTGGACCATTAAAACCGTAAATCACTAGCCCTGGGTGGACCATTAATACCCTACATCATCTAGCCCTGGGTGGACCATTAATACCCTACATCACTAGCCCTGGGTGGACCATTAATACCCTACATCACTAGCCCTGGGTGGACCATTAATACCCTACATCACTAGCTCTGGGTGGACCATTAATACCCTACATCACTAGCCCTGGGTGGACCATTAATACCCTACATCACTAGCCCTGGGTGGACCATTTATCATTAGCCCTGGGTGAACCTACATCACTAGCCCTGGGTGGACCATTAATACCCTACATCACTAGCCCTGGGTGGACCATTAATACCCTACATCACTAGCCCTGGGTGAACCATTAATACCCTACATCACTAGCCCTGGGTGAACCATTAATACCCTACATCACTAGCCCTGGGTGGACCATTAATACCCTACATCACTAGCCCTGGGTGGACCATTAATACCCTACATCACTAGCCCTGGGTGGACCATTAATACCCTACATCACTAGCCCTGGGTGGACCATTAATACCCTACATCACTAGCCCTGGGTGGACCATTAATACCCTACATCACTAGCCCTGGGTGAACCATTAATACTCTACATCACTAGCCCTGGGTGGACCATTAAAACCCTACATCACTAGCCCTGAGTGAACCATTAATACCCTACATCACTAGCCCTGGGTGGACCATTAATACCTACATCACTAGCCCTGGGTGGACCATTAAAACCCTACATCACTAGCCCTGGGTGAACCATTAATACTCTATATCACTAGCCTGGGTGAACCATTAATAATCTACATCATTAGCCCTGGGTGGACCATTAATACTCTACATCACTAGACCTGGGTGAACCATTAATACTCTATATCACTAGCCCTGGGTGGACCATTAATACATATCATTAGCCCTGGGTAAACCATTAATACCCTACATCACTAGCCCTGGGTGGAACATTAATACCCTACATCACTAGCCCTGGGTGGACCATTAATACAGATCACTAGCCCTGGGTGAACCATTAATACTCTACATCACTAGCCCTGGGTGGACCATTAATACCCTACATCACTAGCCCTGGGTGGACCATTAATACCCTACATCACTAGCCCTGGGTGAACCATTAATACTCTATATCACTAGCCCTGGGTGGACCATTAATACCCTACATCACTAGCCCTGGGTGAACCATTAATACTCTATATCACTAGCCCTGGGTGGACCATTAATACCCTACATCACTAGCCCTGGGTGGACCATTAATACCCTACATCACTAGCCCTGGGTGGACCATTAATACCCTACATCACTAGCCCTGGGTGAACCATTAATACCTTACATCACTAGCCCTGGGTGGACCATTAATACCCTACATCACTAGCCCTGGGTGGACCATTAATACCCTACATCACTAGCCCTGGGTGGACCATTAATACCCTACATCACTAGCCCTGGGTGAACCATTAATACTCTACATCACTAGCCCTGGGTGGACCATTAATACACATCATTAGCCCTGGGTGGACCATTAATACTCTACATTACTAGCCCTGGGTGGACCATTAATACTCTACATCACTATCCCTGGGTTGACCATTAATACACATCATTAGCCCTGGGTGGACCATTAATACTCTACATCAATATCACTGGGTGGACCATTAAAACCCTACATCACTAGCCCTGGGTGGACCATTAATACTCTACATCACTAGCCCTGGGTGAACCATTAATACACTACATCACTAGCACTGGGTGGACCATTAATACCCTACATCACTAGCTCTGGGTGGACCATTAAAACCCTACATCACTAGCCCTGGGTGGACCATTAAAACCGTAAATCACTAGCCCTGGGTGGACCATTAATACCCTACATCATTAGCCCTGGGTGAACCATTAATACCCAACATCAATAGCCCTGGGTGGACCATTAATACCCTACATCACTAGCCCTGGGTGGACCATTAATACCCTACATCACTAGCTCTGGGTGGACCATTAATAAAGATCACTAGCTATTGGGTGAACCATTAATACCCTACATCAATAGCCCTGGGTGGACCATTAATACCCTACATCACTAGCCCTGGGTGGACCATTAATACACATCATTAGCCCTGGGTGAACCATTAATACCCTACATCACTAGCCCTGGGTGGACCATTAATACCCTACATCACTAGCCCTGGGTGGACCATTAATACCCTACATCACTAGCCCTGGGTGAACCATTAATACCCTACATCACTAGCCCTGGGTGAACCATTAATACCCTACATCACTAGCCCTGGGTGGACCATTAATACCCTACATCACTAGCCCTGGGTGGACCATTAATACCCTACATCACTAGCCCTGGGTGGACCATTAATACCCTACATCACTAGCCCTGGGTGGACCATTAATACCCTACATCACTAGCCCTGGGTGAACCATTAATACTCTACATCACTAGCCCTGGGTGGACCATTAAAACCCTACATCACTAGCCCTGGGTGGACCATTAATACTCTACATCACTAGCCCTGCGTGGACCATTAAAACCCTACATCACTAGCCCTGGGTGGACCATTAAAACCCTACATCACTAGCCCTGGGTGGACCATTAATACTCTACATCACTAGCCCTGGGTGGACCATTAAAACTCTAAATCACTAGCCCTGGGTGGACCATTAAAACCCTACATCACTAGCTCTGGGTGGACCATTAATACCCTACATCAATAGCCCTGGGTGGACCATTAATACCCTACATCACTAGCCCTGGGTGTACCATTAATACCCTACATCACTAGCCCTGGGTGGACCATTAATACCCTACATCACTAGCCCTGGGTGGACCATTAATACACATCACTAGCCCTGGGTGGACCATTAATACCCTACATCATTAGCCCTGGGTGGACCATTAATACACATCATTAGCCCTGGGTGGACCATTAATACCCTACATCATTAGCCCTGGGTGGACCATTAATACCCTACATCATTAGCCCTGGGTGGACCATTAATACACATCATTAGCCCTGGGTGGACCATTAATACCCTACATCACTAGCCCTGGGTGAACCATTAATACCCTACATCACTAGCCCTGGGTGAACCATTAATACCCTACATCACTAGCCCTGGGTGGACCATTAATACCCTACATCACTAGCCCTGGGTGGACCATTAATACCTTACATCACTAGCCCTGGGTGGACCATTAATACCCTACATCACTAGCCCTGGGTGGACCATTAATACCCTACATCACTAGCCCTGGGTGAACCATTAATACTCTACATCACTAGCCCTGGGTGGACCATTAAAACCCTACATCACTAGCCCTGGGTGGACCATTAATACTCTACATCACTAGCCCTGCGTGGACCATTAAAACCCTACATCACTAGCCCTGGGTGGACCATTAAAACCCTACATCACTAGCCCTGGGTGGACCATTAATACTCTACATCACTAGCCCTGGGTGGACCATTAAAACTCTAAATCACTAGCCCTGGGTGGACCATTAAAACCCTACATCACTAGCTCTGGGTGGACCATTAATACCCTACATCAATAGCCCTGGGTGGACCATTAATACCCTACATCACTAGCCCTGGGTGGACCATTAATACCCTACATCACTAGCCCTGGGTGGACCATTAATACTCTATATCACTAGCCCTGGGTGGACCATTAATACCCTACATCACTAGCCCTGGGTGAACCATTAATACTCGATACACTAGCCCTGGGTGGACCATTAATACACATCATTAGCCCTGGGTGAAACATTAATACACTACATCACTAGCCCTGGGTGGACCATTAATACTCTACATCACTAGCCCTGGGTGAACCATTAATACTCTATATCACTAGCCCTGGGTGGACCATTAATACACATCATTAGCCCTGGGTGGACCATTAATACCCTACATAACTAGCCCTGGGTGGACCATTAATACCCTACATCACTAGCCCTGGGTGGACCATTAATACCCTACATCACTAGCCCTGGGTGGACCATTAATACTCTATATCACTAGCCCTGGGTGAACCATTAATACCCTACATCACTAGCACTGGGTGGACCATTAATACCCTACATCACTAGCTCTGGGTGGACCATTAAAACCCTACATCACTAGCCCTGGGTGGACCATTAAAACCCTAAATCACTAGCTCTGGGTGGACCATTAATACCCTACATCAATAGCCCTGGGTGGACCATTAATACCTTACATCACTAGCCCTGGGTGGACCATTAATACCCTACATCACTAGCCCTGGGTGAACCATTAAAACCCTACATCACTAGCCCTTGGTGGACCATTAATACCCTACATCACTAGCCCTGGGTGGACCATTAATACAGATCACTAGCCCTGGGTGAACCATTGAAACACATTACAAGCCCTGGGTGGACCATTAATACCCTACATTTATAGCCCTGGGTGAACCATTAAAACCCTACATCACTAGTCCTGGGTGAACCATTAAACCCCTACATCACTAGCTCTGGGTGGACCATTAATATAGATCACTAGCTATTGGGTGAACCATTAATACCCTACATCAATAGCCCTGGGTGGACCATTAATACCCTACATCACTAGCCCTGGGTGGACCATTAATACCCTACATCACTAGCCCTGGGTGGACCATTAATACACATCATTAGCCCTGGGTGGACCATTAAAACCCTACATCACTAGCTCTGGGTGGACCATTAAAACCCTACATCACTAGCCCTGGGTGGACCATTAAAACTCTAAATCACTAGCCCTGGGTGGACCATTAAAACCCTACATCACTAGCTCTGGGTGGACCATTAATACCCTACATCAATAGCCCTGGGTGGACCATTAATACCCTACATCACTAGCCCTGGGTGAACCATTAATACCCTACATCACTAGCCCTGGGTGGACCATTAATACCCTACATCACTAGCCCTGGGTGGACCATTAATACCCTACATCACTAGCCCTGGGTGGACCATTAATACTCTATATCACTAGCCCTGGTTGGACCATTAATACACATCATTAGCCCTGGGTGAACCATTAATACCCTACATCACTAGCCCTGGGTGGACCATTAATACTCTATATCACTAGCCCTGGGTGGACCATTAATACACATCATTAGACCTGGGTGGACCATTAATACCCTACATCACTAGCCCTGGGTGGACCATTAATACCCTACATCACTAGCCCTGGGTGGACCATTAATACTCTACATCACTAGCCCTGGGTGAACCATTAATACCCTACATCACTAGCCCTGGGTGGACCATTAATACCCTACATCACTAGCTCTGGGTGGACCATTAATAAAGATCACTAGCTATTGGGTGAACCATTAATACCCTACATCAATAGCCCTGGGTGGACCATTAATACCCTACATCACTAGCCCTGGGTGGACCATTAATACACATCATTAGCCCTGGGTGAACCATTAATACCCTACATCACTAGCCCTGGGTGGACCATTAATACCCTACATCACTAGCCCTGGGTGGACCATTAATACCCTACATCACTAGCCCTGGGTGAACCATTAATACCCTACATCACTAGCCCTGGGTGAACCATTAATACCCTACATCACTAGCCCTGGGTGGACCATTAATACCCTACATCACTAGCCCTGGGTGGACCATTAATACCCTACATCACTAGCCCTGGGTGGACCATTAATACCCTACATCACTAGCCCTGGGTGGACCATTAATACCCTACATCACTAGCCCTGGGTGAACCATTAATACTCTACATCACTAGCCCTGGGTGGACCATTAAAACCCTACATCACTAGCCCTGGGTGGACCATTAATACTCTACATCACTAGCCCTGCGTGGACCATTAAAACCCTACATCACTAGCCCTGGGTGAACCATTAAAACCCTACATCACTATCCCTGGGTGAACCATTAAAACCCTACATCACTAGCCCTGGGTGGACCATTAATACAGATCACTAGCCCTGGGTGAACCATTAATACCCTACATCACTAGCCCTGGGTGGACCATTAATACACATCATTAGCCCTGGGTGAACCATTAATACCCTACATAACTAGCCCTGGGTGGACCATTAATACCCTACATAACTAGCCCTGGGTGAACCATTAATACTCTACATCACTAGCCCTGGGTGGACCATTAATACCCTACATAACTAGCCCTGGGTGAACCATTAATACTCTATATCACTAGCCCTGGGTGAACCATTACTACACATCATTAGCCCTGGGTGAACCATTAATACTCTACATCACTAGCCCTAGGTGGACCATTAAAACCCTACATCACTAGCCCTGGGTGAACCATTAATACCCTACATCACTAGCCCTGGGTGGACCATTAATACCCTACATCACTAGCCCTGGGTGGACCATTAATACACATCATTAGCCCTGGGTGAACCATTAATACCCTACATCACTAGCCCTGGGTGGACCATTAATACTCTACATCACTAGCCCTGGGTGAACCATTAATACTCTACATCATTAGCCCTGGGTGGACCATTAATACACATCATTAGCCCTGGGTGAACCATTAATACCCTACATCACTAGCCCTGGGTGAACCATTAATACCCTACATCACTAGCTCTGAGTGAACCATTAATACCCTACATCACTAGCCCTGGGTGGACCATTAATACCCTACATCACTAGCCCTGGGTGGACCATTAATACTCTACATCACTAGCCCTGGGTGGACCATTAATACTCTACATCACTAGCCCTGGGTGGACCATTAATACCCTACATCACTAGCCCTGGGTGGACCATTAATACCCTACATCACTAGCCCTGGGTGGACCATTAATACCCTACATCACTAGCCCTGGGTGGACCATTAATACACATCATTAGCCCTGGGTGGACCATTAATACTCTACATCACTAGCCCTGGGTGAACCATTAATACTCTACATCACTAGCCCTGGGTGGACCATTAATACCCTACATCACTAGCCCTGGGTGGACCATTAATACCCTACATAACTAGCCCTGGGTGGACCATTAAAACCCTACATCACTAGCCCTGGGTGGACCATTAATACAGATCACTAGCCCTGGGTGAACCATTAAAACCCTACATCACTAGCTCTGGGTGGACCATTAATACTCTACATCACTAGCCCTGGGTGGACCATTAATACACATCACTAGCCCTGGGTGGACCATTAATACCTTACATCACTAGCTCTGGGTGGACCATTAATACCCTACATCACTAGCCCTGGGTGGACAATTAATACCTTACATCACTAGCTCTGGGTGGACCATTAATACCCTACATCACTAGCCCTGGGTGAACCATTAATACCTTACATCACTAGCCCTGGGTGAACCATTAATACACTACATCACTAGCCCTGGGTGAACCATTAAAACCCTACATCACTAGCCCTGGGTGGACCATTACTACCCTACATCACTAGCCCTGGGTGGACCATTAAAACCCTACATCACTAGCCCTGGGTGAACCATTAAAACCCTACATCACTAGCCCTGGGTGGACCATTAAAACCCTACATCACTAGCCCTGGGTGAACCATTAAAACCCTACATCACTAGCACTGGGTGGACCATTAATACAGATCACTAGCCCTGGGTGGACCATTAATACCCTACATCACTAGCCCTGGGTGGACCATTAATACTCTATATCACTAGCCCTGGGTGGACCATTAATACCCTACATCACTAGCCCTGGGTGGACCATTAATACCCTACATCACTAGCCCTGGGTGGACCATTAATACCCTACATCAATAGCCCTGGGTGGACCATTAATACCCTACATCACTAGCCCTGGGTGGACCATTAATACTCTACATCACTAGCCCTGGGTGGACCATTAATACACTACATCACTAGCCCTGGGTGAACCATTAATACCCTACATCACTAGCCCTGGGTGGACCATTAATACCCTACATCACTTGCCCTGGGTGGACCATTAATACCCTACATCACTAGCCCTGGGTGGACCATTAATACCCTACATCACTAGCCCTGGGTGGACCATTAATACCCTACATCACTAGCCCTGGGTGGACCATTAATACCCTACATCACTAGCTCTGGGTGAACCATTAATACAGCTCACTAGCCCTGGGTGAACCATTAAAACCCTACATCACTAGCTCTGGGTGGACCATTACTACCCTACATCACTAGCCCTGGGTGGACCATTAATACCCTACATCAATAGCCCTGGGTGAACCATTAATACCCTACATCACTAGTCCTGGGTGAACCATTAATACCCTACATCACTAGCCCTGGGTGAACCATTAATACCCTACATCACTAGCCCTGGGTGGACCATTAATACACATCATTAGCCCTGGGTGGACCATTAATACCCTACATCACTAGCCCTGGGTGAACCATTAATACCCTACATCACTAGCCCTGGGTGGACCATTAATACTCTACATCACTAGCCCTGGGTGGACCATTAAAACCCTACATCACTAGCACTGGGTGGACCATTAAGGACAAACAGATCTGGGACCAGAGGATGAAGACAGGACAAACAGATCTGGGACCAGAGGATGAAGACAGGACAAACAGATCTGGGACCAGAGGATGAAGACAGGACAAACAGATCTGGGACCAGAGGATGAAGACAGGACAAACAGATCTGGGACCAGAGGATGAAGACAGGACAAACAGATCTGGGACCAGAGGATGAAGACAGGACAAACAGATCTGGGACCAGAGGATGAAGACAGGACAAACAGATCTGGGACCAGAGGATGAAGACAGGACAAACCGATCTGGGACCAGGCTAGCGCTGCAATAGAAACCCAGGGCAGGAAGTCCCATATTTGTAGAAGTTGTGTGTGTTAGTGAACAGAACAGAGGAGACACACCATGTTTTACATCTTTATTCATCACTACTCATCACACAAAGTGCTCCCATGACAACTATACCAGAACTACTACACCTCCCACTCTGCCACCACTCTAATGGGTCACTGGAGTTCAAAAACTAATCAGGAAAGGGGGGGGGGGTCCCATCTCAGGGGTCAGAGGCCAGGACTGGCAGGGGTTCACCACAGATCTGTATTTACAGTCAAACTACAATGCAAGGCAGTGATTTTGATTTGGGAGAAAATTGGTGGTCTTTCTTGTTAATACAAATTTGACCATGAAGACCCTGAATTAGTTTTTTTGGCATTACAGGGTCATGTCAGGACTGGTGTTTTAAAATGCAAAAAGCAACAGGGGAGAAGAGAGAGAGCGGTAGGGTACAGGGAACTAGAGCGGTAGGGTACAGGGAGAGGGAACCAGAGCGGTAGGGTACAGGGAGAGGGAACCAGAGTGCTAGGGTACCCGAGCGCTAGGGTACAGGGAACCCGAGCGCTAGGGTACAGGGAACCAGAGCGCTAGGGTACAGGGAACCAGAGCGCTAGGGTACAGGGAACCAGAGCGCTAGGGTACAGGGAACCAGAGCGCTAGGGTACAGGGAACCAGAGCGCTAGGGTACAGGGAACCAGAGCGCTAGGGTACAGGGAACCAGAGCGCTAGGGTACAGGGAACCAGAGCGCTAGGGTTCAGGGAACCAGAGCGCTAGGGTTCAGGGAACCAGAGCGGTAGGGTACAGGGAACCAGAGCGGTAGGGTACAGGGAACCAGAGCGGTAGGGTACAGGGAACCAGAGCGGTAGGGTACAGGGAACCAGAGCGGTAGGGTACAGGGAACCAGAGCGGTAGGGTACAGGGAACCAGAGCGGTAGGGTACAGGGAACCAGAGCGGTAGGGTACAGGGAACCAGAGCGGTAGGGTACAGGGAACCAGAGCGATAGGGTACAGGGAACCAGAGAGGTAGGGTACAGGGAGAGGGAACCAGAGTGCTAGGGTACAGGGAACCAGAGCGGTAGGGTACAGGGAACTAGAGTGCTAGGGTACAGGGAACCAGAGCGGTAGGGTACAGGGAACCAGAGCGGTAGGGTACAGGGAACCAGAGCGGTAGGGTACAGGGAACCAGAGCGGTAGGGTACAGGGAACCAGAGCGGTAGGGTACAGGGAGAGGGAACCAGAGTGCTAGGGTACAGGGAACCAGAGCGGTAGGGTACAGGGAACTAGAGCGCTAGGGTACAGGGAACCAGAGCGGTAGGGTACAGGGAGAGGGAACCAGAGTGCTAGGGTACAGGGAACCAGAGCGGTAGGGTACAGGGAACCAGAGTGCTAGGGTACAGGGAACCAGAGCGGTAGGGTACAGGGAGAGGGAACCAGAGTGCTAGGGTACAGGGAACCAGAGTGCTAGGGTACAGGGAACCAGAGTGCTAGGGTACAGGGAACCAGAGCGGTAGGGTACAGGGAACCAGAGCGGTAGGGTACAGGGAACCAGAGCGCTAGGGTACAGGGAACCAGAGCGGTAGGGTACAGGGAACCAGAGTGCTAGGGTACAGGGAACCAGAGTGCTAGGGTACAGGGAACCAGAGCGCTAGGGTACAGGGAACCAGAGCGCTAGGGTACAGGGAACCAGAGCGCTAGGGTACAGGGAACCAGAGCGGTAGGGTACAGGGAACCAGAGTGCTAGGGTACAGGGAACCAGAGTGCTAGGGTACAGGGAACCAGAGTGCTAGGGTACAGGGAACCAGAGTGCTAGGGTACAGGGAACCAGAGTGCTAGGGTACAGGGAACCAGAGTGCTAGGGTACAGGGAACCAGAGTGCTAGGGTACAGGGAACCAGAGCGGTAGGGTACAGGGAGAGGGTAGACACACTAAACCCTTAATAGCATTAAAATAAGCAGATACACAGAAAGTCTAAAAAGTCCAATATACAAACTCCTTCATCCCTCAACACATCACATCACAGCGCCTGGTAACACCAGCCCCAATGACACGCTATACAATACAACACTTTGAGTGGTCGAAAGTCGTGTACTATATAGGGAATAGGGTGCCATTTTGGACTCATCCTCTCAACCAATCAGTGCTCCAATAACCATTTAAACCAAGTGACTTATCCAAAGCCTTCTCCTCCCTCAGTGATTCCCCGGTGGTGTGTGTGTGTGTGTGTGTGTGTGGTTCAGCGGATGGTGTATCTGACGTAGGGAACCTCCACATCTTCGTCAGTCAGGTCGTTGCAGCACAGCTCAAACACCAGGGCTTTCACATGCTTCCCCAGCTTCTTCTTAGAAACCTTGGTCACAATCTCTGTCATCCTGGAG
>NC_088402.1:94416491-94486491 GCF_034236695.1 Oncorhynchus nerka | reverse complement strand
GGAGAGAAGAGAGAGGGATATGAGAGGGAGGAGAGGGATAAGAGAGGAGAGAGAGAGAGAAGAGAGAGAGAGAGAGAGGGATATGAGAGGGAGGAGAGAGGAGGGAGAGAGGGAGGAGAGGGATGAGAGAGGAGGGAGAGAGGGAGGAGAGAGGGAGAAGAGAGGAGGGAGAGAGAGAGAGAGGAGGGAGAGAGAGAGAGAGGAGGGAGAGGGATATGAGAGGGAGGAGAGGGATATGAGAGGGAGAAGAGGGATAAGAGAGGAGAGAAGAGAGAGGAGGGAGAGAAGAGAGATGAGAGAGGGAGAGAGAGGGAGAGAGAGAGAGAGGGAGAGAGAGAGGAGAGAGAGAGAGAGAGGGAGAGAGAGGAGGGAGAGAGGGATATGAGAGGGATATGAGAGGGAGGAGAGGGATATGAGAGGGAGAAGAGAGGAGGGAGAGGGATAGAGAGAGGGAGAGAGAGGAGGAGAGAGAGAGAGAGGGAGGGAGGGAGGGAGAGAGGGATATGAGAGGGAGGAGAGGGATAAGAGAGGGAGAAGAGGGATAAGAGAGGAGAGAAGAGAGAGGAGGGAGAGAAGAGAGAGAGAGAGAGAGAAGAGAGAGAGAGAGGAGAGAGGGAGAGAGAGAGGAGAGAGAGAGAGAGGGAGAGAGAGAGAGAGAGAGAGAGAGAGGGAGGGGAGAGAGGGAGGAGTTGGAGAGAGGGATAAGAGGAGAGAAGAGAGGAGGAGGGAGAGAAGAGAGAGAGAGAGAGGAGAGAAGAGAGAGAGAGAAGAGAGGGAGGAGAGAGAAGAGAGAGGGAGGAGAGAGAAGAGAGAGGGAGGAGAGGGAGGAGAGAGAAGAGAGAGGGAGGAGAGCGAAAGAGGGAGGAGAGAGAAGAGAGAGGGAGGAGAGGGAGGAGAGAGAAGAGAGAGGGAGGAGAGCGAAAGAGAGAGGGAGGAGAGCGAAAGAGAGAGGGAGGAGAGCGAAAGAGAGAGGGAGGAGAGCGAAAGGGAGAGAGAGGGAGAGAGAAGAGAGAGACAGTATATGGTGGTTGCCATGGCAGAATGATCTTTCTGGAGGAGTCAGATAGACATCTGAACAGCCTTCTTGGGGCTTGTTTTGCTCCAGGCCTTCGGAGGAAACAGAAAAGCCTGCATCTGAAGTCAAAAGTCTGGTGGAAATGTGACATCAATGGCTGTGTGTGAGTGTTCACCCACCTTGTGTCTGTCGGCAGGGGGAATGTGATAGTTCTCTGCTCGTAGGTTGGACGCCGCCACGATGAAGTCCATGTGGAAATTAGAGTCATCATCCTGGAACACAGTCACATAGTTAATCAAACACACAAATGGAAAGGGTTGAGGATGTAAGTATGACAGGACTCGAAAGGTGTTGTAGGTGAGAGAGAGTAGAGAGATTAGAGTAGAGGAGATTAGAGTAAAGGAGAGTAGAGAGGGTAGAGTAGAGAGAGATTAGAGTAGAGAGAGGGTAGAGTAAAGAGAGAGGGTAGAGTAGAGGGGGAGAGAGAGTAGAGGGTAGAGTAGAGGGAGAGAGAGTAGAGTAGAGGGAGAGAGAGTAGAGTAGAGGGTAGAGTAAAGGAGAGTAGAGAGGGTAGAGTAGAGAGAGATTAGAGTAGAGAGAGGGTAGAGTAAAGGGAGAGAGAGTAGAGGATAGAGTAAAGGAGAGTAGAGAGGGTAGAGTAGAGATATTAGAGTAGAGGGTAGAGTAAAGGGAGAGAGAGTAGAGGGTAGAGTAAAGGAGAGAGATTAGAGTAGAGAGTAGAGTAAAGGAGAGAGATTAGAGTAGAGAGAGAGTAGAGTAGAGGGAGAGAGAGTAGAGGGTAGAGTAAAGGGAGAGGAGAGAGATGAGAGTAGAGTAAAGGGAGAGTAGAGTAAAGGGAGAGGAGAGAGATGAGAGTAGAGTAAAGGGAGGGTAGAGTAAAGGAGGGTAGAGTAAAGGAGAGTAGAGTAAAGGAGGGTAGAGTAAAGGAGGGTAGAGTAAAGGAGGGTAGAGTAAAGGAGGGTAGAGTAAAGGAGGGTAGAGTAGAGTAAAGGAGGGTAGAGTAGAGTAAAGGAGGGTAGGGTAGAGTAAAGGAGGGTAGGGTAGAGTAAAGGAGGGTAGGGTAGAGTAAAGGAGGGTAGAGTAAAGGAGGGTAGAGTAAAGGACGGTAGAGTAAAGGACGGTAGAGTAAAGGAGTGTAGAGTAAAGGAGAGTAGAGTAAAGGAGAGTAGAGTAAAGGAGAGTAGAGTAAAGGAGAGTAAAGGAGAGTAGAGTAAAGGAGGGTAGAGTAAAGGAGGGTAGAGTAAAGGAGGGTAGAGTAAAGGAGGGTGAGTAAAGGAGGGTAGAGTAAAGGAGGGTAGAGTAAAGGAGGGTAGAGTAAAGGAGGGTAGAGTAAAGGAGGGTAGAGTAAAGGAGGGTAGAGTAAAGGGAGAGGAAAGTAAAGGAGGGTAGAGTAAAGGAGAGTAGAGTAAAGGAGAGTAGAGTAAAGGAGGGTAGAGTAAAGGAGGGTAGAGTAAAGGGAGAGGAAAGTAAAGGAGGGTAGAGTAAAGGAGAGTAGAGTAAAGGAGGGTAGAGTAAAGGAGAATAGAGTAAAGGAGGGTAGAGTAAAGGAGGGTAGAGTAAAGGAGGGTAGAGTAAAGGAGAGTAGAGTAAAGGAGAGTAGAGTAAAGGAGAGTAGAGTAAAGGAGGGTAGAGTAAAGGAGGGTAGAGTAAAGGAGGGTAGAGTAAAGGAGGGTAGAGTAGAGTAAAGGAGGGTAGAGTAGAGTAAAGGAGGGTAGGGTAGAGTAAAGGAGGGTAGAGTAAAGGAGGGTAGAAGTAAAGAGACGGTAGAGTAAAGGACGGTAGAGTAAAGGACGGTAGAGTAAAGGAGTGTAGAGTAGAGTAAAGGAGTGTAGAGTAAAGGAGAGTAGAGTAAAGGAGAGTAGAGTAAAGGAGAGTAAAGGAGTAAAGTAAAGGAGGGTAGAGAATAGAGTAAAAAGTAAAGGAGGGTAGCGTAAAGGAGAGTAGAGTAAAGGAGAGTAGAGTAAAGGAGGGTAGAGTAAAGGAGGGTAGAGTAAAGGAGGGTAGAGTAAAGGAGAGGAAAGTAAAGGAGAGGAAAGTAAAGGAGGGTAGAGTAAAGGAGGGTAGAGTAAAGGAGGGTAGAGTAAAGGAGGGTAGAGTAAAGGAGGGTAGAGTAGAGTAAAGGAGGGTAGAGTAGAGTAAAGGAGGGTAGGGTAGAGTAAAGGAGGGTAGAGTAAAGGACGGTAGAGTAAAGGACGGTAGAGTAAAGGACGGTAGAGTAAAGGACGGTAGAGTAAAGGAGTGTAGAGTAGAGTAAAGGAGTGTAGAGTAAAGGAGAGTAGAGTAAAGGAGAGTAGAGTAAAGGAGAGTAGAGTAAAGGAGAGTAAAGGAGAATAGAGTAAAGGAGGGTAGAGTAAAGGAGAGTAGAGTAAAGGAGGGTAGAGTAAAGGAGGGTAGAGTAAAGGAGGGTAGAGTAGAGTAAAGGAGGGTAGAGTAAAGGAGAGTAGAGTAAAGGAGGGTAGAGTAAAGGAGGGTAGAGTAAAGGAGAGTAGAGTAAAGGAGGGTAGGAGAGTAGAGTAAAGGAGGGTAGAGTAAAGGAGGGAGAGAGTAGAGTAAAGGAGGGTAGAGTAAAGGAGGGTAGAGTAAGGAGGAGAGTAGAGTAAAGGAGAGTAGAGTAAAGGAGGGTAGAGTAGAGTAAAGGAGGGTAGAGTAGAGTAAAGGAGGGTAGAGTAAAGGAGGGTAGAGAGTAGAGTAAAGGAGGGTAAAGGAGGGTAGAGTAGAGTAGTAAAGGAGTAGTAGAGTAAAGGAGAGTAGAGTAAAGGAGGGTAGAGTAGAGTAAAGGAGGGTAGAGTAAAGGAGGGGGTAAGTAAAGGAGGGTAGAGTAAAGGGGGTAGAGTAAAGGGGGGTAGAGTAAAGGGGGTAGAGTAAAGGGGGTAGAGTAAAGGGGGGTAGAGAGATGAGAGTAGAGTAAAGGGAGGGGGGGGTAGAGAGAGATCTGTACCTTCTCAAAGTCGATGGCAGTGAGTTTAAAATGAGAAGAAGCTTCAGGTCCAGGCAGCAGAGTCTTCAGTTCCTCCAGCCTGTTGTCATCTACACACACACCACACAGACAGACAGCACACAGACAGACACACACACACCACGCAGACAGACAGCACGCAGACAGACAGCACGCAGACAGACACACACACCACCCAGACAGACAGCACGCAGACAGACAGCACGCAGACAGACACACACACCACGCAGACACAGGCAGACAGACAGCACGCAGACACAGGCAGACAGACAGCACGCAGACAGACACACACACACCACGCAGACAGACAGACAGACAGCACGCAGACAGACACACACACACCACGCAGACAGACACAGACACACACCACGCAGACAGACACACACACACACCACGCAGACAGACACACCACGCAGACAGACACACACACACACACACCACGCAGACAGACACACACACACACAGACACACACACACCACGCAGACACACACACACACACCACGCAGACAGACAGACAGACACACACACCACGCAGACAGACAGACAGACACACACACACCACGCAGACAGACACACACACACACACACCACGCAGACAGACACACACACACACACACACCACGCAGACACACACACACACACCACGCAGACACACACACACACACACACACCACGCAGACACACACACACCACGCAGACAGACAGACACACCACGCAGACACACACACCACGCAGACAGACACACACACACCACGCAGACAGACAGACACACACACACACCACGCAGACAGACACACACACCACGCAGACAGACAGACACACACACACCACGCAGACAGACAGACACACACACACCACAGACAGACACACACACACACACACACACAGACAGACACACACACACACACACACACACACACACCACGCAGACAGACAGACAGACACACACACACCACGCAGACAGACACACACACACACACACACACCACGCAGACACACACACACACACACACACACACACCAGACACACACACACACACACACCACGCAGACAGACACACACACCACGCAGACAGACAGACAGACAGACAGACAGACACACACCACGCAGACAGACACACACACACACACCACGCAGACAGACACACACACCACGCAGACAGACACACACACACACCACGCAGACAGACACACACACACACCACGCAGACAGACAGACACACACCACGCATACAGACACACACACACCACGCAGACAGACACACACACACACCACGCAGACAGACACACACACACACCACGCAGACAGACAGACACACACACACCACGCAGACAGACAGACACACACACACCACGCAGACAGACAGACAGACACACCACGGACAGACACACACGCAGACAGACACCACACACACACACGCAGACAGACACACACACACACCACGCAGACAGACACACACACACCACGCAGACAGACAGACACACACACACCACGCAGACAGACAGACACACACACACCACCAGACAGACAGACACACACACCACGCAGACAGACACACACACACCACGCAGACAGACACACACACACCACGCAGACAGGACACCACGCAGACACACACACACACACCACGCAGACACACACACACACACACCACGCAGACACACACACACACACCACGCAGACACACACACACACACCACGCAGACAGACACACACACACACACCACGCAGACAGGGACACACACTCAGGCAGACAGACACACACACACCTGCACAGACACCACGTGACAGACACAACTTCATTCAGTGTTGGGACACACTTCATTCAGTGTTGGGACACAACTTCATTCAGTGTTGGGACACAACTTCATTCAGTGTTGGGCCACAACACAGTGTTGGGACCGTTCATTCAGTTTGGGACACAAAGTCATTCAGTGTTGGACACAACTTCATCTCAGATGGGAGGACACAACTTCATAACAGTGTTGGGACATTACTTCATTCAGTGTTGGGACACAACTTCATTCAGTGTTGGGACACAACTTCATTCAGACAGACACACACACGTGGTTATTACTCCCTCTTAGGAAGACAAGCGTCTTCAGTGTTGGGACAGAAACGAACCTGGACGTTTCTCATTCAAGTGTTGGGACACAACTTCATTCAGTGTTGGGACACAACTTCATTCAGTGTTGGGACACAACTTCATTCAGTGTTGGGACACAACTTCATTCAGTGTTGGGACACAACTTCATTCAGTGTTGGGACACAACTTCATTCAGTGTTGGGACACAACTTCATTCAGTGTTGGGACACAACTTCATTCAGTGTTGGGACACAACTTCATTCAGTGTTGGGACACAACTTCATTCAGTGTTGGGACACAACTTCATTCAGTGTTGGGACACAACTTCATTCAGTGTTGGGACACAACTTCATTCAGTGTTGGGACACAACTTCATTCAGTGTTGGGACACAACTTCATTCAGTGTTGGGACACAACTTCATTCAGTGTTGGGACACAACTTCATTCAGTGTTGGGACACAACTTCACTCAGTGTTGGGACACAACTTCACTCAGTGTTGGGACACAACTTCATTCAGTGTTGGGACACAACTTCATTCAGTGTTGGGACACAACTTCATTCAGTGTTGGGACACAACTTCATTCAGTGTTGGGACACAACTTCACTCAGTGTTGGGACACAACTTCATTCAGTGTTGGGACACAACTTCACTCAGCAGCAAACACATCGAGTTAGAAATCATTTCTGAGGACACCTCGCGTCAACGGGCTCCTACCGGTTCCTACCGGTTCCTACCGGTTCCTACCGGTGCCCCTTCAACTACTGTTTACACATCCCTACAGGGAGAAGGTTGACCGTCACTAGGACCCCATTGTGTTTATACATCCCTACAGGGAGAAGGTTGACCGTCACTAGGACCCCATTGTGTTTATACATCCCTACAGGGAGAAGGTTGACCGTCACTAGACCCCATTGTGTTTCTACATCACTAGACCCCATTGTGTTTCTACATCACTAGACCCCATTGTGTTTATACATCCCTAGACCCCATTGTGTTTATACATCCCTAGGGAGATTGTGTTTATCACCTAGGACCCCATTGTGTTTATACATCCCTAGACCCCATTGTGTTTATACATCCCTAGACCCCATTGTGTTTATACATCCCTACTAGACCCCATTGTGTTTATACATCCTAGACCCCATTGTGTTTATACATCCCTAGACCCCATTGTGTTTATACATCCTAGACCCCATTGTGTTTATACATCCCTAGACCCCCATTCCCTAGACCCCATTGTGTTTATACATCCCTAGACCCCATTGTGTTTATACATCCCTAGACCCCATTGTGTTTATACATCCCTAGACCCCATTGTGTTTATACATCCCTAGACCCCATTGTGTTTATACATCCCTAGACCCCATTGTGTTTATACATCCCTAGACCCCATTGTGTTTATACATCCCTAGACCCCATTGTGTTTATACATCCCTAGACCCCATTGTGTTTATACATCCTAGACCCCATTGTGTTTATACATCCCTAGACCCCATTGTGTTTATACATCCCTAGACCCCATTGTGTTTATACATCCCTAGACCCCATTGTGTTTATACATCCCATTGTGTTTAGACCCCATTGTGTTTATACATCACTAGACCCCATTGTGTTTATACATCCCTAGACCCCATTGTGTTTATACATCCCTAGACCCCATTGTGTTTATACATCACTAGACCCCATTGTGTTTATACATCCCTAGACCCCATTGTGTTTATACATCCCTAGACCCCATTGTGTTTATACATCCCTAGACCCCATTGTGTTTATACATCCCTAGACCCCATTGTGTTTATACATCATCCTAGACCCCATTGTGTTTATACATCCCTAGACCCCATTGTGTTTCTACATCCTAGACCCCCATTGTGTGTTTATACATCCCTAGACCCCATTGTGTTTCTACATCACTAGACCCCATTGTGTTTATACATCCCTAGACCCCATTGTGTTTCTACATCACTAGACCCCATTGTGTTTATACATCCCTAGACCCCATTGTGTTTATACATCCCTAGACCCCATTGTGTTTATACATCCCTAGACCCCATTGTGTTTATACATCCCTAGACCCCATTGTGTTTATACATCCCTAGACCCCATTGTGTTTATACATCCCTAGACCCCATTGTGTTTATACATCACTACAGGTAGAAGGTTGACTGTCACTAGACCCCATTGTCTGGAGCAGCCTTCCGTAGATGTTTCCTTATCAAATAAAATCAATCCCATCCTCACCGACGTTGGCGTTGGCGCTCTGCAGCTCCTGGTCGGAGACGTGGATCTTGACCCCTGACCTGGGGACGAAGGTGGGCACCGATAGGCTGTCCAGGATCTTAGCCACGCCAACACGGTCGGTAGAGCCCTGCATGCCGTACGACTGGGCAAACAAGTTGGCTCCTGACATCACATAGTCCATATGGAGGTGCTAGAGAGAGAGAGGAGACAGTCTCCAACCGTGGACAGGGTGGATAGGGGGGAGACTGGGACAGGGGGAGACACGGGGACAGGGAAGGCACGGGGGGGGAAAGGCAGGGGACAGGGAGACACGGGGATGGGGGGAGACACGGGGGACAGGGGGAGACACGGGGACAGGGGGAAAGGCACGGGGACAGGGGGACGGGGGAGACACGGGGACAGGGGGAAAGGCACGGGGACAAGGGGGAAAGGCACGGGGACAGGGGGGAGGAGACGGGGACAAGGGGAGGAGACACGGGGAGGAAGGCACGGGGACAGGGGGGGGAGGAGACACGGGGACAGGCACGGGGACAGGGGGAGACACGGGGGAGACACGAGGACAGGGGGGGGACACGGGAAGACACGGGGGGAAGGCACGGGGACACGGGGGGAGGCACGGGGACAGGGGGGGACACGGGGGGAAGGCACGGGGACAGGGGGGGAGACACGGGGGGAGGAGACACGGGGGGGGGGGGGAGGCACGAGGACAGGGGGGGACAGGGGGGGGTAAAGGACTCACGTTGCTGGTACTGAACTCTAGAGGGTGAGGACATCTCTTTGGACCGGACCAGAAGGGGGCGCCAGAGCTGGTCAGCTGAGAGGAGAGCATTGATATCAGTACAACAAAACCACATTTCAACAACAGTGTGTGTGTAACAGTGTGTGTGTGTGTGTGTGTGTGTAACAGTATGTAACAGTGTGTGTGTGTGTGTGTGTGTGTGTGTGTGTGTAACAGTGTGTGTGTAACAGTGTGTGTGTGTGTGTGTAACAGTGTGTGTGTAACAGTGTGTGTGTGTGTGTAACAGTGTGTGTGTGTGTGTAACAGTGTGTGTGTAACAGTGTGTGTGTAACAGTGTGTGTGTGTGTGTGTGTGTGTGTGTGTGTGTAACAGTATGTAACAGTGTGTGTGTGTGTGTGTGTGTGTGTAACAGTGTGTGTGTAACAGTGTGTGTGTGTGTGTGTAACAGTGTGTGTGTAACAGTGTGTGTGTGTGTGTGTGTAACAGTGTGTGTGTGTGTGTGTAACAGTGTGTGTGTGTGTGTAACAGTGTGTGTGTAACAGTGTGTGTGTAACAGTGTGTGTGTGTGTGTGTGTGTGTGTGTGTAACAGTATGTAACAGTGTGTGTGTGTGTGTGTGTGTGTGTGTGTGTGTGTGTAACAGTGTGTGTGTAACAGTGTGTGTGTGTGTGTGTAACAGTGTGTGTGTAACAGTGTGTGTGTGTGTGTGTAACAGTGTGTGTGTGTGTGTAACAGTGTGTGTGTGTGTGTGTGTAACAGTGTGTGTGTAACAGTGTGTGTGTGTGTGTGTAACAGTGTGTGTGTGTAACAGTGTGTGTGTAACAGTGTGTGTGTGTGTGTGTAACAGTGTGTGTGTGTGTGTAACAGTGTGTGTGTGTGTGTAACAGTGTGTGTGTGTGTGTAACAGTGTGTGTGTGTGTGTAACAGTGTGTGTGTGTGTAACAGTGTGTGTGTGTGTGTAACAGTGTGTGTGTGTGTGTGTGTAACAGTGTGTGTGTGTGTGTAACAGTGTGTGTGTGTGTGTAACAGTGTGTGTGTGTGTGTAACAGTGTGTGTGTGTGTGTAACAGTGTGTGTGTGTGTGTGTGTAACAGTGTGTGTGTGTGTGTGTAACAGTGTGTGTGTGTGTGTGTAACAGTGTGTGTGTGTGTGTGTGTGTAACAGTGTGTGTGTGTGTGTAACAGTGTGTGTGTGTGTGTGTGTAACAGTGTGTGTGTGTGTGTGTGTAACAGTGTGTGTGTGTGTGTAACAGTGTGTGTGTGTGTGTAACAGTGTGTGTGTGTGTGTGTAACAGTGTGTGTGTGTGTGTGTGTAACAGTGTGTGTGTGTGTGTAACAGTGTGTGTGTGTGTGTAACAGTGTGTGTGTGTGTAACAGTGTGTGTGTGTGTGTGTAACAGTGTGTGTGTGTGTAACAGTGTGTGTGTGTGTGTAACAGTGTGTGTGTGTGTAACAGTGTGTGTGTGTGTGTAACAGTGTGTGTGTGTGTGTAACAGTGTGTGTGTGTGTGTGTGTAACAGTGTGTGTGTGTGTGTGTGTGTAACAGTGTGTGTGTGTGTGTGTAACAGTGTGTGTGTGTGTGTGTAACAGTGTGTGTGTAACAGTGTGTGTGTGTGTGTAACAGTGTGTGTGTGTGTGTAACAGTGTGTGTGTGTGTGTGTGTGTGTGTGTGTGTGTGTGTAACAGTGTGTGTGTGTGTGTAACAGTGTGTGTGTGTGTGTAACAGTGTGTGTGTGTGTGTAACAGTGTGTGTGTGTGTGTAACAGTGTGTGTGTGTGTGTGTAACAGTGTGTGTGTGTGTGTGTGTAACAGTGTGTGTGTGTGTGTGTAACAGTGTGTGTGTAACAGTGTGTGTGTGTGTGTGTGTGTGTGTAACAGTGTGTGTGTGTGTGTAACAGTGTGTGTGTGTGTGTAACAGTGTGTGTGTGTGTGTGTGTGTAACAGTGTGTGTGTGTGTGTGTGTGTAACAGTGTGTGTGTGTGTGTAACAGTGTGTGTGTGTGTGTAACAGTGTGTGTGTGTGTGTAACAGTGTGTGTGTGTGTGTGTAACAGTGTGTGTGTGTAACAGTGTGTGTGTGTGTAACAGTGTGTGTGTGTGTGTGTGTAACAGTGTGTGTGTGTGTGTGTAACAGTGTGTGTGTGTGTAACAGTGTGTGTGTGTGTAACAGTGTGTGTGTGTGTGTAACAGTGTGTGTGTGTGTGTAACAGTGTGTGTGTGTGTGTGTAACAGTGTGTGTGTGTGTAACAGTGTGTGTGTGTGTGTAACAGTGTGTGTGTGTGTGTAACAGTGTGTGTGTGTGTGTGTAACAGTGTGTGTGTGTGTGTAACAGTGTGTGTGTGTGTGTAACAGTGTGTGTGTGTGTGTAACAGTGTGTGTGTGTGTGTGTGTAACAGTGTGTGTGTGTGTGTGTGTAACAGTGTGTGTGTGTGTGTAACAGTGTGTGTGTGTGTGTAACAGTGTGTGTGTGTGTAACAGTGTGTGTGTGTGTAACAGTGTGCGTGTAACAGTGTGTGTGTGTAACAGTGTGCGTGTAACAGTGTGTGTGTGTGTGTGTGTAACAGTGTGTGTGTGTGTGTGTGTGTAACAGTGTGTGTGTGTGTGTGTGTAACAGTGTGTGTGTGTGTGTAACAGTGTGTGTGTAACAGTGTGTGTGTGTGTACCTGTTCCGGGGGGAAGTTGTGCAGTAGTTGACAGATGTTGTTACTGTACTGACACTGCCAGTGGTGACGGGCCCAGGTGACACAGTCGGCCCAGCTGTGAGGGCAGTCCGCCACCAGGCTCTTATAGACGGCCTCCAACACCTCTAGAGGCTGGGCTCCGGGCAGCTTCAGGGTCCTCTCCAGGAACTTAGCATCACTAGGTCAGGAAACATCAACACAGCCGATCCTAAACTGGTCCAGACCACCTCCCAACACCTCATATCGGGGTCGAGTATCAGAACCGCGAGACTACGACAACTTAAAAATAGTTTCAGACGCCACAGAGAGACGAAGTTCATTGGAAAAACCGTATATATAATTCATTTCTCTTTGCGGTGGCTCCACACAGAACACCGGAATAATTATCACGGTGAACAACTACTGGTCATGTCTCAATCGATCCCCAAAAAGGGGTTTGTCAGCTAGTGACATGAAGATAACATCCGCCTTCATTCAAACTGAAAAGGTAGATAAATAAACACAAACACAGCAGGTCAAATGTTTAAACATGCTAAATTGTGGTGGACTTACGTGAGGTACTGCATGGCATTCTCTGATGGCTGTTTAAAGAGACCCTCAAACTCATCGCGGGCCCACTGGAGGGAGAGACCAGAGAGTTACCACACACACACACACACACACTGCGTATAGAGGACGTCAGTCCCCCAGGTTAGAGAAGGATGGCCGGTTTGAATCCCAGGTCTGATTAGAAAATATGCCTCTATGAGTCACTCAAACCCAAACGGCTATGGGACAAGTACTCTCCTCCTGTATTGTGCTGCAGGGTGTGTGTGTTACCTGCAGGGTGTGTGTGTGTGTGTGTTACCTGCAGGGTGTGTGTGTGTGTGTGTTACCTGCAGGGTGTGTGTGTGTGTGTGTTACCTGCAGGGTGTGTGTTACCTGCAGGGTGTGTGTGTGTGTGTTACCTGCAGGGTGTGGGTGTGTGTGTGTTACCTGCAGGGTGTGTGTGTGTGTGTGTGTGTTACCTGCAGGGTGTGTGTGTTACCTGCAGGGTGTGTGTGTGTGTGTGTGTGTGTTACCTGCAGGGTGTGTGTGTGTGTGTGTGTGTGTGTTACCTGCAGGGTGTGTGTGTGTGTGTGTGTGTGTGTTACCTGCAGGGTGTGTGTGTGTGTGTGTGTGTTACCTGCAGGGTGTGTGTGTGTGTGTGTGTTACCTGCAGGGGGTGTGTGTGTGTGTGTGTGTTACCTGCAGGGTGTGTGTGTGTGTGTGTTACCTGCAGGGTGTGTGTGTGTGTGTGTTACCTGCAGGGTGTGTGTGTGTGTGTGTTACCTGCAGGGTGTGTGTGTGTGTGTGTGTTACCTGCAGGGTGTGTGTGTGTGTGTGTTACCTGCTGCAGGGTGTGTGTGTGTGTGTGTTACCTGCAGGGTGTGTGTGTGTGTGTGTTACCTGCAGGGGTGTGTGTGTGTGTGTGTTACCTGCAGGGTGTGTGTGTGTGTGTGTGTTACCTGCAGGGTGTGTGTGTGTGTGGGTGTGTGTGTGTGTGTGTTACCTGCAGGGTGTGTGTGTGTGTGTGTTACCTGCAGGGTGTGTGTGTGTGTGTGTTACCTGCAGGGTGTGTGTGTGTGTGTGTTACCTGCAGGGTGTGTGTGTGTGTGTGTTACCTGCAGGGTGTGTGTGTGTGTGTTACCTGCAGGGTGTGTGTGTGTGTGTGTTACCTGCAGGGTGTGTGTGTGTGTGTGTTACCTGCAGGGTGTGTGTGTGTGTGTTACCTGCAGGGTGTGTGTGTGCGTGTGTTACCTGCAGGGTGTGTGTGTGTGTGTGTTACCTGCAGGGGTGTGTGTGTGTGTGTGTTACCTGCAGGGTGTGTGTGTGTGTGTTGTTACCTGCAGGGGGTGTGTGTGTGTGTGTTACCTGCAGGGTGTGTGTGTGTGTGTGTTACCTGCAGGGTGTGTGTGTGTGTGTGTTACCTGCAGGGTGTGTGTGTGTGTGTGTTACCTGCAGGGTGTGTGTGTGTGTGTGTTACCTGCAGGGTGTGTGTGTGTGTGTGTTACCTGCAGGGTGTGTGTGTGTGTGTGTTACCTGCAGGGTGTGTGTGTGTGTGTGTTACCTGCAGGGTGTGTGTGTGTGTGTTACCTGCAGGGTGTGTGTGTGTGTGTGTGTTACCTGCAGGGTGTGTGTGTGTGTGTGTTACCTGCAGGGTGTGTGTGTGTGTGTTACCTGCAGGGGTGTGTGTGTGTGTGTTACCTGCAGGGTGTGTGTGTGTGTGTGTTACCTGCAGGGTGTGTGTGTGTGTGTGTTACCTGCAGGGGGTGTGTGTGTGTGTGTTACCTGCAGGGTGTGTGTGTGTGTGTGTTACCTGCAGGGTGTGTGTGTGTGTGTTACCTGCAGTGTGTGTGTGTGTGTGTTACCTGCAGGGTGTGTGTGTGTGTGTGTTACCTGCAGGGGGTGTGTGTGTGTGTGTGTTACCTGCAGGGTGTGTGTGTGTGTGTGTTACCTGCAGGGTGTGTGTGTGTGTGTGTTACCTGCAGGGTGTGTGTGTGTGTGTGTTACCTGCAGGGTGTGTGTGTGTGTGTTACCTGCAGGGTGTGTGTGTGTGTGGTGTGTGTGTGTGTTACCTGCAGGGTGTGTGTGTGTGTGTTACCTGCAGGGTGTGTGTGTGTGTGCAGGGTGTGTGTGTGTGTATTGTTACCTGCAGGGTGTGTGTGTGTGTGTTACCTGCAGGGTGTGTGTGTGTGTGTTACCTGCAGGGTGTGTGTGTGTGTGTTACCTGCAGGGTGTGGGTGTGTGTTACCTGTGTGTGTTACCTGCAGGGTGTGTGTGTGTGTGTGTTACCTGCAGGGTGTGTGTGTGTGTGTGTTACCTGCAGGGTGTGTGTGTGTGGGTGTGTGTGTGTGTGTTACCTGCAGGGTGTGTGTGTGTGTGTGTTACCTGCAGGGTGTGTGTGTGTGTGTGTTACCTGCAGGGTGTGTGTGTGTGTGTGTTACCTGCAGGGTGTGTGTGTGTGTGTGTTACCTGCAGGTGTGTGTGTGTGTGTGTTACCTGCAGGGTGTGTGTGTGTGTGTGTTACCTGCAGGGTGTGTGTGTGTGTGTTACCTGCAGGGTGTGTGTGTGTGTGTGTTACCTGCAGGGTGTGTGTGTGCGTGTGTTACCTGCAGGGTGTGTGTGTGTGTGTGTTACCTGCAGTGTGTGTGTGTTACCTGCAGGGGTGTGTGTGTGTGTTACCTGCAGGGTGTGTGTGTGTGTGTGTGTGTGTGTGTGTTACCTGCAGGTGTGTGTGTGTGTGTGTTACCTGCAGGGTGTGTGTGTGTGTGTGTTACCTGCAGGGTGTGTGTGTGTGTGTGTTACCTGCAGGGTGTGTGTGTGTGTGTTACCTGCAGGGTGTGTGTGTGTGTGTTACCTGCAGGGTGTGTGTGTGTGTGTTACCTGCAGGGTGTGTGTGTGTGTGTTACCTGCAGGGTGTGTGTGTGTGTGTTACCTGCAGGGTGTGTGTGTGTGTTACCTGCAGTGTGTGTGTGTGTGTGTGTGTGTGTGTGTTACCTGCAGGGTGTGTTCGATGGCGTTGGGGAAGTTCTTCAGTGTGCAGATGGGGATGGACTTCTCCGGGGGGTCCTGGGAGGAGCTGTATGACTCGGTCAGGAAGGGGATGACCACCTGCACGTTTCCCTTGGTGCCCAGAGTCCCAGACTCTAACAGGGGCTTCCTGTAGTAGACACACCTCCGGTCCATATACATACCTACAGAACAGACAATATGACTAACAGGGCTTCCTGTAGTAGACACACCTCCGGTCCATAAACTAACAGGGGCTTCCTGTAGTAGACACACCTCCGGTCCATAAACTAACGGGGCTTCCTGTAGTAGACACACCTCCGGTCCATAAACTAACAGGGGCTTCCTGTAGTAGACACACCTCCGGTCCATAAACTAACAGGGGCTTCCTGTAGTAGACACACCTCCGGTCCATAAACTAACAGGGGCTTCCTGTAGTAGACACACCTCCGGTCCATAAACTAACAGGGGCTTCCTGTAGTAGACACACCTCCGGTCCATAAACTAACAGGGGCTTCCTGTAGTAGACACACCTCCGGTCCATAAACTAACAGGGGCTTCCTGTAGTAGACACACCTCCGGTCCATAAACTAACAGGGGCTTCCTGTAGTAGACACACCTCCGGTACATAAACTAACAGGGGCTTCCTGTAGTAGACACACCTCCGGTCCATATACATACCTACAGGACAGACAATATGACTAACAGGGGCTTCCTGTAGTAGACACACCTCCGGTCCATAAACTAACAGGGGCTTCCTGTAGTAGACACACCTCCGGTCCATAAACTAACAGGCGCTTCCTGTAGTAGACACACCTCCGGTCCATAAACTAACAGGGGCTTCCTGTAGTAGACACACCTCCGGTCCATAAACTAACAGGGGCTTCCTGTAGTAGACACACCTCCGGTCCATATACACACCTACAGACAATATGACAAACTAACAGCATGGCCCTGTAACATCAGTCAACTCAAAAATGAGCCATTTTGGTACATAATCTCCGTAACCCAGAAGGAAATCTGACATGTGTCCTACTCATGATATATATATATATATATATATATATATATATACATTCTCTTTCTTTTCTTTTCTTTTTCTTCTCTAAAAAAAGGTTTGTTGTACAATTAAAAAATAAACTCTGCATTTAAAACAGTCAGCGATAATTGAATAAATTCAAGGCTTGTGAACCTCAAGACAAATATAAGCTAAAGCCAGCAACCAAGCTAAAGCCAGCAACCAAGCTAAAGCTAGCAACCAAGCTAAAGCCAGCAACCAAGCTAAAGCCAGCAACCAAGCTAAAGCCAGCAACCAAGCTAAAGCCTACCAAGCTAAAACCAAGCTAAAGCCAGCAACCAAGCTAAAGCCAGCAACCAAGCTAAAGCCAGCAACCAAGCTAAAGCCAGCAACCAAGCTAAAGCCAGCAACCAAGCTAAAGCCAGCAACCAAGCTAAAGCCAGCAACCAAGCTAAAGCCAGCAACCAAGCTAAAGCTAGCAACCAAGCTAAAGCCCAAGCTAAGCCAGCCAAGCTAAAGCTAGCTACCAAGCTAAAGCTAGCTACCAAGCTAAAGCTAGCAACCAAGCTAAAGCCAGCAACCAAGCTAAAGCTAGCAACCAAGCTAAAGCTAGCAACCAAGCTAAAGCCAGCAACCAAGCTAAAGCTAGCAACCAAGCTAAAGCTAGCTACCCCAGAAGTTGCGGTCAAACAAATAATGCCTTATTACCATTGCGGTATTGTAAACACGTCGTTCGTAGCCGGTGTTTGCAGACTTTGTTTTGTACAGCTTTGACAGCGCTACTGATAGTAGTGGCGCTACTGATAGTAGTGGCGCTAGTAATGGCACTACTGATAGTAGTGGCGCTACTGATAGTAGTGGCGCTACTGATAGTAGTGGCGCTACTGATAGTAGTGGCGCTACTGATAGTAGTGGCGCTACTGATAGTAGTGGCGCTACTGATAGTAGTAGTGGCGCTACTGATAGTAGTAGTGGTGCTACTGATAGTAGTAGTGGTGCTACTGATAGTAGTGGCGCTCGTCTTGCACGTGCCAATTCATCACACACAACATTCTGTAATAGAATTGTGTGATTTGACGTGTCGAATTAAAAAAGCTTATTTATATTTTTTTGACACGTAAAACGGCGCTCCATACATGAACACTCTTTCAAACCCACGTCCTGGTGAGTAGCTAAAACTCGGGACTAGACAGCTAGTATAACGGCCTTTGGATAAAATGCTGCTAGCAGTATGTGGTACTGTAACGATGCGATGCGCGTAACAGGACTGAGCATTCATTTCCCAGAACCTATGCTCATGGATACTCCCGTTTTAGTATGGTCTGTTCAGCACACAATTTGAGTAGTTTTAAGACAAACAGGATGCATTTATCCTCTGTTACAGCACACAGGGAGATGAAACCGCTTGTTTTCAGAGAGGAAGTGAGCTCTCATCTTTGCTGTTGTGAGTGGTAAGGGGGAGGGGCTTGGGAGAAAGAGGCAAAGCGAGATGTTTCACTGTCGCCAACATGTGTCAACAATAAGTCCAATGAGTTTCTCTGGGTTTATTTTGGACCTCGGCTTGTCGCCTGCCCCAGAAATATAACACCCTGTAAACCCCAGGAATATATCACCCTGTAAACCCCAGGAATATATCACCCTGTTTAACCCTGTAACCTCCAGGAATATATCACCCTGTTTAACCCTGTAACCCCCAGGAATATATCACCCTGTTTTATCATGTAAACCCCCAGAAATATATCACCCTGTTTTATCATGTAAACCCCAGGAATATCTCACCCTGTTTTATCATGTAAACCCCAGGAATATCTCACCCTGTTTTATCATGTAAACCCCAGAAATATATCACCCTGTTTTATCATGTAAACCCCAGGAATATATCACCCTGTTTTATCATGTAAACCCCAGAAATATATCACCCTGTTTTATCATGTAAACCCCAGGAATATATCACCCTGTTTTATCATGTAAACCCCAGGAATATATCACCCTGTTTTATCATGTAAACCCCAGGAATATATCACCCTGTTTTATCATGTAAACGCCAGGAATATATCACCCTGTTTTATCATATAAACCCCAGGAATATCTCACCCTGTTTTATCATGTAAACCCCAGGAATATATCACCCTGTTTTATCATGTAAACCCCAGGAATATATCACCCTGTTTTATCATGTAAACCCCCAGAAATATATCACCCTGTTTTATCATGTAAACCCCAGAAATATATCACCGTTTTATCATGTAAACCCCAGGAATATATCACCCTGTTTTATCATGTAAACCCCAGGAATATATCACCCTGTTTTATCATGTAAACCCCAGGAATATATCACCCTGTTTTATCATGTAAACCCCAGGAATATATCACCCTGTTTTATCATGTAAACCCCCAGAAATATATCACCCTGTTTTATCATGTAAACCCCAGAAATATATCACCCTGTTTTATCATGTAAACCCCAGGAATATACCACCCTGTTTTATCATGTAAACCCCAGAAATATATCACCCTGTTTTATCATGTAAACCCCAGAAATATATCACCCTGTTTAACCCTGTAACCCCCAGGAATATATCACCCTGTTTAACCCTGTAACCCCCAGGAATATATCACCCTGTAACCCCCAGGAATATATCACCCTGTAACCCCCAGGAATATATCACCCTGTTTAACCCTGTAACCCCCAGGAATATATCACCCTGTTTTATCATGTAAACCCCCAGAAATATATCACCCTGTTTTATCATGTAAACCCCAGAAATATATCACCCTGTTTTATCATGTAAACCCCAGGAATATCTCACCCTGTTTTATCATGTAAACCCCAGGAATATCTCACCCTGTTTTATCATGTAAACCCCAGAAATATATCACCCTGTTTTATCATGTAAACCCCAGGAATATATCACCCTGTTTTATCATGTAAACCCCAGGAATATATCACCCTGTTTTATCATGTAAACCCCAGAAATATATCACCCTGTTTTATCATGTAAACCCCAGGAATATATCACCCTGTTTTATCATGTAAACCCCAGGAATATATCACCCTGTTTTATCATGTAAACCCCAGGAATATATCACCCTGTTTTATCATGTAAACCCCAGGAATATATCACCCTGTTTTATCATGTAAACCCCATGAATATATCACCCTGTTTTATCATGTAAACCCTAGGAATATATCACCCTGTTTTATCATGTAAACCCCAGGAATATCTCACCCTGTTTTATCATGTAAACCCCAGGAATATATCACCCTGTTTTATCATGTAAACCCCCAGAAATATATCACCCTGTTTTATCATGTAAACCCCAGAAATATATCACCGTTTTATCATGTAAACCCCAGAAATATATCACCCTGTTTTATCATGTAAACCCCAGGAATATATCACCCTGTTTTATCATGTAAACCCCAGGAATATATCACCCTGTTTAACCCTGTAAACCCCAGAAATATATCACCCTGTTTTATCATGTAAACCCCAGGAATATATCACCCTGTTTTATCATGTAAACCCCAGGAATATCTCACCCTGTTTTATCATGTAAACCCCAGAAATATATCACCCTGTTTTATCATGTAAACCCCAGGAATATATCACCCTGTTTTATCATGTAAACCCCAGGAATATCTCACCCTGTTTTATCATGTAAACCCCAGGAATATATCACCCTGTTTTATCATGTAAACCCCAGGAATATACCACCCTGTTTTATCATGTAAACCCCAGGAATATATCACCCTGTTTTATCATGTAAACCCCAGAAATATATCACCCTGTTTTATCATGTAAACCCCAGAAATATATCACCCTGTTTTATCATGTAAACCCCCAGAAATATATCACCCTGTTTTATCATGTAAACCCCAGGAATATATCACCCTGTTTTATCATGTAAACCCCAGGAATATATCACCCTGTTTAACCCTGTAACCCCCAGGAATATATCACCCTGTTTTATCATGTAAACCCCAGGAATATATCACCCTGTTTTATCATGTAAACCCCCAGGAATATATCACCCTGTTTTATCATGTAAACCCCCAGGAATATATCACCCTGTTTAACCCTGTAACCCCCAGGAATATATCACCCTGTTCGTGTGGCAGCAACTGGTCCTGAAGAAACAGGCCGTCTATGTTCTACCTCCGTACGTTACACACAGCAACAAATGGGAACAGGAAGTCTTATGTTCTACCTCCGTACGTTACACACAGCAACAAATGGGAACAGGAAGTCTTATGTTCTACCTCCGTACGTTCCACACAGCAACAGGAAGTCTATGTTCTACCTCCGTACGTTCCACACAGCAACAGGAAGTCTATGTTCTACCTCCGTACGTTCCACACAGCAACAGGAAGTCTATGTTCTACCTCCGTACGTTACACACAGCAACAGGAAGTCTTATGTTCTACATCCATACGTTACACAGCAACAGGAAGTCTTCAGGGCGTGTCTTACGTGCGTCGACGTTGTCCAGAGCGTTGGCGACTCCGTGGAGGCTCTCGAAGAAGTCGTCATCGTAGACCCGCTCGGTGTCGGGCCCGACGCGGTTCTGGTGTCCCGTGATCCGGATGGACGGGTTCATCTGCTTCACCGCCGCCGCCGCGGTCTCGCTCTTCATCTTCGTCACGTCCCACGGCCTGAATACAAACCAAAACACAACTATTTAAACAGGCAACACTTTACAAAATAGGTGACAAAAGATGAATAATTACATGGTATCGTCCTCCCTGTATAGGGCACTATGAAATGACCCCAGATCAGTAGTAGGGCACTATGAAATGACCCCAGATCAGTAGTAGGGCACTATGAAATGACCCCAGATCAATAGTAGGGCACTATGAAATGACCCCAGATCAATAGTAGGGCACTATGAAATGACCCCAGATCAGTAGTAGGGCACTATGAAATGACCCCAGATCAGTAGTAGGGCACTATGAAATGACCCCAGATCAGTAGTAGGGCACTATGAAATGACCCCAGATCAGTAGTAGGGCACTATGAAATGACCCCAGATCAGTAGTAGGGCACTATGAAATGACCCCAGATCAGTAGTAGGGCACTATGAAATGACCCCAGATCAGTAGTAGGGCACTATGAAATGACCCCAGATCAGTAGTAGGGCACTATGAAATGACCCCAGATCAGTAGTAGGGCACTATGAAATGACCCCAGATCAGTAGTAGGGCACTATGAAATGACCCCAGATCAATAGTAGGGCACTATGAAATGACCCCAGATCAGTAGTAGGGCACTATGAAATGACCCCAGATCAGTAGTAGGGCACTATGAAAAGACCCCAGATCAGTAGTAGGGCACTATGAAAAGACCCCAGATCAGTAGTAGGGCACTATGAAAAGACCCCAGATCAGTAGTAGGGCACTATGAAAAGACCCCAGATCAGTAGTAGGGCAGATCTAGGGCACTATGAAATGACCCCAGATCAGTAGTAGGGCACTATGAAATGACCCCAGATCAGTAGTAGGGCACTATGAAAAGACCCCAGATCAGTAGTAGGGCACTATGAAATGACCCCAGATCAGTAGTAGGGCACTATGAAAAGACCCCAGATCAGTAGTAGGGTGAAAGACCCCAGATCAATAGTAGGGCACTATGAAATGACCCCAGATCAGTAGTAGGGCACTATGAAAAGACCCCAGATCAGTAGTAGGGCACTATGAAAAGACCCCAGATCAGTAGTAGGGCACTATGAAATGACCCCAGATCAGTAGTAGGGCACTATGAAATGACCCCAGATCAGTAGTAGGGCACTATGAAATGACCCCAGATCAGTAGTAGGGCACTATGAAATGACCCCAGATCAGTAGTAGGGCACTATGAAAAGACCCCAGATCAGTAGTAGGGCACTAGAAATGACCCCAGATCAGTAGTAGGGCACTATGAAATGACCCCAGATCAGTAGTAGGGCACTATGAAATGACCCCAGATCAATAGTAGGGCACTATGAAATGACCCCAGATCAGTAGTAGGGCACTATGAAATGACCCCAGATCAGTAGTAGGGCACTATGAAATGACCCCAGATCAGTAGTAGGGCACTATGAAATGACCCCAGATCAGTAGTAGGGCACTATGAAATGACCCCAGATCAGTAGTAGGGCACTAGAAAAGACCCCAGATCAGTAGTAGGGCACTATGAAATGACCCCAGATCAGTAGTAGGGCACTATGAAATGACCCCAGATCAGTAGTATGAAATGACCCCAGATCAGTAGTAGGGCACTATGAAATGACCCCAGATCAGTAGTAGGGCACTATGAAATGACCCCAGATCAGTAGTAGGGCACTATGAAATGACCCCAGATCAGTAGTAGGGCACTATGAAATGACCCCAGATCAGTAGTAGGGCACTATGAAATGACCCCAGATCAGTAGTAGGGCACTATGAAATGACCCCAGATCAGTAGTAGGGCACTATGAAATGACCCCAGATCAGTAGTAGGGCACTATGAAATGACCCCAGATCAGTAGTAGGGCACTATGAAATGACCCCAGATCAATAGTAGGGCACTATGAAATGACCCCAGATCAATAGTAGGGCACTATGAAAAGACCCCAGATCAGTAGTAGGGCACTATGAAATGACCCCAGATCAGTAGTAGGGCACTATGAAAAGACCCCAGATCAGTAGTAGGGCACTATGAAATGACCCCAGATCAGTAGTAGGGCACTATGAAATGACCCCAGATCAGTAGTAGGGCACTATGAAATGACCCCAGATCAGTAGTAGGGCACTATGAAAAGACCCCAGATCAGTAGTAGGGCACTATGAAAAGACCCCAGATCAGTAGTAGGGCACTATGAAATGACCCCAGATCAGTAGTAGGGCACTATGAAATGACCCCAGATCAGTAGTAGGGCACTATGAAATGACCCCAGATCAATAGTAGGGCACTATGAAAAGACCCCAGATCAATAGTAGGGCACTATGAAAAGACCCCAGATCAGTAGTAGGGCACTATGAAATGACCCCAGATCAGTAGTAGGGCACTATGAAAAGACCCCAGATCAGTAGTAGGGCACTATGAAAAGACCCCAGATCAGTAGTAGGGCACTATGAAAAGACCCCAGATCAGTAGTAGGGCACTATGAAATGACCCCAGAAGTAGTAGGGCACTATGAAATGACCCCAGATCAGTAGTAGGGCACTATGAAAGACCCCAGATCAGTAGTAGGGCACTATGAAAAGACCCCAGATCAGTAGTAGGGCACTATGAAAAGACCCCAGATCAGTAGTAGGGCACTATGAAAAGACCCCAGATCAGTAGTAGGGCACTATGAAATGACCCCAGATCAGTAGTAGGGCACTATGAAAAGACCCCAGATCAGTAGTAGGGCACTATGAAAAGACCCCAGATCAGTAGTAGGGCACTATGAAATGACCCCAGATCAGTAGTAGGGCACTATGAAATGACCCCAGATCAGTAGTAGGGCACTATGAAATGACCCCAGATCAGTAGTAGGGCACTATGAAATGACCCCAGATCAGTAGTAGGGCACTATGAAATGACCCCAGATCAGTAGTAGGGCACTATGAAATGACCCCAGATCAGTAGTAGGGCACTATGAAATGACCCCAGATCAGTAGTAGGGCACTATGAAATGACCCCAGATCAGTAGTAGGGCACTATGAAATGACCCCAGATCAGTAGTAGGGCACTATGAAATGACCCCAGATCAGTAGTAGGGCACTATGAAATGACCCCAGATCAGTAGTAGGGCACTATGAAATGACCCCAGATCAGTAGTAGGGCACTATGAAATGACCCCAGATCAGTAGTAGGGCACTATGAAATGACCCCAGATCAGTAGTAGGGCACTATGAAATGACCCCAGATCAGTAGTAGGGCACTATGAAATGACCCCAGATCAGTAGTAGGGCACTATGAAATGACCCCAGATCAGTAGTAGGGCACTATGAAATGACCCCAGATCAATAGTAGGGCACTATGAAATGACCCCAGATCAATAGTAGGGCACTATGAAATGACCCCAGATCAATAGTAGGGCACTATGAAATGACCCCAGATCAATAGTAGGGCACTATGAAATGACCCCAGATCAATAGTAGGGCACTATGAAATGACCCCAGATCAATAGTAGGGCACTATGAAATGACCCCAGATCAATAGTAGGGCACTATGAAATGACCCCAGATCAATAGTAGTGCACTATGAAATGACCCCAGATCAATAGTAGTGCACTATGAAATGACCCCAGATCAGTAGTAGGGCACTATGAAATGACCCCAGATCAATAGTAGTGCACTATGAAATGACCCCAGATCAATAGTAGGGCACTATGAAATGACCCCAGATCAATAGTAGGGCACTATGAAATGACCCCAGATCAATAGTAGGGCACTATGAAATGACCCCAGATCAGTAGTAGGGCACTATGAAATGACCCCAGATCAGTAGTAGGGCACTATGAAATGACCCCAGATCAATAGTAGGGCACTATGAAATGACCCCAGATCAATAGTAGTGCACTATGAAATGACCCCAGATCAGTAGTAGGGCACTATGAAAAGACCCCAGATCAATAGTAGGGCACTATGAAATGACCCCAGATCAGTAGTAGGGCACTATGAAATGACCCCAGATCAGTAGTAGGGCACTATGAAATGACCCCAGATCAATAGTAGGGCACTATGAAATGACCCCAGATCAATAGTAGGGCACTATGAAAAGACCCCAGATCAGTAGTAGGGCACTATGAAATGACCCCAGATCAATAGTAGTGCACTATGAAATGACCCCAGATCAATAGTAGGGCACTATGAAATGACCCCAGATCAATAGTAGGGCACTATGAAATGACCCCAGATCAATAGTAGGGCACTATGAAATGACCCCAGATCAGTAGTAGGGCACTATGAAATGACCCCAGATCAATAGTAGGGCACTATGAAATGACCCCAGATCAGTAGTAGGGCACTATGAAATGACCCCAGATCAGTAGTAGGGCACTATGAAATGACCCCAGATCAATAGTAGGGCACTATGAAATGACCCCAGATCAATAGTAGGGCACTATGAAATGACCCCAGATCAATAGTAGGGCACTATGAAATGACCCCAGATCAGTAGTAGGGCACTATGAAAAGACCCCAGATCAGTAGTAGGGCACTATGAAATGACCCCAGATCAATAGTAGGGCACTATGAAATGACCCCAGATCAATAGTAGGGCACTATGAAATGACCCCAGATCAGTAGTAGGGCACTATGAAATGACCCCAGATCAGTAGTAGGGCACTATGAAATGACCCCAGATCAGTAGTAGGGCACTATGAAATGACCCCAGATCAGTAGTAGGGCACTATGAAATGACCCCAGATCAATAGTAGTGCACTATGAAATGACCCCAGATCAATAGTAGGGCACTATGAAATGACCCCAGATCAATAGTAGTGCACTATGAAATGACCCCAGATCAATAGTAGTGCACTATAAAGTAAACAGGGTGTCATTAGGAACACATACAATGTCCATAACAGTTAAAACACTGACTAAAGGCCAAGATAAAAGAGATGGGCTTTTCACACATTATATAAAACCTCATGGTACTAGTCTCCTCCTCCTCCCCCCCCTCCTCCTCCTCCTCCTCCCTCCCCCTCCCCCTCCTCCTCCTCCTCCTCCTCCCCCCTCCTCCTCCTCCTCCCCTCACCTGAAGAGGAACTGTCTGTTGAGGTTGGATTTCTCTATGGTGTCCATGTCCGTCACGATGACCTCACCCTCCCCGCTGGCCAATCCAATCATGGCAAAGTTCTTCAGCAGCTCACAGCCAATAGCGCCAGCCCCAACCAGGAAGTAACGTTGTTTAGCCAACTCCTCTTGCAGCTGGGAGCCAAACACAGCGATCTGGCCGTCATAACGGCTGTTCCTCTGGGGGGGTTTAGAGAGGGAGGGGTTTAAGAGAGGGAGGGGTTTTATACGTCATTAACAACACGTGTTCTGTATCTGCAGGGTCTGGATGTGTGTGAGTGTGTGAGTGAGGGCTTGTGTTAATGTGATAAATAAATCATATCGATAATTTTTTTAAAGATGTGTCATACCCCTACAAGACACAACAGAACTAAATATTTGCGCATACATCACGACCCAACCAGCTAGTGTGTGGGGTAGGTGTGTGTGTGTGTGTGTGTGGGGTGTAGGGTGTGTGTGTGTGTGTGTGGGGTAGGTGTGTGTGTGTGTGTGTGTGGGGTAGGTGTGTGTGTGTGTGTGTGTGGGGTAGGTGTGTGTGTGTGTGTGTGGGGTAGGTGTGTGTGTGTGTGTGTGGGGTAGGTGTGTGTGTGTGTGTGGGGTAGGTGTGTGTGTGTGTGTGTGGGGTAGGTGTGTGTGTGTGTGTGTGTGGGGTAGGTGTGTGTGTGTGTGTGGGGTAGGTGTGTGTGTGTGTGTGTGGGTAGGTGTGTGTGTGTGTGTGTGTGGTGTGTGTGGTAGGTGTGTGTGTGTGTGTGTGGTGTAGGTGTGTGTGTGTGTGTGGTAGGTGTGTGTGTGTGTGTGGTAGGTGTGTGTGTAGGTGTGTGTGTGTGTGTGGTAGGTGTGTGTGTGTGTGGTAGGTGTGTGTGTGTGTGGTAGGTGTGTGTGGTAGGTGTGTGTGTGGTAGGTGTGTGTGTGGTAGGGTGTGTGTGTGGTAGGTGTGTGTGTGTGGTAGGTGTGTGTGTGTGGTAGGTGTGTGTGTGTGGTAGGTGTGTGTGTGTGTGGTAGGTGTGTGTGTGTGTGGTGTGTGTGTGTGTGGTAGGTGTGTGTGTGTGTGGGGTAGGTGTGTGTGTGTGGGGTGTGTGTGTGTGTGGGGTAGGTGTGTGTGTGTGGGGTAGGTGTGTGTGTGTGGGGTAGGTGTGTGTGTGTGGGGTAGGTGTGTGTGTGTGGGGTAGGTGTGTGTGTGTGTGTGGGGGGTAGGTGTGTGTGTGTGTGTGTGTGGGGTAGGTGTGTGTGGTGGTAGGTGTGTGTGGTAGGTGTGTGTGGTAGGTGTGTGTGTGTGTGGTAGGTGTGTGTGTGTGTGGTAGGTGTGTGTGTGTGTGGTAGGTGTGTGTGTGTGGTAGGTGTGTGTGTGTGGTAGGTGTGTGTGTGTGGTAGGTGTGTGTGTGTGGTAGGTGTGTGTGTGGTAGGTGTGTGTGTGGTAGGTGTGTGTGTGTGGTAGGTGTGTGTGTGTGGTAGGGTGTGTGTGTGGTAGGTGTGTGTGTGTGGTAGGTGTGTGTGTGGTAGGTGTGTGTGTGTGGTAGGTGTGTGTGTGTGTGGTAGGTGTGTGTGTGGTAGGTGTGTGTGGTAGGTGTGTGTGGTAGGTGTGTAGGTGTGTGTGGTAGGTGTGTGTGTGTGTGTGTGGTAGGTGTAGGTGTGTGTGTGTGTGGTAGGTGTGTGTGTGTGGTGGTGTGTGTGTGTGTGGTAGGTGTGTGTGTGTGTGGTAGGTGTGTGTGTGTGTGGTAGGTGTGTGTGTGGTAGGTGTGTGTGTGGGGTAGGTGTGTGTGTGGGGTAGTGTGTGTGTGTGTAGGTGTGTGTGTGTAGGTGTGGTGTGTGTGTGTGTGTGGGGTAGGTGTGTGTGTGTGTGTGTGTGGGGTAGGTGTGTGTGTGTGGTAGTGTGTGTGTGTGTAGGTGTGTGTGGTAGGTGTGTGTGGTAGGTGTGTGTGTGGTGTGTGTGTGTGGTAGGTGTGTGTGGTAGGTGTGTGTGTGTGTGTGTGGTAGGTGTGTGTGTGTGTGGTAGGTGTGTGTGTGTGTGTGGTAGGTGTGTGTGTGTGTGTGGTAGGTGTGTGTGTGTGTGGTAGGTGTGTGTGTGTGTGGTAGGTGTGTGTGTGTGTGGTAGGTGTGTGTGTGTGGTAGGTGTGTGTGTGTGGTAGGTGTGTGTGTGTGTGTGGTAGGTGTGTGTGGTAGGTGTGTGTGTGGGGTAGGTGTGTGTGTGTGTGTGGGGTAGGTGTGTGTGTGTGTGTGTGGGGTAGGTGTGTGTGTGTGTGTGTGTGTGGGGTAGGTGTGTGTGTGTGTGTGTGTGGGGTAGGTGTGTGTGGTAGGTGTGTGTGGTAGGTGTGTGTGGTAGGTGTGTGTGTGTGTGGTAGGTGTGTGTGTGTGTGGTAGGTGTGTGTGTGTGTGGTAGGTGTGTGTGTGTGTGGTAGGTGTGTGTGTGTGGTAGGTGTGTGTGTGTGGTAGGTGTGTGTGTGTGGTAGGTGTGTGTGTGTGGTAGGTGTGTGTGTGTGGTAGGTGTGTGTGTGTGGTAGGTGTGTGTGTGGGGTATACTCACAGGGGCACAGTCCTCCTCAGTGAGCATGGCTCCTCCCTCTTCCTCAGACAGACACTCCAGAGCATCAAAATACAGCCACTGCATCATGGGCATGAACTTCCCTGTACACGCCTAGGACACACACACACACACAGTTATAATACTGTACAGCTACTGCATCATGGGCATGAACTTCCCTGTACACGCCTAGACACACACACACACACACACACAGTTATAATACTGTACAGCTACTGCATTATGGGCATGAACTTCCCTGTACACGCCTAGGACACACACACACACACACAGTTATAATACTGTACAGCTACTGCATTATGGGCCTGAACTTCCCTGTACACGCCTAGGACACACACACACACACACACACACAGTTATAATACTGTACAGCTACTGCATCATGGGCATGAACTTCCCTGTACACGCCTAGGACACACACACAGTTATAATACTGTACAGCTACTGCATTATGGGCATGAACTTCCCTGTACACGCCTAGGACACACACACACACACAGTTATAATACTGTACAGCTACTGCATTATGGGCATGAACATTCCTGTAGGGAGTTGTAGTTCTCATTAAGTAAATATTCAGAGCACAAACATGGTAATTAACTACAATGGACTTTTTCCAGCTCTGAGACGGATCAGAATCTGTCCAAAATAAGATCAATGAGTTTCTTCTTTTATTTTGGATCTCAGCTTGTCGCCTAACGTCCTGGCTTTGGGACAACGACTTCCATTGTTAGAGACATGAGCATCTCGTCATTATATACAGACAATCTGGACGGATACACGTTTACACCTGCTACGGTCGGTTAGATACACAGACCACATGAGGAATATCTCTGGACGGATACACGTTTACACCTGCTACGGTCGGTTAGATACACAGACCACATGAGGAATATCTCTGGACAGATACACGTTTACACCTGCTACGGTCGGTTAGATACACAGACCACATGAGGAATATCTCTGGACAGATACACGTTTACACCTGCTACGGTCGGTTAGATACACAGACCACATGAGGAATATCTCTGGACGGATACACGTTTACACCTGCTACTGTCGGTTAGATACACACAGACCACATGAGGAATATCTCTGGACGGATACACGTTTACACCTGCTACGGTCGGTTAGATACACAGACCACATGAGGAATATCTCTGGACAGATACACGTTTACACCTGCTACGGTCGGTTAGATACACAGACCACATGAGGAATATCTCTGGAATATCTCTGGACGGATACACGTTTACACCTGCTACTGTCGGTTAGATACACACAGACCACATGAGGAATATCTCTGGACGGATACACGTTTACACCTGCTACGGTCGGTTAGATACACAGACCACATGAGGAATATCTCTGGACGGATACACGTTTACACCTGCTACTGTCGGTTAGATACACACAGACCACATGAGGAATATCTCTGGACGGATACACGTTTACACCTGCTACGGTCGGTTAGATACACAGACCACATGAGGAATATCTCTGGACGGATACACGTTTACACCTGCTACGGTCGGTTAGATACACAGACCACATGAGGAATATCTCTGGACGGATACACGTTTACACCTGCTACTGTCGGTTAGATACACACAGACCACATGAGGAATATCTCTGGACGGATACACGTTTACACCTGCTACGGTCGGTTAGATACACAGACCACATGAGGAATATCTCTGGACGGATACACGTTTACACCTGCTACTGTCGGTTAGATACACACAGACCACATGAGGAATATCTCTGGACGGATACACGTTTACACCTGCTACGGTCGGTTAGATACACAGACCACATGAGGAATATCTCTGGACGGATACACGTTTACACCTGCTACGGTCGGTTAGATACACAGACCACATGAGGAATATCTCTGGACGGATACACGTTTACACCTGCTACTGTCGGTTAGATACACACAGACCACATGAGGAATATCTCTGGACGGATACACGTTTACACCTGCTACGGTCGGTTAGATACACAGACCACATGAGGAATATCTCTGGACGGATACACGTTTACACCTGCTACGGTCGGTTAGATACACAGACCACAAGAGGAATATCTCTGGACGGATACACGTTTACACCTGCTACTGTCGGTTAGATACACACAGACCACATGAGGAATATCTCTGGACGGATACACGTTTACACCTGCTACGGTCGGTTAGATACACAGACCACATGAGGAATATCTCTGGACAGATACACGTTTACACCTGCTACGGTCGGTTAGATACACAGACCACATGAGGAATATCTCTGGACGGATACACGTTTACACCTGCTACTGTCGGTTAGATATTCGTGGTATCCAATTGTTGTAGTAGCTACTGTCTTGTCTCATCGCTACAACTCCCGTACGGGCTCGGGAGAGACGAAGGTTGAAAGTCATGCGTCTTCCGATACACAACCCAACCAGCCGCACTGCTTCTTAACACAGCGCGCATCCAACCCGGAAGCCAGCCGCACCAATGTGTCGGGGGAAACACTGTGCACCTGGCAACCTTGGTTAGCGCGCCCTACGCCCGGCCCGCCACAGGAGTCGCTGGTGCGCGATGAGACAAGGACATCCCTACCGACCAAAACCCGTTTTTGTTTTGTCATTATGGGGTATTGTGTGTAGATTCATGAGGGGGGAAAAAATTATTTAATACATTTTCGAATACGGCAGCAATGTAACAAAATGTGGGAAAAGTCAAAAGGGTCTGAACACTTTCCGAATGCACTGTACATCCTCAGTTCCAGCACTTTCTCCACACCTGACTTAACTCACTAAGGCTCCCTAACCCAGACGACGCTAGGCCAAATTGTGCGTCGCACCCACAGACCTCCCGGTCGCGGCCGGTTACGACAGAGCCTGGGCGCGAACCCAGGGACTCTGATGGCACAGCTGGCGCTGCAGTACAGCGCCCTTAACCACTGCGCCACCCGGGAGGCCGACAGAAAAAGTTCTGACCGGAAGTGAGCGGCTCCTTACCTTCAGAACTTCCTGTGCGGCCAGTCCACCAATGAAAGCGTTGATTGGTGCCAGGTCGCCGGCGGAGACGAAGGCCAGTTTCTTAATGAGCTTGTCATCCAGCTCGTCCACTTTGGCTGACCCCGTCTGGCCGGAGTTAACCTCTTTAGCCAGGGACACCAACTCCTCTCCATCAGCCTGGAACACAAAGAAAAGCACTCAAACATTTTGAATGGCAGCTAAAAAGGAAACAACTAGCATTTGCTAGTTTGCAGAAAAGCTAGGCAGGAGACAGTGGGTGCTACTAAATAACTAGAATAAAGAAGCTAAAACACACTTGGGAAATAGAAAATAAGCTGAACATATTTACTCACGTCACAAAATCATGCATGAGTTTTCCACAAATAACCAGTCCAATGGAAATGAATGGGATTATCAGTGTGTGTCAGGTAGGGTTGAGCGCTAACCAGATTTACATATCACCATTCCTTCTATCATCCTTGGATTTACAGTATTACCGGCTTCGTACACAAGGGGGTGCCAGAAAACACACAAAAAGCCCATTTGGGTGTCTATTACCGGAAAGATGACATTTGCACAAGTAATAGCAAATGTACATGGAGGATGCTAGCTAAATACGCTAACGAGCACAAACAGAAAAAATATAAAAATTGGCAAGACAGGCAGTTCAACTTAGTCATGCATAAATAGGTAGGAGCTACCGGAAAATCTAACAGCCATCACAGTGAGAGGCTGCTGCCAACACACAGACTCAAATCTAACAGCCATCACAGTGAGAGGCTGCTGCCAACACACAGACTCAAATCTAACAGCCATCACAGTGAGGGTCTGCTGCCAACACACAGACACAAATCTAACAGCCATCACAGTGAGGGACTGCTGCCAACACACAGACTCAAATCTAACAGCCATCACAGTGAGGGTCTGCTGCCAACACACAGACTCAAATCTAACAGCCATCACAGTGAGGGTCTGCTGCCAACACACAGACTCAAATCTAACAGCCATCACAGTGAGGGTCTGCTGCCAACACACAGACTCAAATCTAACAGCCATCACAGTGAGGGTCTGCTACCAACACACAGACTCAAATCTAACAGCCATCACAGTGAGGGACTGCTGCCAACACACAGACTCAAATCTAACAGCCATCACAGTGAGGGACTGCTACCAACACACAGACTCAAATCTAACAGCCATCACAGTGAGGGGCTGCTGCCAACACACAGACTCAAATCTAACAGCCAATCACAGTGAGGGTCTGCTGCCAACACACAGACTCAAATCTAACAGCCAATCACAGTGAGAGGCTGCTGCCAACACACAGACTCAAATCTAACAGCCAATCACAAAGGCTCTACACAGACTCAAATCTAACAGCCAATCACAGTGAGAGGCTGCTGCCAACACACAGACTCAAATCTAACGGCCATCACAGTGAGGGTCTGCTGCCAACACACAGACTCAAATCTAACAGCCATCACAGTGAGGGTCTGCTGCCAACACACAGACTCAAATCTAACAGCCAATCACAGTGAGAGGCTGCTGCCAACACACAGACTCAAATCTAACGGCCATCACAGTGAGGGTCTGCTGCCAACACACAGACTCAAATCTAACAGCCATCACAGTGAGGGTCTGCCAACACACAGACTCAAATCTGCCAACACACAGACTCAAATCTAACAGCCATCACAGTGAGGGTCTGCTGCCAACACACAGACTCAAATCTAACAGCCATCACAGTGAGGGTCTGCTGCCAACACACAGACTCAAATCTCTTTAATAAATTAGATGTAATACATGTATCACTAGCAACTTTGTTTACATACCCATCTCATATGTATATGTATATACTGTACTCTATATCATCTACTGTATCTTGCCTATGCCGCTCTGTACCATCACTCATTCATATCTTTATGTACATATTCTTTATCCCTTTACACTTGTGTGTGTATAAAGTAGTTGTGAAATTGTTAGTTATCACTGCATTGTCGGAACTAGAAGCACAAGCATTTCGCTACACTCGCATTAACATCTGCCAACCATGTGTATGTGACCAATAACATCTGCCAACCATGTGTATGTGACCAATAACATCTGCTAACCATGTGTATGTGACCAATAACATCTGATAACCATGTGTATGTGACCAATAACATCTGATAACCATGTGTATGTGACCAATAACATCTGTTAACCATGTGACCAATAACATCTGCTAACCATGTGTGTGTGACCAATAACATCTGCTAACCATGTGACCAATAACATCTGCTAACCATGTGACCAATAACATCTGCTAACCATGTGTATGTGACCAATAACATCTGCTAACCATGTGTATGTGACCATTAACATCTGCTAACCATGTGTATGTGACCATTAACATCTGCTAACCATGTGACCAATAACATCTGCTAACCATGTGTATGTGACCAATAACATCTGCTAACCATGTGACCAATAACATCTGCTAACCATGTGTATGTGACCAATAACATCTGCTAACCATGTGTGTGACCAATAACATCTGCTAACCGTGTGACCAATAACATCTGCTAACCGTGTGACCAATAACATCTGCTAACCATGTGACCAATAACATCTGCTAACCATGTGTATGTGACCAATAACATCTGCTAACCATGTGTATGTGACCATTAACATCTGCTAACCATGTGTATGTGACCATTAACATCTGCTAACCATGTGACCAATAACATCTGCTAACCATGTGTATGTGACCAATAACATCTGCTAACCATGTGTATGTGACCAATAACATCTGCTAACCATGTGACCAATAACATCTGCTAACCATGTGACCAATAACATCTGCTAACCATGTGACCAATCACATCTGCTAACCATGTGACCAATCACATCTGCTAACCATGTGACCAATCACATCTGCTAACCATGTGACCAATCACATCTGCTAACCATGTGACCAATAACATCTGCTAACCATGTGACCAATAACATCTGCTAACCATGTGGCCAATAACATCTGCTAACCATGTGACCAATAACATCTGCTAACCATGTGACCAATAACATCTGCTAACCATGTGACCAATAACATCTGCTAACCATGTGACCAATAAAATATGAAATGAACAGTTCTGTCTCTGGAGCAGCATGTGTACCCGCTGTGTGTGCAAAGAAATCAAGATATTGGCATCTGTACAGGGAACTCATCCAGACGGCCAACCTTCTCAAACGCGGCAGACAGGCCAACCTTCTCAAACGCGGCAGACAGGCCAACCTTCTCAAACGCGGCAGACAGGCCAACCTTCTCAAACGCGGCAGACAGGCCAACCTTCTCAACGCGGCAGACAGGCCAACCTTCTCAAACGCGGCAGACAGGCCAACCTTCTCAAACGCGGCAGACAGGCCAACCTTCTCAAACGCGGCAGACAGGCCAACCTTCTCAAACGCGGCAGACAGGCCAACCTTCTCAAACGCGGCAGACAGGCCAACCTTCTCAAACGCGGCAGACAGGCCAACCTTCTCAAACGCGGCAGACAGGCCAACCTTCTCAAACGCGGCAGACAGGCCAACCTTCTCAAACGCGGCAGACAGGCCAACCTTCTCAAACGCGGCAGACAGGCCAACCTTCTCAAACGCGGCAGACAGGCCAACCTTCTCAAACGCGGCAGACAGGCCAACCTTCTCAAACGCGGCAGACAGGCCAACCTTCTCAAACGCGGCAGACAGGCCAACCTTCTCAAACGCGGCAGACAGGCCAACCTTCTCAAACGCGGCAGACAGCCAACCTTCTCAAACGCGGCAGACAGCCAACCTTCTCAAACGCGGCAGACAGCCAACACACTAGGACGCCCAGTCACCTTGTTAATTCAGACACTTAGATAACTAACAGGTTAAACAAAAAAAACGTTTTTTCACACAAGGGAAAAAAATAACGCATAAGAAGTTACTAAGCTTGACGCACCAGGGCTTGTGTGTATATACAGGTGTGTGTGTGTGTGTATATACAGGTGTGTGTGTGTACCTGGCACCAGGGCTTGGAAAGCCTGCTGTGTTTCCTCTGGTAGCTGTGTAGAGCCTGGAAGCCCAGGTACAGGTGTGTGTGTATATACAGGTGTGTGTGTGTACCTGGCACCAGGGCTTGGGAAGCCTGCTGTGTTTCCTCTGGTAGCTGTGTAGAGCCTGGAAGCCCAGGTACAGGTGTGTGTGTGTGTGTGTATATACAGGTGTATATATGCAGGTGTGTGTGTGTATATATACACAGGTGTGTGTGTGTATATATACAGGTGTGTGTGTGTATATATACAGGTGTGTGTGTGTGTGTGTGTATATATACAGGTGTGTGTGTGTGTATACAGGTGTGTATGTACCTGGCACCAGGGCTTGGGAAGCCTGCTGTGTTTCCTCTGGTAGCTGTGTAGAGCCTGGAAGCCCAGGTGAAGCTGTCCTGGTCGCTCAAACTTAGCAAAGTCTGTCAGCACAAACTCTGGCTCTGCCATGGACGCAGTCAGGGGTTTCTACAGAGAGGGGGGAGGAGAGAACGACAGGGATAAGAGCAGCGTCTGGCTCTGCCATGGACGCAGTCAGGGTTTCTACAGAGAGGGGGAGGAGAGAACGACAGGGATAAGAGCAGCGTCTGGCTCTGCCATGGACACAGTCGGGTTTCTACAGAGAGGGGGGAGGAGAGAACGACAGGGATAAGAGCAGCGTCTGGCTCTGCCATGGACGCAGTCAGGGGTTTCTACAGAGAGGGGGGAGGAGAGAACGACAGGGATAAGAGCAGCGTCTGGCTCTGCCATGGACGCAGTCAGGGGTTTCTACAGAGAGGGGGGAGGAGAGAACGACAGGGATAAGAGCAGCGTCTGGCTCTGCCATGGACGCAGTCAGGGGTTTCTACAGAGAGGGGGGAGGAGAGAACGACAGGGATAAGAGCAGCGTCTGGCTCTGCCATGGACGCAGTCAGGGGTTTCTACAGAGAGGGGGGAGGAGAGAACGACAGGGATAAGAGCAGCGTCTGGCTCTGCCATGGACACAGTCGGGGGTTTCTACAGAGAGGGGGAGGAGGAGAACGACAGGGATAAGAGCAGCGTCTGGCTCTGCCATGGACACAGTCAGGGGTTTCTACAGAGAGGGGGAGGAGAGAACGACAGGGATAAGAGCAGCGTCTGGCTCTGCCATGGACGCAGTCAGGGGTTTCTACAGAGAGGGGGGAGGAGAGAACGACAGGGATAAGAGCAGCGTCTGGCTCTGCCATGGACACAGTCGGGTTTCTACAGGGAGGGGGGAGGAGAGAACGACAGGGATAAGAGCAGCGTCTGGCTCTGCCATGGACACAGTCAGGGGTTTCTACAGGGAGGGGGAGGAGAGAGAACGACAGGGATAAGAGCAGCGTCTGGCTCTGCCATGGACACAGTCAGGGGTTTCTACAGAGAGGGGGAGGAGAGAACGACAGGGATAAGAGCAGCGTCTGGCTCTGCCATGGACACAGTCAGGGGTTTCTACAGAGAGGGGGGAGGAGAGAACGACAGGGATAAGAGCAGCGTCTGGCTCTGCCATGGACACAGTCGGGTTTCTACAGGGAGGGGGGAGGAGAGAACGACAGGGATAAGAGCAGCGTCTGGCTCTGCCATGGACACAGTCAGGGGTTTCTACAGGGAGGGGGGAGGAGAGAACGACAGGGATAAGAGCAGCGTCTGGCTCTGCCATGGACACAGTCGGGTTTCTACAGAGAGGGGGAGGAGAGAACGACAGGGATAAGAGCAGCGTCTGGCTCTGCCATGGACGCAGTCAGGGGTTTCTACAGAGAGGGGGAGGAGAGTCAGGGATAAGAGCAGCGTCTGGCTCTGCCATGGACGCAGTCAGGGGTTTCTACAGAGAGGGGGGGGAGAGAACGACAGGGATAAGAGCAGCGTCTGGCTCTGCCATGGACACAGTCGGGTTTCTACAGAGAGGGGGGAGGAGAGAACGACAGGGATAAGAGCAGCGTCTGGCTCTGCCATGGACGCAGTCAGGGGTTTCTACAGAGAGGGGGGAGGAGAGAACGACAGGGATAAGAGCAGCGTCTGGCTCTGCCATGGACGCAGTCAGGGGTTTCTACAGAGAGGGGGGAGGAGAGAACGACAGGGATAAGAGCAGCGTCTGGCTCTGCCATGGACACAGTCGGGTTTCTACAGGGAGGGGGAGGAGAGAACGACAGGGATAAGAGCAGCGTCTGGCTCTGCCATGGACACAGTCAGGGGTTTCTACAGGGAGGGGGGAGGAGAGAACGACAGGGATAAGAGCAGCGTCTGGCTCTGCCATGGACACAGTCAGGGGTTTCTACAGAGAGGGGGAGGAGAGGACAGGGATAAGACAGCGTCTGGCTCTGCCATGGACACAGTCAGGGGTTTCTACAGAGAGGGGGGAGGAGAGAACGACAGGGATAAGAGCAGCGTCTGGCTCTGCCATGGACACAGTCGGGTTTCTACAGGGAGGGGGGAGGAGAGAACGACAGGGATAAGAGCAGCGTCTGGCTCTGCCATGGACACAGTCAGGGGTTTCTACAGGGAGGGGGGAGGAGAGAACGACAGGGATAAGAGCCAGAGAAAGAGCAGCGTCTGGCTAGTAGTTGACAGGATAAGTACTCGTGGAAAAGCCATATGCATTCAGATGGGGAAAATTACAAGAGTCCCAGTAACAGAGGCTGTGTTGCCCAAATCTGATCGTTTATTATTTAACACTAGGTCTTTTGACCAATCAGATCAACTCTTGCAAATAATAGGGCAAATGATCAGAATTGGGCTGCGTGTGTAAACGCAGACAATAATGTTCTAATGAGAACCACCACATGTTCAAAAATGATCCACCAAATACCTGGCCATCAACACCATGAAGACAACGTGGAGGTACTTACGAAGGCCACCTTCTGGGGCATCTTGACCTGAGAGACGATGCCCCCCCTGACGTAGTCGGAGAAACCTGTGGTGTCACAGATACTGAAGGTGTAGGGGCCTGGACGGAGAGAGGGGGACAGAGAGAGAGGGGGACAGAGAGGGAGGGGGACGGAGAGGGAGGGGGACGGAGAGATGGATGAATGGAAGAGAATGCCTTTAAAAGATGCAGCCGTAGCCTGGTTCCCGGGGGACCACGGCAGCAGCCTGGTTCCCGGGGGACCACGGCAGTAGCCTGGTTGCCGGGGGACCACGGCAGTAGCCTGGTTCCCGGGGGACCACGGCAGTAGCCTGGTTCCAGTACTGTTTGAGTAGACTAGCCACCTCCTAAGTCATTGCCACGCCAGTACTAAGTCATGTTAATGGCGCTATTTCCCAACCCACGACGACACAAACTGAAGGGTATCCTGGGAAGCAGGTTTGAGTAGTTTGCGAGGTAACTTTGGCCATCCGAGTTCAACGGTCATACGAAAGTGGTTTACCTTTCAGCCAGGAAATATTATTATATATATAATATTATATATTATTCAATGACAACGAATGCTTCAGATTTAAATAGCTCTGGTGCAGCAGGCAAACTCACAGCGAACTCCACTATACTGAACGAAAGGACAGCCGCGTGTTGAGGACCAACTAAAGGACCAACTAAAGGACAGCCGCGTGTTGGGGACCAACTAAAGGACAGCCGCGTGTTGGGGACCAACTAAAGGACAGCCGCGTGTTGGGGACCAACTAAAGGACCAACTAAAGGACAGCCGCGTGTTGGGGACCAACTAAAGGACAGCCGCGTGTTGGGGACCAACTAAAGGACAGCCGCGTGTTGGGGACCAACTAAAGGACAGCCGCGTGTTGGGGACCAACTAAAGGACAGCCGCGTGTTGGGGACCAACTAAAGGACAGCCGCGTGTTGGGGACCAACTAAAGGACAGCCGCGTGTTGGGACCAACTAAAGGACAGCCGCGTGTTGGGGACCAACTAAAGGACAGCCGCGTGTTGGGGACCAACTAAAGGACAGCCGCGTGTTGGGGACCAACTAAAGGACAGCCGCGTGTTGGGGACCAACTAAAGGACAGCCGCGTGTTGGGGACCAACTAAAGGACAGCCGCGTGTTGGGGACCAACTAAAGGACAGCCGCGTGTTGGGGACCAACTAAAGGACAGCCGCGTGTTGGGGACCAACTAAAGGACAGGACCAACTAAAGGACAGCCGCGTGTTGGGGACCAACTAAAGGACAGCCGCGTGTTGGGGACCAACTAAAGGACAGCCGCGTGTTGGGGACCAACTAAAGGACAGCCGCGTGTTGGGGACCAACTAAAGGACAGCCGCGTGTTGGGGACCAACTAAAGGACAGCCAGCGTGTTGGGGACCAACTAAAGGACAGCCGCGTGTTGGGGACCAACTAAAGGACAGCCGCGTGTTGGGGACCAACTAAAGGACAGCCGCGTGTTGGGGACCAACTAAAGGACAGCCGCGTGTTGGGGACCAACTAAAGGACAGCCGCGTGTTGGGGACCAACTAAAGGACAGCCGCGTGTTGGGGACCAACTAAAGGACAGCCGCGTGTTGGGGACCAACTAAAGGACAGCCGCGTGTTGGGGACCAACTAAAGGACAGCCGCGTGTTGGGGACCAACTAAAGGACAGCCGCGTGTTGGGGACCAACTAAAGGACAGCCGCGTGTTGGGGACCAACTAAAGGACAGCCGCGTGTTGGGGACCAACTAAAGGACAGCCGCGTGTTGGGGACCAACTAAAGGACAGCCGCGTGTTGGGGACCAACTAAGGACAAGCTAAAGGCGTGTTGGGGACCAACTAAAGGACAGCCGCGTGTTGGGGACCAACTAAAGGACAGCAGCGTGTTGGGGACCAACTAAAGGACAGCCGCGTGTTGGGGACCAACTAAAGGACAGCCGCGTGTTGGGGACCAACTAAAGGACAGCCGCGTGTTGGGGACCAACTAAAGGACAGCCGCGTGTTGGGGACCAACTAAAGGACAGCCGCGTGTTGGGGACCAACTAAAGGACAGCCGCGTGTTGGGGACCAACTAAAGGACAGCCGCGTGTTGGGGACCAACTAAAGGACAGCCGCGTGTTGGGGACCAACTAAAGGACAGCCGCGTGTTGGGGACCAACTAAAGGACAGCCGCGTGTTGGGGACCAACTAAAGGACAGCCGTTGTTGGGGGACCAACCGCGTGTTGGGGACCAACTAAAGGACAGCCGCGTGTTGGGGACCAACTAAAGGACAGCCGCGTGTTGGGGACCAACTAAAGGACAGCCGCGTGTTGGGGACCAACTAAAGGACAGCCGCGTGTTGGGGACCAACTAAAGGACCAACTAAAGGACAGCCGCGTGTTGGGGACCAACTAAAGGACAGCCGCGTGTTGAGGACCAACTAAAGGACCAACTAAAGGACCAACTAAAGGACAGCCGCGTGTTGAGGACCAACTAAAGGACAGCCGCGTGTTGAGGACCAACTAAAGGACCAACTAAAGGACCAACTAAAGGACCAACTAAAGGACAGCCGCGTGTTGGGGACCAACTAAAGGACAGCCGCGTGTTGGGGACCAACTAAAGGACAGCCGCGTGTTGGGGACCAACTAAAGGACAGCCGCGTGTTGGGGACCAACTAAAGGACCAATTAAAGGACAGCCGCGTGTTGAGGACCAACTAAAGGACCAACTAAAGGACAGCCGCGTGTTGGGGACCAACTAAAGGACAGCCGCGTGTTGGGGACCAACTAAAGGACAGCCGCGTGTTGGGGACCAACTAAAGGACAGCCGCGTGTTGGGGACCAACTAAAGGACAGCCGCGTGTTGGGGACCAACTAAAGGACAGCCGCGTGTTGAGGACCAACTAAAGGACAGCCGCGTGTTGAGGACCAACTAAAGGACCAACTAAAGAACAGCCGCGTGTTGAGGACCAACTAAAGGACCAACTAAAGGACAGCCGCGTGTTGAGGACCAACTAAAGGACAGCCGCGTGTTGAGGACCAACTAAAGGACAGCCGCGTGTTGAGGACCAACTAAAGGACAGCCGCGTGTTGAGGACCAACTAAAGGACAGCCGCGTGTTGAGGACCAACTAAAGGACAGCCGCGTGTTGAGGACCAACTAAAGGACAGCCGCGTGTTGGGGACCAACTAAAGGACCAACTAAAGGACCAACTAAAGGACAGCCGCGTGTTGAGGACCAACTAAAGGACCAACTAAAGGACAGCCGCGTGTTGAGGACCAACTAAAGGACCAACTAAAGGACAGCCGCGTGTTCAGGACCAACTAAAGGACAGCCGCGTGTTCAGGACCAACTAAAGGACAGCCGCGTGTTGGGGACCAACTAAAGGACAGCCGCGTGTTGAGGACCAACTAAAGGACCAACTAAAGGACAGCCGCGTGTTGGGGACCAACTAAAGGACCAACTAAAGGACAGCCGCGTGTTGGGGACCAACTAAAGGACAGCCGCGTGTTGGGGACCAACTAAAGGACCAACTAAAGGACAGCCGCGTGTTGGGGACCAACTAAAGGACCAACTAAAGGACAGCCGCGTGTTGGGGACCAACTAAAGGACAGCCGCGTGTTGAGGACCAACTAAAGGACAGCCGCGTGTTGAGGACCAACTAAAGGACAGCCGCGTGTTGAGGACCAACTAAAGGACAGCCGCGTGTTGAGGACCAACTAAAGGACAGCCGCGTGTTGAGGACCAACTAAAGGACCAACTAAAGGACAGCCGCGTGTTGGGGACCAACTAAAGGACAGCCGCGTGTTGAGGACCAACTAAAGGACCAACTAAAGGACCAACTAAAGGACAGCCGCGTGTTGGGGACCAACTAATGGACCAACTAAAGGACAGCCGCGTGTTGGGGACCAACTAAAGGACAGCCGCATGTTGGGGACCAACTAAAGGACCAACTAAAGGACAGCCGCGTGTTGAGGACCAACTAAAGGACCAACTAAAGGACAGTCGCATGTTGGGGACCAACTAAAGGACCAACTAAAGGACAGCCGCGTGTTGAGGACCAACTAAAGGACCAACTAAAGGACAGCCGCGTGTTGGGGACCAACTAAAGGACAGCCGCGTGTTGAGGACCAACTAAAGGACAGCCGCGTGTTGAGGACCAACTAAAGGACAGCCGCGTGTTGAGGACCAACTAAAGGACAGCCGCGTGTTGAGGACCAACTAAAGGACAGCCGCGTGTTCAGGACCAACTAAAGGACCAACTAAAGGACAGCCGCGTGTTGAGGACCAACTAAAGGACAGCCGCGTGTTGGGGACCAACTAAAGGACCAACTAAAGGACAGCCGCGTGTTGGGGACCAACTAAAGGACCAACTAAAGGACAGCCGCGTGTTGGGGACCAACTAAAGGACCAACTAAAGGACAGCCGCGTGTTGGGGACCAACTAAAGGACCAACTAAAGGACAGCCGCGTGTTGGGGACCAACTAAAGGACCAACTAAAGGACAGCAGCGTGTTGAGGACCAACTAAAGGACCAACTAAAGGACAGCGTGTTGGGGACCAACTAAAGGACCAACTAAAGGACAGCAGCGTGTTGAGGACCAACTAAAGGACCAACTAAAGGACAGCCGCGTGTTGAGGACCAACTAAAGGACAGCCGCGTGTTGAGGACCAACTAAAGGACCAACTAAAGGACAACTAAAGGACAGCCGCGTGTTGAGGACCAACTAAAGGACAGCCGCGTGTTGAGGACCAACTAAAGGACCAACTAAAGGACAGCCGCGTGTTGAGGACCAACTAAAGGACAGCCGCGTGTTGAGGACCAACTAAAGGACCAACTAAAGGACAGCCGCGTGTTGAGGACCAACTAAAGGACCAACTAAAGGACAGCCGCGTGTTGGGGACCAACTAAAGGACAGCTGCGTGTTGGGGACCAACTAAAGGACAGCCGCGTGTTGAGGACCAACTAAAGGACCAACTAAAGGACAGCCGCGTGTTGAGGACCAACTAAAGGACAGCCCGCGTGTTGGGGACCAACTAAAGGACCAACTAAAGGACAGCCGCGTGTTGAGGACCAACTAAAGGACCAACTAAAGGACAGCCGCGTGTTGGGGACCAACTAAAGGACAGCCGCGTGTTGAGGACCAACTAAAGGAAAGCCGTGTGTTAAGGACCAACTAAAGGACAGCCGCGTGTTGGGGACCAACTAAAGGACCAACTAAAGGACAGCGTGTTGGGGACCAACTAAAGGACCAACTAAAGGACAGCGTGTTGGGGACCAACTAAAGGACCAACTAAAGGACAGCCGCGCGTTGGGGACCAACTAAAGGACCAACTAAAGGACAGCCGCGTGTTGAGGACCAACTAAAGGACCAACTAAAGGACAGCGTGTTGGGGACCAACTAAAGGACAGCCGCGTGTTGAGGACCAATGAAATCAGATTTCCTTCCTTGTAATGATTGCATCATCATCCCTTCATTAGAGGAAGAGGACTGACTTACATATTTCATTAACCAAAATGTTTGTGTTATATTATATTGTAATGTTAAAATATGGCTCACCCAGGGTCTTGATTTCTATTGGCTGGCAGCCGTTGAGCTCCGTCATGCCCTGGACCTCGGTGAAGGTCACGAAGTCTCCGCTTTCAAACCCGTGGCGAGCCTCGTCTAGACACGTCACCACGCCTGAAGCGTCCTACACACACACACACACACACACACACACACACACACGAGAGATTGAGATGACTAGGGGCGTCTTACACCGACAACAGAGGGGGATTTGATAGGCACAAAATGTCCCCTACAAAGACAGAGAAACTACTCTGAAGCAGGTATGAGATCAGCACAACATAGAAAACCCAGATGAGTGGTAATCAGATACGAGTACACCAACCAGATGTGATCTATCTAGTAGGATACCAGCTTGGGTGATGACAGCACTCAGGGCGTAGGGATCTAGGGCGTCGTAGGGATCTAGGGCGTCGTAGGGATCTAGGGCGTCGTAGGGATCTAGGGCGTCGTAGGGATCTAGGGCGGCGTAGGGATCTAGGGCGGCGTAGGGATCTAGGGCGTAGGGATCTAGGGCGTAGGGATCTAGGGCGTAGGGATCTAGGGCGTAGGGATCTAAGGCGTAGGGATCTAGGGCGTAGGGATCTAGGGCGTAAAGGGATCTAAGGCGTAGGATCTAGGACGTAAGGATCTAGGCGTAGTGATCTAGGGCGTAGGGATCTAGGGCGTAGGGATCTAGGGCGTAGTGATCTAGGGCGTAGTGATCTAGGGCGTAGTGATCTAGGGCGTAGGGATCTAAGGCGTAGGGATCTAAGGCGTAGGGATCTAAGGCGTAGGGATCTAGGGCGTAGGGATCTAGGGCGTAGGGATCTAGGGCGTAGTGATCTAGGGCGTAGTGATCTAAGGCGTAGTGATCTAAGATCGTAGGGATCTAAGGCGTAGGGATCTAAGGCGTAGGGATCTAGGGCGTAGGGATCTAGGGCGTAGGGATCTAGGGCGTAGAGATCTAGGGAGTAGGGATCTAGGGAGTAGGGATCTAGGGAGTAGGGATCTAGGGAGTAGGGATCTAGGGTACTAACCTTGGTGATCATGGAGATCATAGCAGAGAGAGGCTGCTCTCCGTTGGTATCGATCACCAGCATCTCCTCTCCGAAGTCGCAGAAGAGCTGTCCGAAGAGTCCCCGTGTGTCAGCGATCACCAGCTTGATGCAGTTACTGTGACAGAAGTCTCCAACACGCTGCTGCTCCTCTAGAGGGGAGTTGGTCAGGACCACAACCTACAACACAGAGACATGTTATCACACGCGCTATAGTACACGACATTAACAACAGAACTAATGACTGAGCCCCTGCTCTTCCCTAATGATGACGGTGTGTTCAGTCTTCAATCTGTCGCGTCTAGAATATCTTAAACCGATTCAATGGTGATGGGCCCTGCTTTTCCGAAGTTGCAAGATATTGAAAGCCAAGAAATTGCTAGATGCAGCATTTGATTGCCGATTGATAGGCCTAGCGCACGGTTCTTGACTGTCTAACCTGCCAATACCGTTCCCCTCGCCTCGCTCTAAGTCCCTCGCTATGAAGGATGCGTTTGTGTGTTCTTGGAAGTAACTAAATCACTGTTCTCACATTCCCCCCCCCAAAAAAATACTGAATCTTAGGAGTTGATTCTTAGTGGAATCGAATCTTGACACTCAGAAATGGGAGTCGACGGCTCTTCACCACTGCGTTAACAGTTGGACGGCAGAGGAAAGCAAGCGACAGCAGCGAAGTCCAGCAACACTTTGAGAGGTTAAATGAGAAGGGAATGCCCTTATAGTTGGAGTTGAGGTACAGTTGGAGGTCGTGCAGGTCAGTAACGGGCATTGTGAATTCACATGGAATGGTACTTCATTTTATTTTACCACACAACATCGGTCAACGATTTGAAAAAGTTGTCTATATTTTTTTTAAACTATTTTCTACGTAGTAGAATAATAGTGAAGACATCAACACTATGAAATAACACATATGGAATCATGTAGTAACCAAAAACATGTTAAACCAATCAAAATATGAGATTCTTCAAAGTAGCCACCCTTTGCCTTGATGAAAGCTTTGCACACTCTAGGCATTCTCTCAACCAGAATCACCTGGAATGCTTATTCAACAGTCTTGGAGATCCCACATATGCTGAGTACTTGTTGGCTGCTTTTCCTTCACTCTGCAGTCCAACTCATCTCAAACCATCTCAATTGGGTTGAGGTCAGGTGATTGTGGAGGCCAGGTCATCTGATGCAGCACTCCATAACTCTCCTTCTTGGTCAAATAGCCCTTACACAGCCTGGCGGTGTGTTGGGTCATTGTCCCGTTGAAAAACAAATGATAGTCCCACTAAGCCCAAACCAGGTGGGATGGAGTATCGCTGCAGAATGCTGTGGTAGTCATGCTGGTTGTGTGCCTTGAATTCTAAATAAATCACTGACAGTGCCGCCAGCAAAGCACCACCAAACCATCACACCTCCTCCTCCTCCATGCTTCACGGTGGGAACCACACACCATCACACCTCCTCCATGCTTCACGGTGGGAACCACACACCATCACACCTCCTCCTCCTCCATGCTTCACGGTGGGAAATACACACCTCCTCCTCCTCCATGCTTCACAGTGGGAACCACACACCACCTCCTCCTCCTCCTCCATGCTTCACGGTGGGAACCACACACCATCACACCTCCTCCTCCATGCTTCACAGTGGGAACCACACCATCACACCTCCTCCTCCATGCTTCACGAGGAGAAACAAACATGCGGAGATCATCCGTTCACCCACACCGCGTCTCACAAAGACACAGCGGTTTGGAACCAAACGTCTCCAATTTGGACTCATCAGAGCAAAGGACAAATTTCCACCGGTCTAATGTCCATTGCTCGTGTTTCTTGGTCCAAGCAAGTCTCTTCTTCTTATTGGTGTCCTTTAGTAGTGGTTTCTTTGCAGCAATTCAACCACAAAGGCCTGATTCATAGTCTCCTCTGAACAGTTGATGTTGAGATGTGTCTGTTACTTGAACTCCATGAAGCATTTAATTGGGCTGCAATTTCCGAGGCTGGTAACTCTAATGAACTCATCCTCTGCAGCAGAGGTAACTCTAGGTCTTCCAGTCCTGTGGCGGTCCTCATGAGATGAGAGCCAATTTAATCATTGCACTTGATTGGTTTTTGCGACTGCACTTGAAGAAACTTTCAACGTTCTTAATTTTCCGTATTGACTGACCTTCATATCTTAAAGTAATGATGGACTGTTATTTCTCTTTGATTATTATAGCTGTTCGTGGTCTTTTACCAAATAGGGCTATCTTCTGTATACCAACCCTACCATGTCACAACACAACTGATTGGCCCAAAAGCATTAAGGAAAGAAATTACACAAATTAACTTTTAACAAGGCACACCTGTTAATTGAAATGCATTCCATGTGACTACCTCATGAAGCTGGTTGAGAGAATGCCAAGAGTGTGCAAAGCTGTCATCAAGGCAAAGGGTGGCTACTTTGAAGAATCTCAAATATAAAATATATTTTGATTTGTGTAACACTTTTTTGTGTTGGTTACTACATGATTCCATATGTGTTATTTCATAGTTTTGATGTCTTCACTATTATTCTACAATGTAGAAAATAGTAAAAATAAAGAAAAACCCTGGAATGAGTCGATGTGTCCAGACTTTTGACTGGTACTGCACCCGTGCACACGCACTTATTTAGACCGGTTAAATGGTTTTAGAAAAATTGACAATTTGCCACATCCCTCCTCTACACTACAGTATACACAGTTATTATATTACATTTACATTTAAGTCATTTAGCAGACGCTCTTATCCAGAGCGACTTACAAATTGGTGCGTTCACCTTATGACATCCAGTGGAACAGTAGTGCATCTAAATCTTTTAAGGGGGGGGGGTGAGAGGGATTACTTTATCCTATCCTAGGTATTCCTTAAAGAGGTGGGGTTTCAGGTGTCTCCGGAAGGTGGTGATTGACTCCGCTGTCCTGGCGTCGTGAGGGAGTTTGTTCCACCATTGGGGGGCCAGAGCAGCGAACAGTTTTGACTGGGCTGAGCGGGAACTGTACTTCCTCAGTGGTAGGGAGGCGAGCAGGCCAGAGGTGGATGAACGCAGTGCCCTTGTTTGGGTGTAGGGCCTGATCAGAGCCTGGAGGTACTGAGGTGCCGTTCCCCTCACAGCTATTAGTGGTTCCAGCTCCATCGCTCCTACATACTTTATAGCTAGCTAGCTAGCTAGCTAGCATTGAGCCCAGTTGGTTGGCTTTAGCTACCCGCAGACTCATACTACAGCATTTCATGCTATGACATTCCGTCTGAACTGTAGCTACTCTATGGGATTATGGTTAATTGTTTGGCTAGGTAGCTACATGTCAAAACAAAAGACACTACTTGGCCAGATGATTACTTGACCAGTTCGCTAACTTGATGGGTGACCAAAAAGCTGGTCACTCACCCACTCTTCCAATGACGCGGCGTCCTCCTAGGTAACATTAGGCTCTGTGTTTATAGCTTGATAATTAGCTACATAACAATATGCTAGCCTATTAGCCACGTTATGACTGACTCGTGATCTTTGACCTCGCTAGTTTAACTCTATTGGCATTCCCAGCCTTAGTTTACATTCCTCTGTAACCCAAACAGGTGGAGGCAGCAAACCATGTACCAGACCAGCTGGGATTTACAACCCGACAGCAAACATTTTAGGGACTAGCAAGAAATCTATTGGTGAATCTATTCTGCCAACGATGATTTTTACATCATGGAATTTTGAGTCAAATAGAACATATTTTTTAAAAACCTCTTATTAAGTTGGTTTTGTAGCATAAACTGGGAATTTGATATTTTGATTATTTCATACGTGAAAAGTAGTTAAAACGCTGTCGATTCCACTTTAACTAGGTAAGGGGGTTGATGGGTAACAGTTTTACCTGGAACTGAGTCAGGTAATCGTCGATGAGGACTCCAGTGTAGGCTACAACAGGTACATAGCTGTTGAGTTCAGCCAGGCGAATCCGAGACACCTCAGCCCTGTTCTTCCCCAGGTCCTCCTCACGCAGGTAGAACTGGAGACAGGAGAGAGAGAACGTTACTACAGCTGTGAGTCTTTCTGGGACGGAATGGCCCATGCAGAACGAGAGGAGAGAGAGAGAGGATGCAGAACGAGAGGAGAGAGAGAGAGAGGATGCAGAACGAGAGGAGAGAGAGAGAGAGGATGCAGAACGAGAGGAGAGAGAGAGAGAGAGAGAGGATGCAGCAGAGAGGAGAGAGAGGAGAGGATGCAGAAGAGAGAGAGAGAGAGAGAGAGAGGATGCAGAACGAGAGGAGAGAGAGAGAGAGGATGCAGAACGAGAGGAGAGAGAGGATGCAGAACGAGAGGAGAGAGAGGATGCAGAACGAGAGGAGAGAGAGGATGCAGAACGAGAGGAGAGAGAGGATGCAGAACGAGAGGAGAGAGAGAGAGAGGATGCAGAACAGGAAGGGAGAGAGAGAGAGAGAGGAGAGAGAGGATGCAGAGGAGAGAGAGAGGAGAGAGAGGATGAGAGAGAGAGAGGATGCAGAACGAGGAGAGAGAGAGAGAGGATGCAGATGCAGAAACGAAGGGAGAGAGAGAGAGAGGATGCAGAACGAGAGGAGAGAGAGGAGAGAGAGGATGCAGAGAGAGGAGAGAGAGGATGCAGAACGAGAGGAGAGAGAGAGAGAGAGGATGCAGAACGAGAGGAGAGGAGAGAGGATGCAGAACGAGAGGAGAGAGAGAGATGAGAGAGAGAGAGAGAGAGGATGCAGAGGAGAGGAGAGAGAGAGAGAGGATGCAGAACGAGAGGGAGAGAGAGAGGATGGAGAGAGAGAGAGAGAGGATGCAGAACGCAGAGAGAGAGAGAGAGAGAGGATGCAGCGAGAGGAGAGAGAGAGAGAGGATGCAGAACGAGAGGAGAGAGAGAGAGAGGATGCAGAACGAGAGAGAGAGAGAGAGAGAGGATGCAGAACGAGAGGAGAGAGAGAGAGAGAGAGGATGCAGAACGAGAGGAGAGAGAGAGAGAGAGAGAGGATGCAGAACGAGAGGAGAGAGAGAGAGAGAGGATGCAGAACGAGAGAGAGAGAGAGAGAGAGAGGATGCAGAACGAGAGGAGAGAGAGAGAGAGAGAGAGGATGCAGAACGAGAGAGAGAGAGAGAGAGAGGATGCAGAACGAGAGGAGAGAGAGAGAGAGAGAGGATGCAGAACGAGAGGAGAGAGAGAGAGAGAGAGGATGCAGAACGAGAGGAGAGAGAGAGAGAGGATGCAGAACGAGAGGAGAGAGAGAGAGAGGATGCAGAACGAGAGGAGAGAGAGAGAGAGGATGCAGAACAGAGGAGAGAGAGAGAGAGAGAGGAGGACGAGAGGAGAGAGAGAGAGAGAGGATGCGAGGAGAGAGAGAGAGAGAGAGAGGATGAACGAGAGGAGAGAGAGAGAGAGGATGCAGAACGAGAGGAGAGAGAGAGAGAGGATGCAGAACGAGAGGAGAGAGAGAGAGAGGATGCAGAACGAGAGGAGAGAGAGAGAGAGGATGCAGAACGAGAGGAGAGAGAGAGAGAGGATGCAGAACGAGAGGAGAGAGAGAGAGAGGATGAGCAGAGGAGAGAGAGAGAGGATGCAGAACGAGAGGAGAGAGAGAGAGAGGATGCAGAACGAGAGGAGAGAGAGAGAGAGGATGCAGAACGAGAGAGAGAGAGAGAGAGAGGATGCAGAACGAGAGGAGAGAGAGAGAGGATGCAGAACGAGAGAGGAGAGAGAGAGAGGATGCAGAACGAGAGGAGAGAGAGAGAGGATGCAGAACGAGAGGAGAGAGAGAGAGGATGCAGAACGAGAGGAGAGAGAGAGAGAGGATGCAGAACGAGAGGAGAGAGAGAGGATGCAGAACGAGAGGAGAGAGAGAGGATGCAGAACGAGAGGAGAGAGAGAGAGAGGATGCAGAACGAGAGAGAGAGAGAGAGAGAGGATGCAGAACGAGAGAGAGAGAGAGAGAGGATGCAGAACGAGAGGGAGAGAGAGAGAGGATGCAGCGAGAGGAGAGAGAGAGAGGATGCAGAAGAGGAGAGAGAGAGAGAGAGGATGCAGAACGAGAGGAGAGAGAGAGAGGATGCAGAACGAGAGGAGAGAGAGAGAGGATGAGAACGAGAGAGAGAGAGAGAGAGGAGAGAGAGAGAGGAGAAGAGAGAGAGGATGCAGAAGAGAGAGAGAGAGAGAGGATGCAGAAGAGAGGAGGAGAGAGAGAGAGGATGCAGAACGAGAGGAGAGAGAGAGGATGCAGAACGAGAGGAGAGAGAGGTTGCAGAACGAGAGAGATGCAGAAAGAGGAGAGGAGAGGACAGGAGAGAGAGAGGATGCAGAACGAGAGAGAGAGAGGAGCAGAACGAGAGGAGAGAGGATGCAGAACGAGAGGAGAGAGAGAGAGGTTGCAGAGAGAGAGAGAGAGAGGTTGCAGAACGAGAGGAGAGAGAGAGGTTGCAGAACGAGAGGAGAGAGAGAGGATGCAGAACGAGAGGAGAGAGAGAGAGGTTGCAGAACGAGAGGAGAGAGAGAGGATGCAGAACGAGAGGAGAGAGAGAGAGGATTGAGAGAGAGAGGATGCAGAGAGAGGAGAGAGAGAGGTTGCAGAACGAGAGGAGAGAGGATGCAGAGAGAGAGAGAGGATGCAGAAGGAGGAGCAGAGAGGATGCAGAAGAGGAGAGAGAGAGAGAGGATGCAGAACGAGAGGAGAGAGAGAGGAGAGAGGATGAGAGAGAGAGGAGCAACGAGAGAGAGAGAGAGGATGCAGAAGAGAGGAGAGAGAGAGAGAGAGGAGGAGAGAGAGAGGATGCAGAACGAGAGGAGAGAGAGAGGATGCAGAACGAGAGGAGAGAGGAGAGGATGAGAGAGAGGAGAGAGAGAGAGGATGAGAACGAGAGGACGAGAGAGAGAGAGGTTGCAGAACGAGAGGAGAGAGAGAGGATGCAGAACGAGAGGAGAGAGAGAGGTTGCAGAACGAGAGGAGAGAGAGAGGATGCAGAACGAGAGGAGAGAGAGGATGCAGAACGAGAGGAGAGAGAGAGGATGCAGAGATGCAGAGAGGAGAGAGAGGATGCAGAACGAGAGGAGAGAGAGAGGATGCAGAACGAGAGGAGAGAGAGGATGCAGAGAGGAGAGAGAACGAGAGAGAGAGAGAGGATGCAGAACGAGAGGAGAGAGAGAGAGGATGCAGAACGAGAGAGAGAGAGAGAGGATGCAGAACGAGAGGAGAGAGAGAGAGGATGCAGAACGAGGAGAGAGAGAGAGAGATGGATGCAGAGAGAGAGAGAGGATGCAGAACGAGAGGAGAGAGAGGAGGATGCAGAACGAGAGGAGAGAGAGAGAGGATGCAGAACGAGAGGAGAGAGAGGATGCAGAACGAGAGGAGAGAGAGAGAGGATGCAGAACGAGAGGAGAGAGAGAGGATGCAGAACGAGAGGATGCAGAACGAGAGGAGAGAGAGAGAGGATGCAGAACGAGAGGATGCAGAACGAGAGGAGAGAGAGAGAGGATGCAGAACGAGAGGAGAGAGAGAGGATGCAGAACGAGAGGAGAGAGAGAGGATGCAGAACGAGAGGAGAGAGAGAGAGGATGCAGAACGAGAGGAGAGAGAGAGGTTGCAGAACGAGAGGAGAGAGAGGTTGCAGAACGAGAGGAGAGAGAGAGGTTGCAGAACGAGAGGAGAGAGAGAGGTTGCAGAACGAGAGGAGAGAGGATGCAGAACGAGAGGAGAGAGAGAGGATGCAGAACGAGAGGAGAGAGACCCCGTAGTGTACCTGTGAGGAGAGGTCTCTCCATTCAGCCTGTCCCTGGTCGTGCAGGGTAACACTCTTGACTCCTCCCAGGATGACGTTCTTAGCGATCTCCACGCCCAGCCCTCTCAACCCTGAGACCAGGATGTTGGAGCTCTGCATGCGTTTCATAGCATCATGGCCCAACACGTAGCTATGGAATAGAGAAAACAGGCCTTATAAGACTACATAACACCTCTATAACACTACATCAGCCCTCTCAACCCTGAGACCAGGACGTTGGAGCTCTGCATGCGTTTCATAGCATCATGGCCCAACACGTAGCTATGGAGGAGAGAACAGGCCAGGGTTTTTCCTGGATGAAAAAGGGGCTTAGGTGGTGGGCGTGGCCAGCCTGGCTGATTTTTTTTTTTAACAAATTAGAGGAGCCTATCGTGGTGGTGAAGAGAAATGTTTCCATTTTTTAAGTACAGTTCCTGCAATTCTACACATTTTCCCATGTCTAATGCTTCAGTGCATTCAGAAAGTATGTAAACCCTTGACTGTTTCCACTTCCAGTTGCATTGTGGGATTAAAATGGATTCCTACAAAAATCATTTGAAAGCGATCTACCAAAAAAAATACTCTCATGTCAAAGTGGGGGGAAAAATGTAGACATTTTGTCCAATTTTTAAAAAAAAAAGGAAAATAATAAACTAATATATCTTGATTATGTTAAATATTGAACCCCATGAGTCAATACGTTAGAATCACCTTTGGCAGCGATTAAAGCTGTGAGTGTTTCTGAGTACGTCTCTAAAATATATTTTAAAAATTAAGTTCTCAAGCTGGTTGTTGATCATTGCTAGACAGACATTTTCAAGTCTCGCAACAGATTTTCCAGACGATTCTCAAGTCAAAAACTGTTAACTAGGCCACTCAGGAACATTCCATGTCACCTTGGTAAGTATCTCCAAGTGTAGATTTGGCCTTGTGTTTTAGGTTACTGTCCTGCTGAATGAAAGGTGGATTTGTCTCCCAGTGTGTGGTGGACAGCAGACTGAATAATGGTGCCTGTCAGTGTGTTCAGACATCCCACAGGTCCTACTAACACCCCACACACACAGGGGGAGTCCCCTGCAGCTGTTTCCTCTTCAGACAGTTGCTTTATTTCTGGTCAATTGCACATAAAATCATGATAAAAAAATAAATAAAAAAAAAACAAACCAAAACGCAACCAATCTAAAAATGTGTTGTCGCACTGCCAGCTCAAACGGTCAGACTATTTCGGTCTCAGTATCCAACCTCGTCACAAGTTCTACTGGATGCTCTCATGAGTCTTCCCAAGTACCCCAGGTTGACTACAGTACTTACAGCTGTCTGGAGTACAGGCCTTCGTCGATCTCAGCATCATTGCCATTCTTAGCCATGCCCTGGAGAACAACAGGAGTGAGAACCAGTCAAACTAACCCAGCAGTATGAGAGACAGTTCAGTTGTGACAGACATAGAAGACAAACAGTGTGTGTGTGTGTGTACGTACGTTGGTGGGTGTGTGAGACAGTTCAGTTCTGACAGAGTTAGAGGAGGAGCAGTGAGATCCCGTCTTCGTCTCGGAGTCTGACACGCGACGCTTCTTGGACAGCGGCGAGCTGGACATCTGAAAACAAACACACACAGCTGAGCATAGAGCACACACACACACACACAGCTGAGTATACAGCTCACGCCACACACAGCTGAGTATACAGCTCACACAGCTGAGTATACAGCTCACGCCACACACAGCTGAGTATACAGCTCACGCCACACACAGCTGAGTATACAGCTCACGCCACACACAGCTGAGTATACAGCTCACGCCACACACAGCTGAGTATCCAGCTCACACAGATGAGTACACAGCTGAGTATCCAGCTCACACAGATGAGTACACAGCTGAGTATCCAGCTCACACAGATGAGTACACAGCTGCGCTGGTAAAACAGCTGACATAACAGTGGTCCTAACAGGACTGACACGCTGCAGCACTGGACAGTTCTACTGACACAATCTAGCGAATATTTTAAAAATAACAACACTCAAAAATACTTGACCATGGTGCGTACACCGATTTAGTAGAGGACACCTTGTTGTGCAATGAGCCTGTCTGGCTGAGAACTCAATAAGCCCTTGTCTGACCAGGTAATGTCAATGGGTAGGAGGACTGGAGGCCTGTAGGGCTGATGTGAAAACCATTCCAAGAAACTGACAACAGTCTGTGACTACAGAACAAGTAACTGACAACAGTCTGTGCCAACAGAACAAGTAACTGACAACAGTCTGTGCCTACAGAACAAGTAACTGACAAGAGTCTGTGCCTACAGAACAGAACAAGTCTGTGTAACTACAGAACAAGTAACTGACAACAGTCTGTGCCTACAGAACAAGTAACTGACAACAGTCTGTGCCTACAGAACAAGTAACTGACAACAGTCTGTGCCTACAGAACAAGTAACTGACAACAGTCTGTGCCTACAGAACAAGTAACTGACAACAGTCTGTGCCTACAGAACAAGTAACTGACAACAGTCTGTGCCTACAGAACAAGTAACTGACAACAGTCTGTGCCTACAGAACAAGTAACTGACAACAGTCTGTGCCTACAGAACAAGTAACTGACAACAGTCTGTGCCTACAGAACAAGTAACTGAAAACAGTCTGTGCCTACAGAACAAGTAACTGACAACAGTCTGTGACTACAGAACAACTGACAACAGTCTGTGCCTACAGAACAACTGACAACAGTCTGTGCCTACAGAACAAGTAACTGAAAACAGTCTGTGCCTACAGAACAAGTAACTGAAAACAGTCTGTGCCTACAGAACAAGTAACTGACAACAGTCTGTGCCTACAGAACAAGAAACTGAAAACAGTCTGTGCCTACAGAACAACTGACAACAGTCTGTGCCTACAGAACAAGTAACTGAAAACAGTCTGTGCCTACAGAACAAGGACTGATGGTGTCTGTCTACACTTCGAGTACAACACCCTCCAACTACCCCCCCCTCCATCTATCCCTCTTGATCCCTCACTCCCTCCCTCCACCCATCTATCCCTCACTCACTCCCTCCCTCCACCCATCTATCCCTCACCCATCTATCACTCACTCACTCCCTCCCTCATCCATCTATCACTCCCTCCCTCATCCATCTATCACTCACTCCCTCCCTCATCCATCTATCACACACTCCCTCCCTCATCCATCTATCACTCACTCCCTCCCTCATCCATCTATCACTCCCTCCTCATCCTCTACTCCCTCCCTCATCCATCATCCATCTATCCATCTCACTCACTCCCTCCCTCATCCATCTATCACTCACTCCCTCCCTCCCTCATCCATCTATCACTCACTCCCTCCCTCCCTCATCCATCTATCACTCACTCCCTCCCTCCCTCATCCATCTATCACTCACTCCCTCCCTCCCTCATCCATCTATCACTCACTATCTCATCCATCTATCCTTCCATCTACTAGAGGTCATTGAATCCTTCTCATCCAGGGGGGAGAGAGTTTTCTAGGCGAGCAGCTACACTGGCCTCTAGCCAATCCCAATGTGATAAAACACTGACAAGCCTGGCCCTGGGAACGGATATGAATAACGGGCATTATCAGTGCCTTCCAGACGCAGTGAGAGAGAGTAACAGCAAGGCGTGTTGTTTATGTTACGGTATTGTTTACTATAGGAAATGGCTGCCCTGACTTTCCCGGTATTGTTTATCATCTGTAAGGCCACACCCCATCTCTGCCTCAAACACTGTAAAAACGCTGATTCATTAACCTTTTACTGCAGTGAACTATAGGGGTGCAACACTTCACAATGCCTCGTGGTTGGGGGGGCTGTAACCAAGGCCGTATAGAGCAACAGGATACAAACATAAAACGCTATTTAACTCTAGCATGTCAGGTTATTGATGACAGTGTAGCCATCACACCAGGAAAGGAAACCTAAAGAGAATGGTCAAAGTTTGTAAACAAAGAAAATCACAGTCCATTATTATTTATAGAAGTAGAGTCGTAATAAAATGTCATAGCTACACATTCCAAAACAGGTTACCAGCACATACAAAAAAACGTCTAATAACGATGAATGAGTCTACCGGTAAATAGCGATCAAGCAATTAGATACCACTCATTCTGGGACAGCGGCAGTAACTTCTAGAATCATGACAACCAGCCAACAACAGTCGGAAATATTGCCTCCACTGAGGCCGTCTAGCACTGTACTTAGAATTATGATCACACAAACAACGACTGATGTAGAATGACAACTATATTAAACTCAACAAATTAAGGCAAGAGAGATTCAATCGTCAAAATGTGAACACATGTAGCTAAATCAATGCATGTCAATCTAAAGCTAAACATGAAAATATCACAATGGTTACAGCAAAGCCCAAGTCATTATATGGGACTTGTTAACGGTGTTAATTCCAGTGAATATTCACTGTCTAAACAACAAAGTAAAACACTTGACCAACGAATCTGTCTAGTTGTGAACAAACAAACAGCCCAGACAACAAGGACGTAAAATATTAGCCAACAGCAACAGGCCAAAGGTAAATCACTTAGACCGCGTGCAGGCTAATAACAAGTGATTTGGCGAGCCGCTCCCGGTGGGACTCGGTCGGAACATAATGAACTAACGATCTAGCACCGGACTGCCTCACTGTCGGTGACCGGAGAGCAGCGTTTCAGCCGCTGGACTGCGGCCTAGCACACGAAGTGCGGAACTGAACTTGTGGCTATGGTGCTAACGTTTCATATATATATATATTTTTTTTTTTTCTAAAGCCTCTCAGTAGCAACGTTAGCTAGCAAATATCACAACCCTCCGAGAGTAATGTATTGGCTATGACTAAGCAACTGACAAAAATAATAATAACATCGACGTGAAATAACCGTCTGTAGCTACATAAACGAGTGGCTACTGTAACGTTAGCTAGGAGAAGTAGCTAACACTAGTGTCCATTGATTTGCCTGCCTTACCAATAATCCTTCTCGGTCCCTTCTCAGTGCAAACCGCTCCTCTAGTACCGGATCGGTCTAAAACGTCAAAATAACAACGACGATTGTAGTTCTATGATTGTAGAAAAGGGTGTGTGCGGGGTTGAAAAGGCTTCGGGCTATAATGTCGAGTCACTGGATGAGTCCTTGTGTGTGACTGTAACACGGGTGAACAAAACCAAAATGGCAGAGCGGAGGGCTCGACACTAGTTACCACGGCCACAAAGTCAGACACCCTGCCTTTCCTTTTTTTTTAAATTAAAATCACATTTTAAAAACCTTATGTTGAAAAAAATATATATCACATTTTAATAACAGAAACCACATTGCTAACCTTAAATTAAGACCAAAAAGCTAAATAGTTTTGTTTTCATTCATTTTAACGATATAGACCAATTTGACTGTAGCTGTGGTAACTAGTGGAAACCGGTACGGAAGGTGGTTGTAAATGTAACAGGAGGCCTCGGTACCCGTTGTTATTATACGCTCAGTCTGCCCGCTCCGTCTGCCCACTCCCCACTCCGTCTGCCCACTCCGTCTGCCCACTCCGTCCCTCATTGGCTAAGGCAGCCTCAACTTTGTCTAGATCTCACCCACCTGCCAGGGAAAGTGCGTGGCTGTGTCGTTCCCTAAAATACTGTATATAATGAATGAACTGGGGGTAAATAGTCCCCCCCCCCCCAATTTGACTCGGGAAGAGAGGCGCACATGTCCTCCTTGTAAAAATGTTTTTTAAAAAGTTTAGCTTTGAGCCCTGGACAACACTAGTATATGGAGCAAAGCTGTGTGGGAAAACAAAGAGTGGTAAACAGGTCATCATTGAGTTCGGCCTTAAATATATTGTGTGTTCAGTCTACCTCATAACAGTAGTTATGAACAACAGATTCACAACTAGTAATTTGACTGAGTCAATACACCAAATCATTACTGTTGATTAATCTAATTGTAGACTCGCATAGTTCAACCTTAGAAAAGCACTGACTGAATGAAATGAATCAACTATTACCTCTTCAATTTCAAAAACGACCATTTACAAATTGCAAACTGAGAAAAAAAATATGACTCTTTTGACTGACTCGGACCTTTGACTCGTTCAGTAAAAAAATAACTAATCTTTTGAATAATTTAGTTCATTCGAGTCACAGTGCGCGCAGGACACTTATCAATTGAAAAGCAAAGCAGCAACATGTGAACAGAGATTGAAAGGCCGTCCATTCCCAAAACGCGGACTGCTTGAAAAAAAAAAAAAACAGTATGTATCTAAACTAGTAGATTGAATGAAACTAATCGAAATATATTGATTAGGAAGCCGACAAATTAAAACAGTATTCTTACTCCGCTATGAACATTCAAATGGGATATTTAATTCATGCACCAGAGCACTAATGAAGTTAAATTGACACGGATGAGCCAGAGGGAAGTATTAACCCTGCTGTGGGACTCAGCACTAGCAGGTCAAATGAATGACAAAATGAACGTGTCACTCAGAAAAATGAGTCATAACTGGTCAGCAGAAAAAACAAAGAAGAGTTGTTTAAAAAGAACTGCTCGTATACAAACTCCACATCACTAATAGGCAGAAGTCGCGGCAGAGCGGTATGTGTGACAGATGAAGGACTGAAAGTCAATCTGATAGGATACAAAAGGAAAGTACCGTTAAAACTGTCACTTGAAAGATTCTACCGGTAGGTTGCAGTGCTTGCTCATTCTACCGGCAGGTTGCAGTGCTTGCTCATTCTACCGGCAGGTTGCAGTGCTTGCTCATTCTACCGGTAGGTTGCAGTGCTTGCTCATTCTACCGGTAGGTTCCAGTGCTTGCTCATTCTACCGGTAGGTTGCAGTGCTTGCTCATTCTACCGGTAGGTTCCAGTGCTTGCTCATTCTACCGGTAGGTTCCAGTGCTTGCTCATTCTACCGGTAGGTTGCAGTGCTTGCTCATTCTACCGGTAGGTTCCAGTGCATGCTCACTAGTACGGGTGCAGGGATGTGCATGCTCACTAGTACGGGTGCAGGGATGTGCATGCTCACTAGTACGGGTGCAGGGATGTGCATGCTCACTAGTACGGGTGCAGGGATGTGCATGCTCACTAGTACGGGTGCAGGGATGTGCATGCTCACTAGTACGGGTGCAGGGATGTGCATGCTCACTAGTACGGGTGCAGGGATGTGCTTGCTCACTAGTACGGGTGCAGGGATGTGCTTGCTCACTAGTACGGGTGCAGGGATGTGCATGCTCACTAGTACGGGTGCAGGGATGTGCTTGCTCACTAGTACGGGTGCAGGGATGTGCATGCTCACTAGTACGGGTGCAGGGATGTGCATGCTCACTAGTACGGGTGCAGGGATGTGCATGCTCACTAGTACGGGTGCAGGGATGTGCTTGCTCACTAGTACGGGTGCAGGGATGTGCATGCTCACTAGTACGGGTGCAGGGATGTGCATGCTCACTAGTACGGGTGCAGGGATGTGCATGCTCACTAGTACGGGTGCAGGGATGTGCATGCTCACTAGTACGGGTGCAGGGATGTGCATGCTCACTAGTACGGGTGCAGGGATGTGCTTGTGAAAGACCACATCACTGGGTCGAAATGAGTTGATACAGTACTTGATTTTCTGTGATGGTCGAATGTTTTTCTACATTCTATTGCAAACAATAGCCGGCTATGATAGATTTTGTTCACAAGCCAAGTGAATATGGAAGTACTTAGCCATATTTTAGGGTTATGGGGGTGAGCATCCTTAGTATAATAGAGGCGAATTAATGTTAGGGGGAGGGGGTGGTTGGCAAATGACACAAAGGCCCAAGTGGGCCGCTTCTTCTCGGGTGCAGAGGAGGAGAGGGGGCGGGGGAGGAGGAGGAGGAGAGGGGGAGGAGGAGGAGGAGGAGAGGGGGAGAGGAGGAGGAGGAGAGGGGGAGAGGAGGAGGGAGGAGGAGGAGGAAGGGGGGAGAGGAGGAGGAAGGGGGAGAGGAGGAGGAAGGGGGGAGAGGAGGAGGAAGGGGGGGGAGAGGAGGAGGAAGGGGGGGAGAGGAGGAGGAAGGGGGGAGGAGGAAGAGGGGGGGAGGAGGAAGGGGGGGGAGGAAGGGGAGGGAGAGAGGCCGTGGCAAAGGGTTCGGATCTCTGTCGCAGTAGAAATTCAAATCGACCCCTTTTATGTTAGTTTAGACTAATCACCCCCAACAAAAAAAAAAAAATATTCTACAAGCGTTAAAACACATTCATTACACACACGACTTGTGAATGTTCCTGTAACGTTTACCACACGAGTTCGTCAATAACGTTAAATTAACGACATGGGTATAGCTAACTAACTAGCTGCTCCTGGCTTCATGTTCTAACAAAGCCGACGATTGTACACAAGCTAACCAATTTCAATCTTGCTATCTAGTGAACTGAATCCGTCAATTCCGAGCTGGCTAGCTGGCAATGGACTCAAGTTAACATCGTGCTAGCTAACCAAGCCAACAGTAACGTAGATTACCGTTGGCTAGCCAGTGGTTTGCTAACGACGTTAGCTATACTAAAGTTGGCCCAAGTACTTACCGTTAACCTGTTTAATGTATGTAGCGAGCAGACTATCAAAGAAAGGACTGTCGCCATGGCTAAAAATGTAGTACATTTGTAGTGTTTTTTTGTTGTTGGTCTAAGTAACTAACGTTAATTGACCGGTTAACGTTGATACATTGGACTTGTGTCGTTAGCAAGTAGCTACATCTAGCTAACTAAATTAGCACCACTGTTAACTAGCATTAGCGACATAGTATGAATAACTCACCACATCCGATATTATTCAGGCCTGATCCGTAGTATCAAAAACAAACAAAACCTTGTCTAGGTAAAAAAAAAACAAACGTAACAATTAATCTCAACGATTAAAAAAAAAAAGATCAATGTCTGTCAAAGTTGTGGGATCTGAGTGAGTTTTTCACAACTGCTGGACGGTTGCCTGGCCGGCTATTCCCATAGACATTAGGGCTTTTTCCAGCACCGCTTAGTAGTTCTTCAGATGAAAAGCAAAGCAGCAACATGTGCACGGTAGATTGAACGACCGCTCATGTCCAAAACGTGGTAGTGCTTGAACAAAATAAAAATAAAAATGTAGGTATCTTAGCTAGTAAATTTAATTACACGAATTGAAATATATTGATTAGAACACTGACAAAATCAACTATTTTTTAAATATTTTTTATTCCGCTATGAACATTGAAATTTTATTTTTTTGTGAAAATGTATTAGAAAATATTTTACCACCCCCCCGTACTTTTGGCATTCATTAGTCTGGCCCAGAAGTGTCATGACGCAATGACTGCCTGATGGGACATGTAGGCACAAGAAAGATTGGAATTTAGTTGAGACATCGGGCTTGTTTGAGTGGTAAAGGCAGAGGAGGCACATCTGCGATAGCCGAAAGTCGGACACTGATGTGGTTTTCCAACAGCAATGCTCAATGCAACATAAGTGTGTTTTATAATGTCGCAATAAACACCTCTCCAACCAACATATCACTCACTCAAACTGAAAATATGTGTACAATCAATTGGTGATAGAGACTCGTCACATTCATTCGTAAGTTTCCACTGTATAGACCTACATAAATTGTTGCTAAATTAGTTTCTGTTTCGGTCACATTTGCATGGGTCAAACAAAAACACTTTACTGATTGGTTGACAATAGAGCCTCCCACAATGCAGGCGAAGGATGAAGTTGGTGAAGCAACTACAGAAACTTGCAGTCAAATCTTCATGACCTTTGATCACTAAAGTTCATGCAGTGAACATGCAAAGTCAGACAATTTTTACCCCCATAATGTAACACTCTGAAAGGACTTGACAAAAGTGATCTGGTCTTGACCAATGATGGTCACCGTCTTGACAAAAGTGATCTGGTCTTGACCAATGATGGTCACCGTCTTGACAAAAGTGATCTGGTCTTGACCAACGATGGTCACCGTCTTGACAAAAGTGATCTGGTCTTGACCAATGATGGTCACCGTCTTGACAAAAGTGATCTGGTCTTGACCAATGATGGTCACCGTCTTGACAAAAGCGATCTGGTCTTGACCAATGATGGTCACCGTCTTGACAAAAGCGATTTGTCTCCTCTGCACCACTGCAAAGTCATAAACCCGACCCATTCCAGCAATTTATCTTCTTAACGGGTAACTCTCAACCCCAATTTCTGCTTTTTCCCAACCCCTTAAAAAAGAAAGAAATGCATTCAGGTGAGAAGTTGTGGGTGGGGATAATTCCTCATAGATATAAACTTTGGGGGTGGATAAATGTAGATGTACCTGATCCCAACACTTTCTCACTACATCATACATATCTTTTTTTTTAAATATTATAATAAATAACATTTATAAAAAGTGATTAAATGTATTTTTTACCCCCCAATTTCATGATATCCAATTGGTAGTTAGTCTTGTCTCATCGCTGCAACTCCCATACGGACTCGGGACAGACGAAGGTCGAGGGCAATGTGTCCTCCAAAACACGACCTATGCCAAGCCGCACTGCTTCTTGACACACTGCTCGCTTAACCCGGAAGCCAGCCGCACCAATGTGTTGTAGGAAACACCATCCAACTGGCGTCCGGCCCGCCACAGGAATCGCTAGAGCGCGATGGGACAAGGCCAACCCGGCCGGCCAAACCCTACCCTAACCCGGACGACGCTGGGCTAAATGGGTCTCGCGGCCAGCTGCAACACAGCCCGGGATCGAGCATGGATCTGTAGTGGCGCCTCTAGCGCTGCAATGCAGTGCCGTAGACCACTGCGCCACTCGGGAGGCCCCCACTAAAACTTACCAGAAGTCCACTGGCACGCTCTAATAATACACTTATGTACAGCGCAAGCAAATACACAAGTTGTAAAAACATTATTTTTTTTATTTTACCTTTATTTTACTAGGCAAGTCAGTTAAGAACAAATTCTTATTTTCAATGACAGCCTAGGAACAGTGGGTGAACCGCCTGTTCAGGGGCAGAACGACAGATTTGTACCTTGTCAGCTCGGGGATTCGAACTTGCAACCTTTCGGTTACAAGTCCAACACTCTAACCACTAGGCTACCCTGCCGCCCCGTCCAACTGCAGTCCACAATTCAGGGTTCCTGCATGACCCCCCCCCCCTTGAGCATCCCATTGGTTCCTGCATGACCCCCCCTCGAGCATCCCATTGGTTCCTGCATGACCCCCCCTCGAGCATCCCATTGGTTCCTGCATGACCCCCCCTCGAGCATCCCATTGGTTCCTGCATGACCCCCCTCGAGCATCCCATTGGTTCCTGCATGACCCCCTCGAGCATCCCATTGGTTCCTTTATGACCCCCCCCCTCGAGCATCCCATTGGTTCCTGCATGACCCCCCTCGAGCATCCCATTGGTTCCTTTATGACCCACCCCCATTGGTTCCTGCATGAACGTCCCCCCTCAAGCACGACATCTTCATGCTTGTGACTGTGGGTCAAAAGTGAAATAAAAGTATTGAATTTTCACCCCGTCTGCTGTTTACCGGAGTCCTCTTTTCTAGCTAGCAGAAGACGCAAGACAGTGTCCTTCGCGCCCGTCTGCCGAACATCTGCCCTCACAGTCTTGAAGAGAACTGTGGGAAAACAGTCCTCGACAGGCGAAGGACACCGTTCTATCGGTGTCGCCCCCGCCTACCTCTAGCTATTCCGGTACACAGCAGGTGTGAGGCGGGGGCGACACCGTGTGCTAGCGACACTATGTGCTAGCTAGCTAGCAGCACACAGTGTCACCTCCCTCCTGCTGTGTACCTGAGTGCTCCTTAGGACTAGCTAGCACACAGTGTACTTCACTCACGCTTGCCCTCGCCGTCTTCAACAGAAAAGCGGGAAAACATTGGCTGACGGGTGGGGTGAATGACACTACCCCCACCAATAGGGCGGTGCACAATTGGCCCAGAATCGTTCAGGTTAGGGTTTGGCTGGTGTAGGCCGTCATTGTAAATAAGAACTTGTTTTTAACTGACTTGCCTAGTTAAATAAAGGTTAATATATGGAGCCCTTATTGTATGGAACTTCCTTCCATCTCATATTGCTCAAATAAACAACAAACCTGGTTTCAAAAAACAGATAAAGCAACACCTCACGGCACAACGTCTCTCCCCTATTTGACCTAGATAGTGTGAGCCTTCAATTTTTTTTATGTAGTTCTGTCCTTGTCTAATGATGTTCTGTATTATGTTTTGTGTGGACCCCAGGAAGAGTAGCTACTACTTTTGCAACAGCTAATGGGGATCCTAATAAAATACCAAAACCAAATAAATATCGGCGGGTGGCATCCAACGTTATGGTGCATTACCGCCATCTACTGTACTGGAGCGCCCCTGACTATGTTTTAACTGAACAAGGCAAGTCAGTTTAAGAACAGATTCTTATCTACAATGACAGCCTAGGAACAGTGGGTTAACCTCCTTGTTCAGAGTCAGAACGACAGATTTGTTTTACCTTGTCGGGTCGGGGGATTCGATCTAGCAACCTTTCGGTTACTAGTCCAACGTTGTGTGATGGAGTCGTAGCTTAAAAATGGACCCAAAAAAGTATAGAGATTCGTGCAGATGCGGGAACGTCCCTTCTCAAATCACACGGAGAGGCCCGTCAAAGCCGTGACATTAGCTTGCGAGAGTCAATTCAGATGAACTGCATAGAGTATGCCAACGTAAATGGTCATACATCCATAATAAACATGTGTATTTGTTAGCTATTTATCCCCGGGGAGTTCTTGTTGCGAGTTCCTTTAAATGTCCTACGGGAGCCACCGTTCCCGTGTTAAAGTGTTGTTACTTTGCTAGCTCAAGAGGATGCTAATAAACCCGAGTCGTTTCTAAAACAACCAAGTCTCGTATTTCTACATGAACAGTACTGGACTTGCCGTTGCCTGCCTAGGCTTTATGCCCATGATGGAAATCAACATACGTAGGCTGAAAATGTTTTAAAATATGTAACCTATTTGACTGATAAACTTTCGCTTACAGCCCAATACATTTTTGAATACATATTTAAGTCTACTTAGCACAGGGAAGATCATTACAATTAATTTTCTACAAAAGAGTCACGTCATTTATTCGCTTATTTTACCAGCATTGCTCCGCGCAGGCGCGAGAAAAATAATTTTGCTATGACGCAGTTCATGCTCGCGGGCCGTCTCTTCTTCGAGGAGGTTAAACGGCGGTTGGCATCTAATAAATGCAGCATTACCGCCGCCTAGTATTTTTCCTTTATTTAACCTTTATTTAAACTTTATTTAACTAGGGAAGTCAGTTAAGAACAAATTCTGTAACTCTGATGTCAAGTCTAGTACACCCAAATACTTCCCTGCAGCTGCCACCACAACCTCACTTTTCTGCGACTTACTTTCCATCCCTGCAGGACAGTTGATAACTATTGCTATAAATGCTATAAATCCAATCTTACTGAAACATATATCACTTGTTGGTTTATCCCTCTGTACTGGTACAGATCTACTACACCCCTCTTCTCAGGATCCCTCCCCCTGTTCTGGTACAGATCTACTAGTCACACCCCTCCTCTCAGGATCCCTCCCTCTGTTCTGGTACAGATCTACTACACCCCTCCTCTCAGGATCCCTCCCTCTGTTCTGGTACAGATCTACTACACCCCTCCTCTCAGGATCCCTCCCTCTGTTCTGGTACAGATCTACTAGTCACACCAGTCCTCTCAGGATCCCTCCCTCTGTTCTGGTACAGATCTACTACACCCCTCCTCTCAGGATCCCTCCCTCTGTTCTGGTACAGATCTACTAGTCACACCAGTCCTCTCAGGATCCCTCCCTCTGTTCTGGTACAGATCTCTATCCCTCCCTCTGTTCTGGTACAGTCACACCCCTCCTCTCAGGATCCCTCCCTCTGTTCTGGTACAGATCTACTAGTCACACCCCTCCTCTCAGGATCCCTCCCTCTGTTCTGGTACAGATCTACTACACCCCTCCTCTCAGGATCCCTCCTCTGTTCTGGTACAGATCTACTACACCCCTCCTCTCAGGATCCCTCCCTCTGTTCTGGTACAGATCTACTACACCCCTCCTCTCAGGATCCCTCCCTCTGTTCTGGTACAGATCTACTAGTCACACCCCTCCTCTCAGGATCCCTCCCTCTGTTCTGGTACAGATCTACTACACCCCTCCTCTCAGGATCCCTCCCTCTGTTCTGGTACAGATCTACTACACCCCTCCTCTCAGGATCCCTCCCTCTGTTCTGGTACAGATCTACTAGTCACACCCCTCCTCTCAGGATCCCTCCCTCTGTTCTGGTACAGATCTACTACACCCCTCCTCTCAGGATCCCTCCCCCTGTTCTGGTACAGATCTACTAGTCACACCAGTCCTCTCAGGATCCCTCCCTCTGTTCTGGTACAGATCTACTACACCCCTCCTCTCAGGATCCCTCCCTCTGTTCTGGTACAGATCTACTACACCCCTCCTCTCAGGATCCCTCCCTCTGTTCTGGTACAGATCTACTACACCCCTCCTCTCAGGATCCCTCCCTCTGTTCTGGTACAGATCTACTAGTCACACCCCTCCTCTCAGGATCCCTCCCTCTGTTCTGGTACAGATCTACTAGTCACACCCCTCCTCTCAGGATCCCTCCCTCTGTTCTGGTACAGATCTACTACACCCCTCCTCTCAGGATCCCTCCCTCTGTTCTGGTACAGATCTACTAGTCACACCCCTCCTCTCAGGATCCCTCCCTCTGTTCTGGTACAGATCTACTACACCCCTCCTCTCAGGATCCCTCCCTCTGTTCTGGTACAGATCTACTAGTCACACCCCTCCTCTCAGGATCCCTCCCTCTGTTCTGGTACAGATCTACTACACCCCTCCTCTCAGGATCCCTCCCTCTGTTCTGGTACAGATCTACTACACCCCTCCTCTCAGGATCCCTCCCCCTGTTCTGGTACAGATCTACTAGTCACACCAGTCCTCTCAGGATCCCTCCCTCTGTTCTGGTACAGATCTACTACACCCCTCCTCTCAGGATCCCTCCCTCTGTTCTGGTACAGATCTACTACACCCCTCCTCTCAGGATCCCTCCTCTGTTCTGGTACAGATCTACTACACCCCTCCTCTCAGGATCCCTCCCTCTGTTCTGGTACAGATCTACTAGTCACACCCCTCCTCTCAGGATCCCTCCCTCTGTTCTGGTACAGATCTACTAGTCACACCCCTCCTCTCAGGATCCCTCCTCTGTTCTGGTACAGATCTACTACACCCCTCCTCTCAGGATCCCTCCCTCTGTTCTGGTACAGATCTACTAGTCACACCCCTCCTCTCAGGATCCCTCCCTCTGTTCTGGTACAGATCTACTACACCCCTCCTCTCAGGATCCCTCCCTCTGTTCTGGTACAGATCTACTACACCCCTCCTCTCAGGATCCCTCCCCCTGTTCTGGTACAGATCTACTAGTCACACCAGTCCTCTCAGGATCCCTCCCTCTGTTCTGGTACAGATCTACTACACCCCTCCTCTCAGGATCCCTCCCTCTGTTCTGGTACAGATCTACTACACCCCTCCTCTCAGGATCCCTCCCTCTGTTCTGGTACAGATCTACTACACCCCTCCTCTCAGGATCCCTCCCTCTGTTCTGGTACAGATCTACTAGTCACACCCCTCCTCTCAGGATCCCTCCCTCTGTTCTGGTACAGATCTACTAGTCACACCCCTCCTCTCAGGATCCCTCCCTCTGTTCTGGTACAGATCTACTACACCCCTCCTCTCAGGATCCCTCCCTCTGTTCTGGTACAGATCTACTAGTCACACCCCTCCTCTCAGGATCCCTCCCTCTGTTCTGGTACAGATCTACTACACCCCTCCTCTCAGGATCCCTCCCTCTGTTCTGGTACAGATCTACTACACCCCTCCTCTCAGGATCCCTCCCTCTGTTCTGGTACAGATCTACTACACCCCTCCTCTCAGGATCCCTCCCTCTGTTCTGGTACAGATCTACTACACCCCTCCTCTCAGGATCCCTCCCTCTGTTCTGGTACAGATCTACTACACCCCTCCTCTCAGGATCCCTCCCTCTGTTCTGGTACATATCTACTACACCCCTCCTCTTAGGATCCCTCCCTCTGTACTGGTACATATCTACTACACCCCTCCTCTTAGGATCCCTCCCTCTGTTCTGGTACAGATCTACTACACCCCTCCTCTTAGGATCCCTCCCTCTGTTCTGGTACAGATCTACTACACCCCTCCTCTTAGGATCCCTCCCTCTGTTCTGGTACAGATCTACTACACCCCTCCTCTCAGGATCCCTCCCTCTGTTCTGGTACAGATCTACTACACCCCTCCTCTCAGGATCCCTCCCTCTGTTCTGGTACAGATCTACTACACCCCTCCTCTCAGGATCCCTCCCTCTGTTCTGGTACAGATCTACTACACCCCTCCTCTCAGGATCCCTCCACCTTGACCCATCTTCTACTTTCTTCACTGCCTCAACATAGGTCAACTTCTGCACTACTCTAACCCTGGAAACCTCAACCTGCCTCTCTCACACGGGACATTTCTGATCCCCAGCCACATGAGCACCCCTACATTTAACACATACCGTTTCTTTCCACAATGCTACATATTCCTTTGTCTCATGTCCTTCTGCACACTTCTCACACCAAGGAACCGTCCTCCTACACACTGCTGCCACATGCCCACAAACTTGACACCTGTAACGACATAATATATTCGGCACAAAAGCTCATACGGGATAACTGAAATAGAGTCTTTGTCGGGCAAAGACTCAACATCAAAACTCCTAAGAACAGACAACAACTCTTCTGTTTCATCACAATGACTCCACTCTCGCCAATCTGTCTGCGTCGCACCAAACGACGAGTATCACAAACACAGGGAATATATTCTCCTTCAGTTGGTCAACTTTCACATTTACAGCTACCCCAGTAATCACTCCTTTCAATGGTGCCCTTTTCTTGAGATCAAAACCATTCACATATCTTGTCCCCATTTATTTGATGCGGAGCGTCTGCTCCTGCTGATCAGCAGAAACAACTAACAATTATAACAAGACCACTTCTGGTTACCCTCACCGTTTCCCTAGCATCCACCTCTGTTTTCACCCACCCTGAAACCACAAATGGATCCGTCAAAAGTCAAGGGTCCACTTTTTCCCAAACATTTCCAAAAATGTCACTCCTACCGTCACAGA
>NC_088402.1:94336491-94413991 GCF_034236695.1 Oncorhynchus nerka | reverse complement strand
TCTCTCTCTCTCTTCGACCTCTTCTCTCTCTCTCTCTCTCTTCGACCTCCTCTTCCTCTCTCTCTCTCTCTTCGACCTCCTCTTCCTCTCTCTCTCTCTCTTCAACCTCCTCTTCCTCTCTCTCTCTCTCTTTGACCTCTTCCTCTCTCTCTTCGACCTCCTCTTCCTCTCTCTCTCTCTCTTCGACCTCCTCTTCCTCTCTCTCTCTCTCTTCGACCTCCTCTTCCTCTCTCTCTCTCTCTTCGACCTCCTCTTCTCTCTCTCTCTCTCTCTTCGACCTCCTCTTCCTCTCTCTCTCTCTCTTCGACCTCCCTCTTCCTCTCTCTCTCTCTCTTCGACCTCCTCTTCCTCTCTCTCTCTCTCTTGACCTCCTCTTCCTCTCTCTCTCTCTCTCTTCGACCTCCTCTTCCTCTCTCTCTCTCTCTTCGACCTCCTCTTCCTCTCTCTCTCTCTCTTCGACCTCCTCTTCCTCTCTCTCTCTCTCTTCGACCTCCTCTTCCTCTCTCTCTCTCTCTTCGACCTCCTCTTCCTCTCTCTCTCTCTCTTCGACCTCCTCTTCTCTCTCTCTCTCTCTTCGACCTCCTCTTCCTCTCTCTCTCTCTCTTGACCTCCTCTTCCTCTCTCTCTCTCTTCGACCTCCTCTTCCTCTCTCTCTCTCTCTTCGACCTCCTCTTCCTCTCTCTCTCTCTCTTCGACCTCCTCTTCCTCTATCTCTTTCTCTTTGACCTCCTCTTCCTCTCTCTCTTCGACCTCCTCTTCCTCTCTCTCTCTCTCTTCGACCTCCTCTTCCTCTCTCTCTCTCTCTTCGACCTCCTCTTCCTCTCTCTCTCTCTCTTCGACCTCCTCTTCTCTCTCTCTCTTGACCTCCTCTTCCTCTCTCTCTCTCTCTTCGACCTCCTCTTCCTCTCTCTCTCTCTCTTCGACCTCCTCTTCCTCTCTCTCTCTCTCTTCGACCTCCTCTTCCTCTCTCTCTCTCTTCGACCTCCTCTTCCTCTCTCTCTCTCTCTTTGACCTCCTCTTCCTCTCTCTCTTCGACCTCCTCTTCCTCTCTCTCTCTCTCTTCGACCTCCTCTTCCTCTCTCTCTCTCTCTTCGACCTCCTCTTCCTCTCTTTTTCCTTCCGTTTCGTATACGTCTCCTTATGATAATATTGTACTTCCCCCGAAGGGACGTCGTTCCCCTGACAGGTCCCGAAGGGACGTCGTTCCCCTGACAGGTCCCGAAGGGACGTCGTTCCCCTGACAGGTCCCGAAGGGACGTCGTTCCCCTCGGTACTTGGGGAACCTATGACAGTGCAACAGTATAGCTTCCGTCCCTCTCCTCGCCCCTACTTGGGGAACCCATGATAGCCCATCGGAGGAGATTAAATGCAGTTGGCATCCAATATGTTGCATTACTCAACTGAACTATAGTATGAATCCACTACACTTTGTGATACAAAAGGAGAAATGGGAAGATGTTTTTTGTTGTTGTGACATCCGATTGGTAGTTACAGTCTTGTCTCATCGCTGCAACTGCCATACGGACTCGGGAGAGGCGAAGGTCAAGATCCATGTGTCCTCCGAAACACGACCCTGCCAAGATGCACTGCTTCTTGACACATTGCTCACTTAACCCGGAAGCTGCACCAGGAAGTCGCTCTGGATAAGAGCGTCTGCTAAATGACTTAAATGTAAATGTAATGTAATGAAACACGGAAAATGGCGACCAACGTCAGCTTGCAGGCGCCCGACCCACCACAAGGAGTCGCTAGGAAATGGGTCTCCTGGTCCGGCATGGGTCTCCCGGTCCCGGCATGGGTCTCCTGGTCCGGCATGGGTCTCCCGGTCCCGGCATGGGTCTCCTGGTCCGGCATGGGTCTCCCGGTCCGGCATGGGTCTCCCGGTCCGGCATGGGTCTCCCGGTCCCGGCATGGGTCTCCCGGTCCCGGCACAGCCTGGGATCAAACCTGGGTCTGTAGTGACGACTCAATCACTGCGACGCAGCACCTTAGACCACTGTGGCACTCGGGAGGCCTAAAAATATATTTTGAATTACCCTACCCACTACCCTGACCCTATCTGCTCCTGCACCATACCAACGGCCTGACGGGATGCCACCACTCACCCTGTAAATCTCCTGAAGTCAAATCTCATATACCCAAATACTTCTCTGCAGCTGCCTCTACAACATCAATTTAAATTAAATAAAAATTTCAAATCTATTGTCTGTGATTCATGTTCTATTTCTGCGGAACAGTTGATAACCATTGCTATGAACGCTAAGAAGCCAACCTTACTGAAGCATATACAGTTGAAGTCGGAAGTTTACATACACCTTAGTCAAATACATTTAAACTCAGTTTTTCACAATTCCTGACATTTAATCCTAGTAAGAATTCTTATGAAATGTGAAATATGCAAACTCTGACCCACTGGGAATGTGAAATGTCAGAATAATAGTAGAAAGAATGATTTATTTCAGCTTTTATTTCTTTTATCACATTCCCAGTGGGTCAGAAGTTTACATACACTCAATTAGTATTTGGTAGCATTGCATTTAAATTGTTTAACTTGGGTCAAACGTTTCAGGTAGCCTTCCACAAGCTTCCCACGATAAGTTGGGTGAATTTTGGCCCATTCCTCCTGACAGAGCTGGTGTAACTGAGTCAGGTTTGTAGGCCTCCTTGCTCGCACACACTTTTTCAGTTCTGACCACACAGTTTCTATAGGATTGAGGTCAGGGCTTTGTGATTGCCACTCTGATACCTTGACTTTGTTGTCCTTAAGCCATTTTGCCACAACTTTGGGAGTATGCTTGGGGTCATCGTCCATTTGGAAGACCCATTTGGCTAGTTGCTACACCAAGCAGCCCCTCAGACCCGGGCGGCAGGATCACGGGATAGACAGTAGCGGTCCCAGCAACTGGTGCCAACCGTCTCACGGTATCCAAACTCAAAAGGTAGCTAGCTAGTAACCAAACCTTTCCAAGAGATTTTAAAAACTTGCCAAAACAACAAACCGAGCTCTCCCTCGTTTTACATTCAACAGGTGTATCAATACATCCAGTCACTACAAAGATACCGGGGTCCTTCTTAACTCAGTTGCTGGAGAAGAAGGAAACCACTCAGGGATTTCACTAATGGTAACTTTAAAATAGTTACGGAGTTTAATGACTGTGATAGGAGAAAACGAAAAAAAAAAAATAAAACACAACAATTTCTAATATTTTACTGTTACAGTTTATATGAGGAAATCAGTCATCTGAAATAAATTCATTAGGCTCTAGCTAATCTATGGATTTCACGTGACTGGGAATGCTAATATGCAAATCGCATAAGATCTCCTGTGTTTACCTCAGAAGTTATTTTAAATGTTTATCCCAAAATCCTCACATTTGTTTTGGGGGGGGGGGGGCTTTGACCCCTGTGACCTTTTCTCGGGTTACTGTGACCTTTTCTCAGTTACTGCAATGATCCATAAGTACTATAGCTGTCAAATGATCTATTGTTTAGCGTGTGTGTGTGTGTGTGTGTGTGTGTGTGTGTGTGTGTGTGTGTGTCTGTGTGTGTGTGTGTGTGTGTGTGTGTGTGTGTGTGTGTGTGTGTGTGTGTGTGTGTGTGTGTGTGTGTGTGTGTGTGTGTGTGTGTGTGTGTGTGTGTGTGTGTGTGTGTGTGTGTGTGTGCATACAGTCGTGTTAAGGGTAAATATCGGCTATCTCTGACACATCTCATGAGATGCAGAGAGCACCGGCATGCATATAAGAATCAGAGAGCCACAGCACCTAAAAAAATAAGAAGTGTTTTAGACTTTTTATTGAAAGACTTGCAGCCAGACATCTGAAAATAGTAACAGGGCAATATCTGATCTAGAGGAGAGAAACACAAAGCCCAGTCTTACTCGGTCACACGGATACACAACTCAGAGACTACGTTTGAAATGGTCCTCTATTCCCTAATTAGTGCACTACGTTTTGACCAAAAGGTCCTGGCAGTGCACTGAACAGGCAATAAGGTGCCAGACAGGGAGGGAGGGACCACATACAGTCTCCAGAAAGAAAACAAAGAGAGTATTCACATCAGAAAGAGAATCAACACCAATTCAACAAATCAAGAGAAAAGGAACAAAGTGTGTAAAATAAGTATTTGGGACCGTACCCGTCTTACAGACGGACAGAGTATACCATACATACCTAAAAAGGTCAGTCAGTGAATTTAAATACCAGTAGTGGAAAGTACTTAAGTAGTACTTTCAAGTATTTTTACTGAAGTCGTTTTTTTAGGGGGGGGGAGGGGATCTAAATATCAACACACCCAACATGCTTTCTCAAGATCAATCCCCACTCTGCCAGATAACATGTAAAACTATTCTGTACTAGTATACTATACTATATACTATACATTACATACTATATACCAACTAAAAACTATTCTGTACTCGTGTACATACTATAGTATACTATACTATATACTATACACTACATACTATATACCAACTAAAACTATTCTGTACTCGTGTACATACTATAGTATACTATACTATATACTATACATTACATACTATATACCAACTAAAAACTATTCTGTACTCGTGTACATACTATAGTATACTATACTATATACTATACATTACATACTATATACCAACTAAAAACTATTCTGTACTCGTGTACATACTATAGTATACTATACTATATACTATACACTACATACTATATACCAACTAAAACTATTCTGTACTCGTGTACATACTATAGTATACTATACTATATACTATACACTACATACTATATACCAACTAAAAACTATTCTGTACTCGTGTACATACTATAGTATACTATACTATATACTATACACTACATACTATATACCAACTAAAACTATTCTGTACTCGTGTACAATTTTCATCATAGGTACACTTTGGAAAAGAGACAAGACCACACATGTTCTGTGCAAGTTCTCCCACTTAAAAAGATGAGAGAGGCCTGTAATTTTCATCATAGGTACACTTTGGAAAAGAGACAAGACCACACGTGTGTTCTGTGCAAGTTCTCCCACTTAAAAAGATGAGAGAGGCCTGTAATTTTCATCATAGGTACACTTTGGAAAAGAGACAAGACCACACACGTGTTCTGTGCAAGTTCTCCCACTTAAAAAGATGAGAGAGGCCTGTAATTTTCATCATAGGTACACTTTGGAAAAGAGACAAGACCACACACGTGTTCTGTGCAAGTTCTCCCACTTAAAAAGATGAGAGAGGCCTGTAATTTTCATCATAGGTACACTTTGGAAAAGAGACAAGACCACACGTGTGTTCTGTGCAAGTTCTCCCACTTAAAAAGATGAGAGAGGCCTGTAATTTTCATCATAGGTACACTTTGGAAAAGAGACAAGACCACACATGTGTTCTGTGCAAGTTCTCCCACTTAAAAAGATGAGAGAGGCCTGTAATTTTCATCATAGGTACACATCTGATCATCATCCGCTCACTTTGAATCTCTCCTGGACAGACTACAGATGTTGGATCTTAATTTGACCCATTTTGTCAAAAGGAGGAAAATAATCCTGCTGCTGGAGGATTTGAATGAATATTTAATATTTAGAATCGCTGCCAGGGTGAAGCTGGAAGGGGTGGTTGCGGGGTATACAATGCAGTACCGTACCTAGGGTGAAGCTGGAAGCGGTGGTTGCAGGCTATACAATGCAGTACCGTACCTAGGGTGAAGCTGGAAGGGGTGGTTGCGGGCTATACAATGCAGTACCGTACCCAGGGGGAAGCTGGTTGGGGTGGTTGCAGGCTATACAATGCAGTACCATACCCAGGGGGAAGCTGGAAGCGGTGGTTGCAGGCTATACAATGCAGTACCGTACCTAGGGTGAAGCTGGAAGAGGTGGTTGCGGGCTATACAATGCAGTACCGTACCTAGGGTGAAGCTGGAAGCGGTGGTTGCAGGCTATACAATGCAGTACCGTACCCAGGGGGAAGCTGGAAGGGGTGGTTGCAGGCTATACAATGCAGTACCGTACCCAGGGGGAAGCTAGAAGGGGTGGTTGCAGGCTATACAATGCAGTACCGTACCCAGGGGGAAGCTAGAAGGGGTGGTTGCAGGCTATACAATGCAGTACCGTACCCAGGGGGAAGCTAGAAGGGGTGGTTGCAGGCTATACAATGCAGTACCGTACCCAGGGGGAAGCTGGAAGGGGTGGTTGCAGGCTATACAATGCAGTACCATACCCAGGGGGAAGCTAGAAGGGGTGGTTGCAGGCTATACAATGCAGTACCGTACCCAGGGGGAAGCTAGAAGGGGTGGTTGCAGGCTATACAATGCAGTACCGTACCTAGGGGGCTATGGTTGGGGGAAGACTCTGCAAACCAACCGACCTCAGACCATCAAGTATAATCAAGTATTCTAAGGGCTTGCTGGAGCATTGTGAACTGCCATAGCGCAGTGGTCTGAGCAGCTCGCTTCGGCTTCGAGCATCACAAGTTCGTGCTCAGTGCTGTGGAATCGTTTTGACACTTTCTATGAACGGAAACTAACGTTGGTACTGTTATTATTGAACAATTCAACAGGCTGCCGTCTCCCTGTCTACCTCCAAAGACTGCCGTCACCCTGTCTACCTCCACAGGCTGCCGTCTCCCTGCCTCCAAAGACTGCCGTCTCCCTGTCTACCTCCAAAGGCTGCCGTCTCCCTGTCTACCTCCAAAGACTACCGTCTCCCTGTCTACCTCCAAAGACTGCCGTCTCCCTGTTTACCTCCAAAGACTGCCGTCTCCATGTCTCCAAAGACTGCCGTCTCCCTGTCTACCTCCAAAGACTGCCGTCTCCCTGTCTACCTCCAAAGGCTGCCGTCTCCCTGTCTACCTCCAAAGGCTGCCGTCTCCCTGTCTACCTCCACAGGCTGCCGTCTCCCTGCCTCCAAAGACTGCCGTCTCCCTGTCTACCTCCAAAGACTGCCGTCTCCCTGTCTACCTCCAAAGGCTGCCGTCTCCCTGTCTACCTCCAAAGACTACCGTCTCCCTGTCTACCTCCAAAGACTGCCGTCTCCCTGTTTACCTCCAAAGACTGCCGTCTCCATGTCTCCAAAGACTGCCGTCTCCCTGTCTACCTCCAAAGACTGCCGTCTCCCTGTCTACCTCCAAAGGCTGCCGTCTCCCTGTCTACCTCCAAAGGCTGCCGTCTCCCTGTCTACCTCCACAGGCTGCCGTCTCCCTGCCTCCAAAGACTGCCGTCTCCCTGTCTACCTCCAAAGACTGCCGTCTCCCTGTCTACCTCCAAAGACTGCCGTCTCCCTGTCTACCTCCAAAGACTGCCGTCTCCCTGTCTACCTCCAAAGGCTGCCGTCTCCCTGTCTGCCTCCAAAGGCTGCCGTCTCCCTGTCTGCCTCCAAAGACTGCCGTCTCCCTGCCTCCAAAGACTGCCGTCTCCCTGTCTACCTCCAAAGACTGCCGTCTCCCTGTCTACCTCCAAAGACTGCCGTCTCCCTGTCTACCTCCAAAGGCTGCCATCTCCCTGTCTACCTCCAAAGACTACCGTCTCCCTGTCTACCTCCAAAGACTGCCGTCTCCCTGTTTACCTCCAAAGACTGCCGTCTCCATGTCTCCAAAGACTGCCGTCTCCCTGTCTACCTCCAAAGACTGCCGTCTCCATGTCTCCAAAGACTGCCGTCTCCCTGTCTACCTCCAAAGACTGCCGTCTCCCTGTCTACCTCCAAAGACTGCCATCTCCCTGTCTACCTCCAAAGACTGCCGTCTCCCTGTCTACCTCCAGAGACTGCCGTCTCCCTGTCTGCCTCCACAGGCTGCTGTCTCCCTGTCTGCCTCCAAAGACTGCCGTCTCCCTGTTTACCTCCAAAGACTGCTGTCTCCCTGTCTACCTCCAAAGACTGCCGTCTCCCTGTTTACCTCCAAAGACTGCCGTCTCCCTGCCTCCAAAGACTGCCGTCTCCCTGTCTACCTCCAAAGACTGCTGTCTCCCTGTTTACCTCCAAAGACTGCCGACTCCCTGCCTCCAAAGACTGCCGTCTCCCTGTCTACCTCCAAAGACTGCCGTCTCCCTGTTTACCTCCAAAGACTGCCGTCTCCCTGCCTCCAAAGACTGCCGTCTCCCTGTCTACCTCCAAAGACTGCCGTCTCCATGTCTGCCTCCAAAGACTGCTATCTCCCTGCCTCCAAAGACTGCCGTCTCCCTGTCTACCTCCAAAGGCTGCCGTCTCCCTGCCTCCAGAGACTGCCGTCTCCCTGTCTACCTCCAAAGGCTGCCGTCTCCCTGTCTACCTCCAAAGGCTGCCGTCTCCCTGTCTACCTCCAAAGACTGCCGTCTCCCTGTCTACCTCCAAAGACTGCCGTCTCCCTGTCTACCTCCAAAGGCTGCCGTCTCCCTGTCTACCTCCAAAGACTGCCGTCTCCCTGTCTACCTCCAAAGGCTGCCGTCTCCCTGTCTGCCTCCAAAGGCTGCCGTCTCCCTGTCTGCCTCCACAGGCTGCCGTCTCCCTGTCTACCTCCAAAGGCTGCCGTCTCCCTGTCTACCTCCAAAGACTGCCGTCTCCCTGCCTACCTCCACAGGCTGCCGTCTCCCTGTCTACCTCCAAAGGCTGCCGTCTCCCTGTCTACCTCCAAAGACTGCCGTCTCCCTGTCTGCCTCCAAAGGCTGCCGTCTTCCTGCCTCCAAAGGCTGCCGTCTCCCTGTCTACCTCCAGAGACTGCCGTCTCCCTGCCTCCAAAGACTGCCGTCTCCCTGTCTACCTCCAAAGGCTGCCGTCTCCTTGTCTACCTCCAAAGACTGCCGTCTCCCTGTCTACCTCCAGAGACTGCCGTCTCCCTGCCTCCAAAGACTGCCGTCTCCCTGTCTACCTCCAAAGACTGCCGTCTCCCTGTCTACCTCCAAAGACTGCCGTCTCCCTGCCTCCAAAGACTGCCGTCTCCCTGTCTACCTCCAAAGACTACCGTCTCCCTGCCTCCAAAGACTGCCGTCTCCCTGCCTCCAAAGACTGCCGTCTCCCTGTCTACCTCCAAAGACTACCGTCTCCCTGCCTCCAAAGACTGCCGTCTCCCTGCCTCCAAAGGCTGCCGTCTCCCTGCCTCCAAAGACTGCCGTCTCCCTGTCTACCTCCAAAGACTACCGTCTCCCTGTCTACCTCCACAGGCTGCCGTCTCCATGTCTACCTCCAAAGACTACCGTCTCCCTGCCTCCAAAGACTGCCGTCTCCCTGCCTCCAAAGGCTGCCGTCTCCCTGCCTCCAAAGACTGCCGTCTCCCTGTCTACCTCCAAAGACTACCGTCTCCCTGTCTACCTCCAAAGACTGCCGTCTCCCTGCCTCCAAAGACTGCCGTCTCCCTGTCTACCTCCAAAGACTACCGTCTCCCTGCCTCCAAAGACTGCCGTCTCCCTGCCTCCAAAGGCTGCCGTCTCCCTGCCTCCAAAGACTGCCGTCTCCCTGTCTACCTCCAAAGGCTACCGTCTCCCTGTCTACCTCCAAAGGCTGCCGTCTCCCTGTCTACCTCCAAAGACTGCCGTCTCCCTGTCTACCTCCACAGGCTGCCGTCTCCCTGTCTACCTCCAAAGGCTGCCGTCTCCTTGTCTACCTCCAAAGACTGCCGTCTCCCTGTCTGCCTCCAAAGACTGCCGTCTCCCTGTCTACCTCCAAAGACTGCCGTCTCCCTGTCTGCCTCCAAAGACTGCCGTCTCCCTGTCTACCTCCAAAGACTACCGTCTCCCTGCCTCCAAAGGCTGCCGTCTCCCTGTCTACCTCCAAAGACTGCCGTCTCCCTGCCTCCAAAGACTGCCGTCTCCCTGTCTACCTCCAAAGGCTGCCGTCTCCTTGTCTACCTCCAAAGACTGCCGTCTCCCTGTCTACCTCCAGAGACTGCCGTCTCCCTGCCTCCAAAGACTGCCGTCTCCCTGTCTACCTCCAAAGACTACCGTCTCCCTGCCTCCAAAGGCTGCCGTCTCCCTGTCTACCTCCAAAGACTGCCGTCTCCCTGCCTCCAAAGACTGCCGTCTCCCTGTCTACCTCCAAAGGCTGCCGTCTCCTTGTCTACCTCCAAAGACTGCCGTCTCCCTGTCTACCTCCAGAGACTGCCGTCTCCCTGCCTCCAAAGACTGCCGTCTCCCTGTCTACCTCCAAAGACTGCCGTCTCCCTGTCTACCTCCAAAGACTGCCGTCTCCCTGCCTCCAAAGACTGCCGTCTCCCTGTCTACCTCCAAAGACTACCGTCTCCCTGCCTCCAAAGACTGCCGTCTCCCTGCCTCCAAAGACTGCTGTCTCCCTGTCTACCTCCAAAGACTACCGTCTCCCTGCCTCCAAAGACTGCCGTCTCCCTGCCTCCAAAGGCTGCCGTCTCCCTGCCTCCAAAGACTGCCGTCTCCCTGTCTACCTCCAAAGACTACCGTCTCCCTGTCTACCTCCACAGGCTGCCGTCTCCCTGTCTACCTCCAAAGACTACCGTCTCCCTGCCTCCAAAGACTGCCGTCTCCCTGCCTCCAAAGGCTGCCGTCTCCCTGCCTCCAAAGACTGCCGTCTCCCTGTCTACCTCCAAAGACTACCGTCTCCCTGTCTACCTCCAAAGACTGCCGTCTCCCTGCCTCCAAAGACTGCCGTCTCCCTGCCTCCAAAGGCTGCCGTCTCCCTGCCTCCAAAGACTGCCGTCTCCCTGTCTACCTCCAAAGACTGCCGTCTCCCTGTCTACCTCCAAAGGCTGCCGTCTCCCTGTCTCCAGAGGCTGCTACCTTAGTAGGTAACACTTTTCCAGTAGGTTACTGACACTTGGGATGCGATTCGAAGGCAGCATCATGTGATAACAGATTCCACCGAGCGCGAGACGATTGCAGCCACTGTACCAGCGTGAGTAACTACTGTTAGGAATTCAGTGAACAACTACACCGAAAAATGCAAATATCAGACACAAACATCAAGTAACAGAGTCAATCTCTTCAGTCCCTGTTAAATGATGAAGTTGACACCAACCAGAATAATGATTGTATGATTATAAGTTCCTCCTCTGTGTTGCCTAGTCTGCTGCTATATCCTCAAATTTAATCATATGCACCGAATACAAGTTGTAGACTTTAACAGGCAAACTTGCATGATATCATATTGCCTAAATTTCTTTTTTAGATATGTTATTTAGCTATTTTACTGACCGTATTAAGAATGATTAATAGTCAGAATAGTGGTGTTTCACTGTGAAAATAATATAGTATTTTTGTAATGAGTAGGCTTACATTGTGATTCATTCTTACGAATACCAAACCCGTGCATATTATTAAAATGACAACGATTGTTCAAGATAACTTCTATATTAGTTGATTACTAGTATTGAAAGGTGATATGATGCAATCTGACTAGATCAGAAGGCCTAGGCATCAGAAGAACTAGGCATCAGAAGGCCTAGGCATCAGAAGGCCTAGGCATCAGAAGGCCTAGGCATCAGAAGAACTAAGCATCAGAAGAACTAGGCATCAGAAGAACTAGGCATCAGAAGGCCTAGGCATCAGAAGAACTAGGCATCAGAAGAACTAGGCATCAGAAGGCCTAGGCATCAGAAGGCCTAGGCATCAGAAGAACTAGGCATCAGAAGAACTAGGCATCAGAAGAACTAGGCATCAGAAGGCCTAGGCATCAGAAGGCCTAGGCATCAGAAGGCCTAGGCATCAGAAGGCCTAGGCATCAGAAGAACTAGGCATCAGAAGAACTAGGCATCAGAAGGCCTAGGCATCAGAAGGCCTAGGCATCAGAAGGCCTAAGCATCAGAAGAACTAGGCATCAGAAGAACTAGGCATCAGAAGGCCTAGGCATCAGAAGGCCTAGACATTAGAAGGCCTAGGCATTAGAAGGCCTAAGCATCAGAAGAACTAGGCATCAGAAGGCCTAGGCATCAGAAGGCCTAGGCATCAGAAGGCCTAGGCATCAGAAGGCCTAAGCATCAGAAGAACTAGGCATCAGAAGAACTAGGCATCAGAAGGCCTAGGCATCAGAAGGCCTAGACATTAGAAGGCCTAGGCATTAGAAGGCCTAAGCATCAGAAGAACTAGGCATTAGAAGGCCTAGGCATTAGAAGGCCTAGGCATCAGAAGGCCTAGGCATCAGAAGAACTAGGCATCAGAATAACTAGGCTACTTCATCCTAATATGAGCTACATGCACTGGATACAAAACACATACTGGCAGGTGATAACGGATAACGGATAACGTGTCCAATATAATTATAAACGCATATCAAAACAGGAACATATATTAAATGATATGAATCCTCCATTTTTATTTTAATAGGCAAGTCAGTTAAGAACAAATTCTTATTTTCAATGACGGCCTAGGAACAGTGGGTTAACTGCCTGTTCAAGGGCAGAACGACAGATTTGTACCTTGTCAGCTCGGGGGTTTGAACTTGCAACCTTCCGGTTACTAGTCCAACGCTCTAACCACTAGGCTACCCTGCCACATTGTAATATCATTGATGCCCTTCTCTCTCATTGATTGGATGACCTGCAGACCTCAGATGACTCCGCCTTTCAATGACGGCCTAGGAACAGTGGGTTAACTGCCTCAGAACCAGAAACACGTGGAGACATCAACACTTGGCATTTTCAATAAATTAAAAAAATGCAAATGTTGAATTGGTTTTCCTGTATGTGTGCATGAGTCCTTTAAACACAGTCCATTGTAGAAAATAATTCCCAACTGAGGGACATCTCAAGGGAATTCATACATTCATAAACTTGTTCAGTACTTGAGTGCAAATGTAGTTATGACAGCCATTTTTTTTTGACAGGACAGGAGTTTCACAGGTTTTTGTACCTGTCCTTCACTAACACCTAATTCAACTAATTGTGGTCTAAATTGAAGACTTGAACACAGTTCAAATCCCCTGGGACAGAAATCACATCTGTATTTTAGAATGAGCTTCGTAAGTTACTAGACCCTGACAAATCTGCACGATAAACGATAACATGGGTGCATCTATTTCTCTCTAACATTGTGATGTCACACGCTCCTGAATAATACCCTGGGTGATTAACCTTGTGGCCGGGTGGTTCACAACAAGTTGTTTACATCTACAGACGGGGTGGGATATCCTTCAGCCTGGAACAAGCAGAGACGAGGGATATCCTTCAGCCTGGAACAAGCAGAGACCAGGGATATCCTTCAGCCTGGAACAAGCAGAGACAAGGGATATCCTTCAGCCTGGAACAAGCAGAGACGAGGGATATCCTTCAACCTGGAACAAGCAGAGACCAGGGATATCCTTCAGCCTGGAACAAGCAGAGACGAGGGATATCCTTCAGCCTGGAACAAGCAGAGACAAGGGATATCCTTCAGCCTGGAACAAGCAGAGACGAGGGATATCCTTCAGCCTGGAACAAGCAGAGACCAGGGATATCCTTCAGCCTGGAACAAGCAGAGACGAGGGATATCCTTCAGCCTGGAACAAGCAGAGACGAGGGATATCCTTCAGCCTGGAACAAGCAGAGACCAGGGATATCCTTCAGCCTGGAACAAGCAGAGACGAGGGGAGAAATTAACTGCTCACATTTTAGTTCAAGTTGCTGAAGCCACAACTGTATTTATTAGTGTGCATTTCATCATGTTAACAGTTTCTGCATATTTTAGACTTGGTCAAGTTGTTTACAGTAAGAGTAGAATAACATAGCCTATACTTTTGTAACTAGTAGCACGAACTGCAATGGTCCAACACAATAGGGGAAGAGGTGAACAGATACTGCATGCAGCTCCCTAGCAAAACAGACTCCTCAACAGAAAACATAACTTGGCTGGCTAGCAGGTCTAGATTGAACACAGCTGGCTGCATTTCCTACGTTGAGTTTTTTTCTCCATCAGATGTTAAAATGTCTTACCTCCAAATGAGCCGGGCTGTTTTCTCCTTCCAAACCAATGCAATGAAGTGAGATGCAATCAGGTGCCCACTTTAGTCCCTGAAAACAAATGAGTCGGGCTGTTTTCTCCTTCCAAACCAATGCAATGAAGTGAGATGCAATCAGGTGCCCACTTTAGTCCCTGAAAACAAATGAGTCAGGCTGGACTGTTTTCTCCTTCCAAACCAATGCAATGAAGTGAAATGCAATCAGGTGCCCACTTTAGTCCCTGAAAACAAATGAGTCAGGCTGGACTGTTTTCTCCTTCCAAACCAATGCAATGAAGTGAGATGCAATCAGGTGCCCACTTTAGTCCCTGAAAACAAATGAGCCGGGCTGTTTTCTCCTTCCAAACCAATGCAATGAAGTGAGATGCAATCAGGTGCCCACTTTAGTCCCTGAAAACAAATGAGTCGGGCTGTTTTCTCCTTCCAAACCAATGCAATGAAGTGAGATGCAATCAGGTGCCCACTTTTAAACTGTCTGGGTTTTCACAATTGACACATCGCTGAATCTACGATTAGATAGTTTAGTTGTTCATCTCTAAACAGCCGATAAGCAGGTCTGAGATCGGCCTGCTAGCGAATAGCTATCACATCCCACATTTTAACATCATTTTGTAAATAAAATAAACTTTCTATTTACATTTCGGGAAGTTATTCGTCTGGAAAATGTTATCCCATGCGGGGACTTCTGTCTGCCAATAAATCAGATGAAAACACCGTTAAGGTGTAACGGCCTAACCGGGGAAGGTGGGAAAGAAACATCCCGATGTAGACGCTGTATCGCATTAGTGGAAAACAAGACTGCTCCCAGAAGTGTCTTCTTGTATTTTCTGCCCCTACACTAAACGCGATCACGACACGCAGGTTCAAATATCAAAACAAACTCTGAACCAATTACATTAATTTGGGGACAGGTCGAAAAGCATTCAACATTTATGGCAATTTAGCTAGTTAACTTGCACTTGCTAACTAATTTGTCCTATTTAGCTAGCTTGCTGTTGCTAGCTAATTTGTCCTGGGATATAAACATTGAGTTGTTATTTTACCTGAAATGCACAAGGTCCTCTATTCCGCCAATTAATCCACACATAAAACGGTCAACCGAATCGTTTCTCGGTCTCTCATCCTTCCAGGCTTTTCATCTCTTGACTTTATATTGCGATTGGCAACTTTCATAAATTAGGTGCATTATCGCCACTGACCTCATTCGTCTTTCAGTCACCCACGTGGGTATAACCAATGAGGAGATGGCATGTGGGTACCTGCTTCTATAAACCGATGAGGAGATGGGAGAGGCAGGACTTGCAGTGCGATCTGCATCAGAAATAGAACTGACTTCTATTTTAGCCCTTGGCAACGCAGACGCTCGTTGGCTTGCGCAAGCAGTGTGGGTGCAATAATTGAATAATATAGATTTCTAGATGTATTTTGCAACACTCGCGCACGCGACGCGAACGGTGTCGTCAGCCTGTTATAAGGCAGGATTCTTATTATCGCCATGTGATGTCTTGTTAAACCATCAATAGGGCGCTAAATTCACCCACACTTGCAACCAGTTTTGGTCTCCTCATTTACAGCTCCCTAAAAGATGATGTCATAGGGAGGTTCCCACGACGACGAGCAGTTCTCATTTGGTTGAGTGTCAAAGACTCCGGGCAGAGGTTTATGGAGACCGGACGGGTTAGGAGTCGCGGTCACCAGAACTCGAAGGAAGGAAGGATGTGGAATATGAATCGGATGGCGGTGGAAGTAAGGAAGAATGGACCTCTGTCCAAAATAATGGGGAAATAAGCAAAGTTGGGATGGGAATGAAGACTCCTACCTAGTGTGGAGAATACCTGGTGTCTGGCTGGAGTCCAGTTTCTGGGACAATTGGACTGCCATATCTGTTGGAAGTATCCAAGATAGTGGAGAGAGATGTGGGTAAAGTGGAGTCGATGAGGGTCACGAGGAGTGAGTTGATCTTGATTTCTTTGTGTTTCCGCTGAACAGAGGAGGAGTCTGTTGGGTATCAGGCGAATTGATGACCATGCTGTATCATGCTTTAAGCTGAGGAGAAGAGCACCTGTCAAGGGAGTAATTGCTGGAGTCTCAGAGAAAGTGGGTATTGAGGAGCTGAGGAGTATTCTTGGAGTGGAGCTTGTGTCTATTCTTGTGTTTTTTGATGTGGAGTCCCTCTGTACCCGAGTGAAGCTGGCGAGGAAGGCACCGGAAGAAATGGCAGCAGTTTTACGGGCATCCAACCAATTGTGCAATTATGTGTTGTTTTTTTTGCGTTATTAGTGAACTTATTTTGTACATAATGTTTTCTGCAAAAATATTTTACGGCAGAAAAAGAGCTTCTGGATATCAGGACAGCGATCACTCACCTCGGATTAGGCAAAGAGCTTCTGGATATCAGGACAGCGATCACTCACCTCGGATTAAACAAAGAGCTTCTGGATATCAGGACAGAGATAACTCACCTCGGATTAGACAAAGAGCTTCTGGATATCAGGACAGTGATCACTCACCTTGGATTAGACAAAGAGCTTCTGGATATCAGGACAGCGATCACTCACCTCGGATTAAACAAATATTTTTTTTGTCAACAAGCAAGACTCACAGGACATTCTCCAAACACCCGACAGGGCCAACATCCCCTTTATTTGCAAGAGGATGAAACGCAGGTACAGAGGACACAGAGCGGGATGCCTCGTGAGGACCCCGCCGACGGCGAGTGGGAAAGCTGCCGTTAACCTCAATATTACGTGCCATCATTGGACAATAAATTAGACGAGGTACGATCACGAATATCCTACCAAGGGGACATTAAAAACTGTAATATCTTATGTTTCACTGAATCGTGGCTGAGTGACGACATGGATATTCAGCTAGTGGGATATACGCTGCACCGGCAGGACAGGACAGTAAGACGACGGGGGGCACGAGGGGGGATATGCATATTTGTAAACAACAACTGGGGCACGAAATCTAAGCATTTTGCTTATCTTGTTATACATTGCAGGCCACACTACTTGCCTAGAGAGTTTTCAGCTATACACCTCTACTGTTTATAGCCTCCCTACTGTTATAGCCTGTCAACTGTATATAGCCTCTCTACTGTATATAGCATCTACTGTATATAGCCTCTCTACTGTACATAACCTCTACTGTATAGAGCCTCTACTGTATAGAGCCTATCTACTGTATAGAGCCTCTACTGTATATAGCCTCTCTACTGTATATAGCCTCTCTACTGTATATAGCCACTACTGTATATAGCCTCTACTGTTTATAGCCTCCCTACTGTATATAGCCTCTACTGTTTATAACCTCTCTACAGTATATAGCCTCTACTGTATATAGCCTCTACTGTATATAACCTCTCTACTGTATATAACCTCTCTACTGTATATAGCCTCTACTGTATATAGCCTCTACTGTATATAACCTCTCAACTGTATATAGCCTCTCTACTGTATATAGCCTCTCTACTGTATATAGCCTCTCTACTGTATATAGCCCCTCTACTGTATATAGCCTCTACTGTATAGAGCCTCTCTACTGTATATAGCCTCTCTACTGTATATAGCCCCACTACTGTATATGGCCTCTACTGTATAGAGCCTCACTACTGTATATAGCCTCTCACTGTATATAACCTCTCTACTGTATATAGCCCCACTACTGTATATGGCCTCTACTGTATAGAGCCTCACTACTGTATATAGCCTCTCACTGTATATTGCCTCTCTACTGTATAGAGCCTCACTACTGTATATAGCCTCTCACTGTATATTGCCTCTCTACTGTATATAGCCTCTCTACTGTATATAGCATCTCTACTGTATAGATCCTCTCTACTGTATATAACCTCTCTATTGTATATAGCCTCTCTACTGTATATGGCCTCTACTGTATAGAGCCTCACTACTGTATATAGCCTCTCACTGTATATTGTCTCTCTACTGTATAGAGCCTCTCTACTGTATATAGCCTCTCTACTGTATATAGCCTCTACTGTATATAGCCTCTACTGTATATAACCTCTCTACTGTATATAGCCTCTACTGTATAGAGCCTATCTACCTATCTACTGTATAGAGCCTCTACTGTATATATACTCTCTACTGTATAGGCGAGGACAGTACAGGGGCATCAAAGCTGGGACCGAGAGACTGAAAAACAGCTTCTATCTCAAGGCCATCAGACTGTTAAACAGCCACCACTAACATTGAGTGGCTGCTGCCAACACACTGACACTGACTCAACTCCAGCCACTTTGATAATGGGAATTGATGGGAAATGATGTAAAATATATCACTAGCCACTTTAAACAATGCTACCTAATATAATGTTTACATACCCTACATTATTCATCTCGTATGTATACGTATATACGGTACTCTATATCATCTACTGCATCTTTATGTAATACATGTATCACTAGCCACTTTAACTATGCCACTTTGTTTACATACTCATCTCATATGTATATACTGCACTCAATACCATCTACTGTATCTTGCCTATGCCGCTCTGTACCATCACTCATTCATATATCTTTACGTACATATTCTTTATCCCCTTACACTGTGTATACGACAGTAGTTTTAGAATTGTTAGCTAGATTACTCGTTGGTTATTACTGCATTGTCGGAACTAGAAGCACAAGCATTTCGCTACAATCGCATTAACATCTGGAGATCTTTGTGGGCTATACTCAGCCTTGTCTCAGGATGGTAAGTTGGTGGTTGAAGATATCCCTCTAGTGGTATGGGGTCTATACTCAGCCTTGTCTCAGGATGGTAAGTTGGTGGTTGAAGATATCCCTCTAGTGGTGTGGGGGCTGTGCTTTGGCAAAGTGGGTAGGGTTATATCCTTCCTGTTTGGCCCTGTCCGGGGGTGTCCTCGGATGGGACCACAGTGTCTCCTGACCCCTCCTGTCTCAGCCTCCAGTATTTATGCTGCAGTAGTTTATGTGTCGGGGGGCTAGGGTCAGTTTGTTATATCTGGAGTACTTCTCCTGTCCTATTCGGTGTCCTGTGTGAATCTAAGTGTGCGTTCTCTAATTCTCTCCTTCTCTCTTTCTTTCTCTCTCTCGGAGGACCTGAGCCCTAGGACCATGCCCCAGGACTACCTGACATGATGACTCCTTGCTGTCCGCAGTCCACCTGGCCATGCTGCTGCTCCAGTTTCAACTGACCTGAGCCCTAGGACCATGCCCCAGGACTACCTGATATGATTTACATTTACATTTAAGTCATTTAGCAGACGCTCTTATCCAGAGCGACTTACAAATTGGTGCATTCACCTTATGACATCCAGTGGAACAGCCACTTTACAATAGTGCATCTAAATCTTTTAAGGGGGGGGTGAGAAGGATTACTTTATCCTATCCTAGGTATTCCTTAAAGAGGTGGGGTTTCAGGTGTCTCCGGAAGGTGGTGATTGACTCCGCTGTCCTGGCGTCGTGAGGGAGTTTGTTCCACCATTGGGGGGCCAGAGCAGCGAACAGTTTTGACTGGGCTGAGCGGGAACTGTACTTCCTCAGTGGTAGGGAGGCGAGCAGGCCAGAGGTGGATGAACGCAGTGCCCTTGATGACTCCTTGCTGTCCCCAGTCCACCTGGCCATGCTGCTGCTCCAGTTTCAACTGTTCTGCCTTACTATTATTCGACCATGCTGGTCATTTATGAACATTTGAACATCTTGGCCATGTTCTGTTATAATCTCCACCCGGCACAGCCAGAAGAGGACTGGCCACCCCACATATGCTCTCTCTAATTCTCTCTTTCTTTCTCTCTCTCGGAGGACCTGAGCCCTAGGACCATGCCCCAGGACTACCTGACATGATGACTCCTTGCTGTCCCCAGTCCACCTGACTGTGCTGCTGCTCCAGTTTCAACTGTTCTGCCTTATTATTATTCGACCATGCTGGTCATTTATGAACATTTGAACATCTTGGCCATGTTCTGCCTCTACTGTATATAGCCTCTCTACTGTATATAACCTCACTACTGTATATAGCCTCTCTAATGTATATAGCCCCTCTACTGTATATAGCCCCTCTACTGTATATAACCTCTACTGTATATAACCTCTACTGTATATAGCCTCTCTACTGTATATAGCCTATCTACTGTATATAGCCCCTCTACTGTATATAGCCTCTACTGTATATAACCTCTCTACTGTATACAGCCTCTACTGTATATAGCCTCTCTACTGTATATAGCCTCTCTACTGTATATAGCCTCTCTACTGTATATAGCCTATCTACTGTATATAGCCTCTCTACTGTATATAGCCTCTACTGTATATAACCTCTCTACTGTATACAGCCTCTCTACTGTATATAGCCTCTCTACTGTATATAGCCCCTCAACTGTATATAGCCTCGACTGTATATAACCTCTCTACTGTATATAGCCTCTCTACTGTATATAGCCTCGACTGTATATAGCCTCTCTACTGTATATAACCTCTACTGTATATAGCCTCTCTACTGTATATAACCTCTACTGTATATAGCCTCTCTACTGTATATAGCCTCTCTTCTGTATATAGCCTCTCTACTGTATATAGCCTCTCTACTGTATATAGCCTCGACTGTATATAACCTCTCTACTGTATATAGCCTCTCTACTGTATATAGCCTCGACTGTATATAGCCTCTCTACTGTATATAACCTCTACTGTATATAGCCTCTCTACTGTATATAACCTCTCTACTGTATATAGCCTCTCTACTGTATATAGCCTCTCTACTGTATATAACCTCTCTACTGTATATAGCCCCTCTACTGTATATAGCCTCTCTACTGTATATAGCCTCTCTACTGTATATAACCTCTACTGTATATAGCCTCTCTACTGTATATAGCCTCTCTACTGTATATAGCCTCTCTACTGTATATAACCTCTCTACTGTATATAGCCTCTACTGTATATAACCTCTCTACTGTATATAACCTCTCTACTGTATATAGCCTCTCTACTGTATATAGCCCCTCTACTGTATATAGCCTCTACTGTATAGAGCCTCTCTACTCTATATAGCCCCTCTACTGTATATGGCCTCTCTACTGTATATAGCCCTCTACTGTATATAGCCTCTCTACTCTATATAGCCTCTCTACTGTATATAGCCTCTCTACTGTATATAGCCCTCTACTGTATAGAGCCTCACTACTGTATATAGCCTCTCACTGTATATTGCCTCTCTACTGTATAGAGCCTCTCTACTGTATATAGCCTCTCTACTGTATAGAGCCTCTCTACTGTATAGATCCTCTCTACTGTATAGATCCTCTCTACTGTATATAACCTCTCTATTGTATATAGCCTCTCTACTGTATATAACCTCTCTACTGTATATAGCCTCTCTACTGTATATAGCCTCTACTGTATATAGCCTCTACTGTATATAACCTCTCTACTGTATATAGCCTCTACTGTATAGAGCCTATCTACCTATCTACTGTATAGAGCCTCTACTGTATATATACTCTCTACTGTATAGGCGAGGACAGTACAGGGGCATCAAAGCTGGGACCGAGAGACTGAAAAACAGCTTCTATCTCAAGGCCATCAGACTGTTAAACAGCCATCACTAACATTGAGTGGCTGCTGCCAACACACTGACACTGACTCAACTCCAGCCACTTTGATAATGGGAATTGATGGGAAATGATGTAAAATATATCACTAGCCACTTTAAACAATGCTACCTAATATAATGTTTACATACCCTACATTATTCATCTCGTATGTATACGTATATACTGTACTCTATATCATCTACTGCATCCTTATGTAATACATGTATCACTAGCCACTTCAACTATGCCACTTTGTTTACATACTCATCTCATATGTATATACTGCACTCAATACCATCTACTGTATCTTGCCTATGCCGCTCTGTACCATCACTCATTCATATATCTTTACGTACATATTCTTTATCCCCTTACACTGTGTATACGACAGTAGTTTTGGAATTGTTAGGTTAGATTACTCGTTGGTTATTACTGCATTGTCGGAACTAGAAGCACAAGCATTTCGCTACAATCGCATTAACATCTGGAGATCTTTGTGGGCTATACTCAGCCTTGTCTCAGGATGGTAAGTTGGTGGTTGAAGATATCCCTCTAGTGGTATGGGGTCTATACTCAGCCTTGTCTCAGGATGGTAAGTTGGTGGTTGAAGATATCCCTCTAGTGGTGTGGGGGCTGTGCTTTGGCAAAGTGGGTAGGGTTATATCCTTCCTGTTTGGCCCTGTCCGGGGGTGTCCTCGGATGGGACCACAGTGTCTCCTGACCCCTCCTGTCTCAGCCTCCAGTATTTATGCTGCAGTAGTTTATGTGTCGGGGGGCTAGGGTCAGTTTGTTATATCTGGAGTACTTCTCCTGTCCTATTCGGTGTCCTGTGTGAATCTAAGTGTGCGTTCTCTAATTCTCTCCTTCTCTCTTTCTTTCTCTCTCTCGGAGGACCTGAGCCCTAGGACCATGCCCCAGGACTACCTGACATGATGACTCCTTGCTGTCCGCAGTCCACCTGGCCATGCTGCTGCTCCAGTTTCAACTGACCTGAGCCCTAGGACCATGCCCCAGGACTACCTGATATGATTTACATTTACATTTAAGTCATTTAGCAGACGCTCTTATCCAGAGCGACTTACAAATTGGTGCATTCACCTTATGACATCCAGTGGAACAGCCACTTTACAATAGTGCATCTAAATCTTTTAAGGGGGGTGAGAAGGATTACTTTATCCTATCCTAGGTATTCCTTAAAGAGGTGGGGTTTCAGGTGTCTCCGGAAGGTGGTGATTGACTCCGCTGTCCTGGCGTCGTGAGGGAGTTTGTTCCACCATTGGGGGGCCAGAGCAGCGAACAGTTTTGACTGGGCTGAGCGGGAACTGTACTTCCTCAGTGGTAGGGAGGCGAGCAGGCCAGAGGTGGATGAACGCAGTGCCCTTGATGACTCCTTGCTGTCCCCAGTCCACCTGGCCATGCTGCTGCTCCAGTTTCAACTGTTCTGCCTTACTATTATTCGACCATGCTGGTCATTTATGAACATTTGAACATCTTGGCCATGTTCTGTTATAATCTCCACCCGGCACAGCCAGAAGAGGACTGGCCACCCCACATATGCTCTCTCTAATTCTCTCTTTCTTTCTCTCTCTCGGAGGACCTGAGCCCTAGGACCATGCCCCAGGACTACCTGACATGATGACTCCTTGCTGTCCCCAGTCCACCTGACTGTGCTGCTGCTCCAGTTTCAACTGTTCTGCCTTATTATTATTCGACCATGCTGGTCATTTATGAACATTTGAACATCTTGGCCATGTTCTGCCTCTACTGTATATAGCCTCTCTACTGTATATAACCTCACTACTGTATATAGCCTCTCTAATGTATATAGCCCCTCTACTGTATATAGCCCCTCTACTGTATATAACCTCTACTGTATATAACCTCTACTGTATATAGCCTCTCTACTGTATATAGCCTATCTACTGTATATAGCCCCTCTACTGTATATAGCCTCTACTGTATATAACCTCTCTACTGTATACAGCCTCTCTACTGTATATAGCCTCTCTACTGTATATAGCCTCTCTACTGTATATAGCCTCTCTACTGTATATAGCCTATCTACTGTATATAGCCTCTCTACTGTATATAGCCTCTACTGTATATAACCTCTCTACTGTATACAGCCTCTCTACTGTATATAGCCTCTCTACTGTATATAGCCTCTCTACTGTATATAGCCCCTCAACTGTATATAGCCTCGACTGTATATAACCTCTCTACTGTATATAGCCTCTCTACTGTATATAGCCTCGACTGTATATAGCCTCTCTACTGTATATAACCTCTACTGTATATAGCCTCTCTACTGTATATAACCTCTACTGTATATAGCCTCTCTACTGTATATAGCCTCTCTTCTGTATATAGCCTCTCTACTGTATATAGCCTCTCTACTGTATATAGCCTCGACTGTATATAACCTCTCTACTGTATATAGCCTCTCTACTGTATATAGCCTCGACTGTATATAGCCTCTCTACTGTATATAACCTCTACTGTATATAGCCTCTCTACTGTATATAACCTCTCTACTGTATATAGCCTCTCTACTGTATATAGCCTCTCTACTGTATATAACCTCTCTACTGTATATAGCCCCTCTACTGTATATAGCCTCTCTACTGTATATAGCCTCTCTACTGTATATAGCCTCTACTGTATATAGCCTCTACTGTATATAACCTCTCTACTGTATATAGCCTCTACTGTATAGAGCCTATCTACCTATCTACTGTATAGAGCCTCTACTGTATATATACTCTCTACTGTATAGGCGAGGACAGTACAGGGGCATCAAAGCTGGGACCGAGAGACTGAAAAACAGCTTCTATCTCAAGGCCATCAGACTGTTAAACAGCCACCACTAACATTGAGTGGCTGCTGCCAACACACTGACACTGACTCAACTCCAGCCACTTTGATAATGGGAATTGATGGGAAATGATGTAAAATATATCACTAGCCACTTTAAACAATGCTACCTAATATAATGTTTACATACCCTACATTATTCATCTCATATGTATATGTATATACTGTACTCTATATCATCTACTGCATCCTTATGTAATACATGTATCACTAGCCACTTTAACTATGCCACTTTGTTTACATACTCATCTCATATGTATATACTGCACTCAATACCATCTACTGTATCTTGCCTATGCCGCTCTGTACCATCACTCATTCATATATCTTTATGTACATATTCTTTATCCCTTTACACTGTGTATACGACAGTAGTTTTGGAATTGTTAGGTTAGATTACTTGTAGGTTATTACTGCATTGTCGGAACTAGAAGCACAAGCATTTCGCTACAATCGCATTAACATCTGGAGATCTTTGTGGGCTATACTCAGCCTTGTCTCAGGATGGTAAGTTGGTGGTTGAAGATATCCCTCTAGTGGTGTGGGGTCTATACTCAGCCTTGTCTCAGGATGGTAAGTTGGTGGTTGAAGATATCCCTCTAGTGGTGTGGGGTCTATACTCAGCCTTGTCTCAGGATGGTAAGTTGGTGGTTGAAGATATCCCTCTAGTGGTGTGGGGTCTATACTCAGCCTTGTCTCAGGATGGTAAGTTGGTGGTTGAAGATATCCCTCTAGTGGTGTGGGGGCTGTGCTTTGGCAAAGTGGGTAGGGTTATATCCTTCCTGTTTGGCCCTGTCCGGGGGTGTCCTCGGATGGGACCACAGTGTCTCCTGACCCCTCCTGTCTCAGCCTCCAGTATTTATGCTGCAGTAGTTTATGTGTCGGGGGGCTAGGGTCAGTTTGTTATATCTGGAGTACTTCTCCTGTCCTATTCGGTGTCCTGTGTGAATCTAAGTGTGCGTTCTCTAATTCTCTCCTTCTCTCTTTCTTTCTCTCTCTCGGAGGACCTGAGCCCTAGGACCATGCCCCAGGACTACCTGACATGATGACTCCTTGCTGTCCCCAGTCCACCTGGCCATGCTGCTGCTCCAGTTTCAACTGACCTGAGCCCTAGGACCATGCCCCAGGACTACCTGACATGATGACTCCTTGCTGTCCCCAGTCCACCTGGCCATGCTGCTGCTCCAGTTTCAACTGTTCTGCCTTACTATTATTCGACCATGCTGGTCATTTATGAACATTTGAACATCTTGGCCATGTTCTGTTATAATCTCCACCCGGCACAGCCAGAAGAGGACTGGCCACCCCACATATGCTCTCTCTAATTCTCTCTTTCTTTCTCTCTCGGAGGACCTGAGCCCTAGGACCATGCCCCAGGACTACCTGACATGATGACTCCTTGCTGTCCCCAGTCCACCTGACTGTGCTGCTGCTCCAGTTTCAACTGTTCTGCCTTATTATTATTCGACCATGCTGGTCATTTATGAACATTTGAACATCTTGGCCATGTTCTGCCTCTACTGTATATAGCCTCTCTACTGTATATAACCTCTCTACTGTATATAGCCTCTCTACTGTATATAGCCCCTCTACTGTATATAGCCTCTCTACTGTATATAGCCTATCTACTGTACATAGCCTCTCTACTGTATATAGCCTCTACTGTATATAGCCTCTCTACTGTATATAGCCTCTCTACTGTACATAGCCTCTCTACATAGCCTCTCTACTGTACATAGCCTCTACTGTATATAGCCTCTCTACTGTATATAACCTATCTACTGTACATAGCCTCTCTACTGTATATAGCCTCTACTGTATATAGCCTCTCTACTGTACATAGCCTCTCTACTGTATATAGCCTCTACTGTATATAGCCTCTCTACTGTATATAACCTCTACTGTATATAACCTCTACTGTATATAGCCTTATTTTTCACTGTCTTTTTACTGTTGTTCTTATTTCTTTACTTGTTCTAATACCTTTTTTGCACTGTTGGTGAGAGCCTGTAAGTCAACATTTCACCTGTTGTATTTGGAGCACGTGACAAATAGACGTTGATTTGATATACATACTTTACTGTAAGAAATTGTGACAAATAGACGTTGATTTGATATACATACTTTACTGTAAGAAATTTTATTTTATTTATTGGACATTTAGAGAGAGACTGCAGGCGGAGGAATCCCAGATGGAGAAGTTGTGGAAAAGAAAGTCATGGTGTATGTTATGAAGAAGCCGTGAAGTCTCGAAAGAGAATGAGGTTTGCCAAAGTCAGGGCCGTCCAGAACGTTTAACATGCAGAGGTTGTAGAGAAGAGTGGAGGGAATGAAAAGGTACTCTTTGAGGACTCCATGGTATTGGGAAGGTCTTCAATGGAGGCTGTAGAGTTGGCTTCCCTCCAGCAGGATTCATGGATGTTACGTGTAAAGAAACTGGAAAGTCCAGGAAGATGGACTGTGGACGCCGCAGAGCAGTTCCTGGGACAGCGCTGTCATGAGCAGTGATACCCTCTAAAGCCTCAGAGCCTGGGAGCTATGGAAGTCTGAAGAAACGAGGGATATAGGTTTTGTTAAGTTATTTTAGGTTGTGTTATAAAGCTATATCAAACCGCGGTTGTTGTTGATGTGTATGGTTGCATTCAGATACATTTTTGTACATTTGAATGTTTCAGTAGTAAGAGACATTTGAGTGAGCGAGAGAGAACATTATTTTGATAGCAGGCCCTGATCCCAAAGACTAGACTGCCCCCTGATGGAGAGAAAGAGAACTACCAGGAAGATGGACTGTGGACGCCACAGACTCAGGCGTAAGAGGAGGGTACATACAGGGACACAGGGACATAGACTCACCCATAAGAGGAGGGTACATACAGGGACACAGGGACATAGACTCACCCATAAGAGGAGGGTACGTACAGGGACACAGGGACATAGACTCAACCCATAAGAGGAGGGTACGTACAGGGACATAGACTCACCCATAAGAGGAGGCTACATACAGGGACACAGGGACATAGACTCACCCATAAGAGGAGGGTACATACAGGGACATAGACTCACCCATAAGAGGAAGGTACATACAGGGACACAGGGACACAGACTCACCCATAAGAGGAGGGTACATACAGGGACACAGACTCACCCATAGAGGAGGCTACGTACAGGGACACAGGGACATAGACTCACCCATAAGAGGAGGGTACGTACAGGGACACAGGGACATAGACTCACCCATAAGAGGAGGGTACATACAGGGACACAGGGACATAGACTCACCCATAAGAGGAGGCTACATACAGGGACACAGGGACATAGACTCACCCATAAGAGGAGGGTACGTACAGGGACACAGGGACATAGACTCACCCATAAGAGGAGGGTACATACAGGGACATAGACTCACCCATAAGAGGAGGGTACATACAGGGACACAGGGACATAGACTCACCCATAAGAGGAGGGTACATACAGGGACACAGACTCACCCATAGAGGAGGCTACGTACAGGGACACAGGGACATAGACTCACCCATAAGAGGAGGGTACGTACAGGGACACAGGGACATAGACTCACCCATAAGAGGAGGGTACGTACAGGGACACAGGGACATAGACTCACCCATAAGAGGAGGGTACGTACAGGGACACAGGGACATAGACTCACCCATAAGAGGAGGGTACATACAGGGACACAGGGACATAGACTCACCCATAAGAGGAGGGTACATACAGGGACACAGACTCACCCATAGAGGAGGCTACGTACAGGGACACAGGGACATAGACTCACCCATAAGAGGAGGGTACGTACAGGGACACAGGGACATAGACTCACCCATAAGAGGAGGGTACGTACAGGGACACAGGGACATAGACTCACCCATAAGAGGAGGGTACGTACAGGGACACAGGGACATAGACTCACCCATAAGAGGAGGCTACATACAGGGACACAGGGACATAGACTCACCCATAAGAGGAGGGTATGTACAGGGACACAGGGACATAGACTCACCCATAAGAGGAGGGTACATACAGGGACATAGACTCACCCATAAGAGGAGGGTACATACAGGGACACAGGGACATAGACTCACCCATAAGAGGAGGGTACATACAGGGACATAGACTCACCCATAAGAGGAGGGTACATACAGGGACACAGGGACATAGACTCACCCATAAGAGGAGGGTACGTACAGGGACACAGGGACATAGACTCACCCATAAGAGGAGGCTACATACAGGGACATAGACTCACCCATAAGAGGAGGGTACATACAGGGACATCTCTTTGTGCCGATCTCTTAACACTTGTGGACTCAGAATTACATAGAGCATCTGACCAATTACGCAAGACTTTAGTCTGAGATTACTGAACTATGAGAGGGAAGATTTAGTTGTCTGAGATTACTGAACTATGAGAGGGAAGATTTAGTTGTCTCAGATTACTGAACTATGAGAGAGGGAAGATTTAGTTGTCTGAGATTACTGAACTATGAGAGGGAAGATTTAGTTGTCTGAGATTACTGAACTATGAGAGAGGAGAGAGGGAAGATTTAGTTGTCTGAGATTACTGAACTATGAGAGAGGGAAGATTTAGTTGTCTGAGATTACTGAACTATGAGAGAGGGAAGATTTAGTTGTCTGAGATTACTGAACTATGAGAGGGAAGATTTAGTTGTCTGAGATTACTGAACTATGAGAGAGGGAAGATTTAGTTGTCTGAGATTACTGAACTATGAGAGAGGGAAGATTTAGTTGTCTGAGATTACTGAACTATGAGAGAGGGAAGATTTAGTTGTCTGAGATTACTGAACTATGAGAGAGGGAAGATTTAGTTGTCTGAGATTACTGAACTATGAGAGAGGGAAGATTTAGTTGTCTGAGATTACTGAACTATGAGAGAGGGAAGATTTAGTTGTCTGAGATTACTGAACTATGAGAGAGTGAAGATTTAGTTGTCTGAGATTACTAAACTATGAGAGAGTGAAGATTTAGTTGTCTGAGATTACTAAACTATGAGAGAGTGAAGATTTAGTTGTCTGAGATTACTAAACTATGAGTGAGGGAAGATTTAGTTGTCTGAGATTACTAAACTATGCCAGAGGGAATCAGGGGTGGGATCAATTTAATTTAAATCCAATCAATACAGTAGATTCATTTCAATTAAATATAATTTCTGATTCTTCAATTTAATTGAACAAACTGTATCTCATGCTTCTGGTGTAGTGTGTCTGGTATGAACGCTCGTTCGATTGGATAAACCCATCTATTGCTCTGTTTCAATATCCACTGGCATACAACTTAGAATGCAGCAACGTATTAGACATTCTAGAATCCAAGAGGTGTTCTAGTGTGGATATTGGATCGTCATAACAACCCCAAGCACCCTCCTGCCCACCTCATAGGCCCTTCCCTGGCCTCACGGATGGGGATTGGCTGGAATGGACTGCTCCCCTCTGTCCGTCTCTCTCCTTGTGCTCACCGACTGGCTGACCAGGGCAGCGGGTGGGCAGGGAAGGAGGCGGGTAGGATGGAGGGGGGATGGTGAGGTGGGGGAGGGAGGGAAGAGGTGGTCTGGGAGATGTGGGGAGAGGTGGGGGTTTAGCAGTGGAGGTGAGGGAGGAGGTGAAGGAGTAAGATGGTTGGTGTTGGGAGGAGCGGGGGCGTGAGGAGGGCGAGGTGTGTGTGCTGCGGGGGAGTTCGGGAGGCGGAGGGCAGTCACTGATCTGTTCCAGGAGAGAGGGCATGTCCCCCTCGATCTTCTCCAGCACCGCCGCCATTTGCTTCTCGATCTGTTCGATCACGCTGTCCATCTGCCAATCAGCAGTACTACTACCATGACCTCTGACCCCAACACCGCCGTGCTCCAGTCCCCCATACATCCCTCCTCCACCCCCACTGCCGTACAGAGAGGAGCAGTAGGAACCCCCGTACCCCCCAAGATCAACCTCCTGGCCGTATGCGCTGGTGTGTCGGCCTAGACTAGGGGAGCTTCCCAGGGCCCCTATGGTATAACTGTAGCCCCCCTCGGACGGTTCGGGTTCCCCCCTGGACATGCTGAACTCTACACTGTGCCTGTCTGCCCTCTGGTCTCTACCAATGGGGCTCGCGTCACCTCTTGGCCCAGTTCTTACTGTTGATCCTGTTCCAAGTTCCCCTGACCCTGCTCCAGATGTCCCTCCCCCTCCCATCTCAATCCCAGTTCCTCCCCCTACTCCCCCACCTCCAGCAGGCCTCTCAGCTACAGCCTCAGGGAGCTGGGTCTGACACCAGCTATTGTCATCCAGCCTCTTCTCCTCTGCTGGAGCCTGCACTGCCGGCCTCCTGTCAGCAGGTGGGGCTATGGCTGCAGCAGTAGTAGTAGTAGCAGCAGCAGGGCCTGGGCCCATGTTGGGGAGTTGGGCGTCCATCTTGTGTCGTTGAGTCGTTGGAGTCTCAGGAGTGACATAGGTTGGTTGCTTCTTCTTGGCATTGCTAGGCAACGATGGTGCTGCTGTGTCGTGGTCAGAGACAGTGACGGGGTCCTGGGGCTTGGTGAGGTCAGGGGTTACGATGGGGGTAGGAGGTGTTTTGGTCTCTGTTGTTGTTTTGGTTTGACCCAATGCGGCGGCCATTTTGCCTGACGTCTTCTTCACGGCTGGCTTCTTTGGCTTGTCCCCCAGAGGTTTGGAGCTGGAATTTGATTGGTTGGGAGGCTGGGAGAGCGGTTCATTATTGGTGGAAGGAGAGATCCCTACAGAGGGACTCAAAGGGTTTCTCCCCCCTCCTCCCCTCTCCTCTCCCCACCTCCTCACCCCGACTCCCCCGTTCCTCTCCTCACGCTCCGGATTAGTTCCAACCGTCACCTCTGGTGTCACCCCTCCTCCCTCACTCTGCCCTCCTCCCTCACTCTGCCCTCCTCCTCCCTGGTCCTCACCCCTTCCTTCCCCCTGCCCTCCTGCCTCCACTTCAGCTGCAGCAGTCTCAGACGCACGAAGACGCTGCATGAAGGTGGTGACTCGGATCGCTTTCTGTGAAAGAGAGAGGGGGGGAGAGAGAGAGAGAGAGGGTGGGAGAGAGAGAGAAGGAAGGGGGAAAGAGAGAGAAGGAAGGGGGAGAGGGGGGAGAGAGAGAGAGAAGGAGGGGGAGAGAGAGGGGGAGAGAGGGGGAGAGAGAGAGAGAGAGGGTGGGAGAGAGAGAAGGAAGGGGGGAGAGAGAGAGAGAAGGAAGGGGGAGAGAGAGAGAAGGAGGGGGAGAGAGGGGGAGAGAGAGAGAGGGTGGGAGAGAGGGGGAGGGGGAGAGAGAGAGAGGGTGGGAGAGAGGGGGAGGGGGAGAGAGAGAGGGGAGAGAGAGAGAAGGAGGGGGGAGAGAGGGGGGAGAGAGAGAGAGGGTGGGAGAGAGGGGGAGGGGGGAGAGAGAGAGGGTGGGAGAGAGGGGGAGGGGGGAGAGAGAGGGGGGGAGAGAGAGAGAAGGAGGGGGAGAGAGGGGGAGAGAGAGAAGGAGGGGGAGAGAGGGGGAGGGGGGAGAAGGAGGGGGAGAGAGGGGGAGAGAGAGAAGGAAGGGGGGGAGAGAGAGGGGAGAGAGAGGGGGGGAGAGAGAGAGAGAAGGAGGGGGAGAGAGAGAGAGAAGGAAGGGGGAGAGAGAGAGAAGGAAGGGGGGGAGAGAGAGAAGGAAGGGGGAGAGAGAGGGGGGAGAGAGAGGGGGAGAGAGAGAGAGAGAGAGAAGGAGGGGGGGAGAGAGAGAGAGAAGGAAGGGGGAGAGAGAGAGGGGGAGAGAGAGGGGGAGAGAGAGAGAAGGAAGGGGGAGAGAGAGGGGGAGAGAGAGGGGGGAGAGAGAGAAGGAGGGGGAGAGAGAGAGAGGTGGGGAGAGAGAGGGGAGAGAGAGAGAGAGAAGGAGGGGGAGAGAGAGAGAGGTGGGGAGAGAGGGGGAGAGACAGAGGGGGAGAGAGAGGGGGGAGAGAGAGAAGGAGGGGGAAGAGAGAGAGAGGTGGGGAGAGACAGAGGGGGAGAGAGAGGGGGAGAGAGAGATAGGGGGGAGAGAGAGGTGGGGAGAGAGAGAGGGGGAGAGAGAGGGGGAGAGAGAGAGAAGGGGAGAGAGAGAGAGGTGGGGGAGAGAGAGAGAGAGGGGGGAGAGAGAGAGAGAGGGGGAGAGAGAGGGGGAGAGAGAGATAGGGGGGAGAGAGAGCAGTGGGGAGAGAGGGGGAGAGTGGGGAGAGAGAGAGAGGGGGAGAGAGAGGGGGGGTAGGAGGGAGGGTTGGAGGGGGGGTGACCAGGGGGTGAGGGAGAAAGATGTAATCAGGCAATACATCCCAGAACAGGACTGTAGATTTGACACATTTTTTGGGGGGGGGAGAAAAACATGTCTTATATGGAGAAACTGTGTGTTTAAGACCAAATATTGATCAGTGAAACACTGATGTCACTGAAGTAAAGCAGTTATAAACACTGAGAGACCTGTGGGATTCTGTGTGACTTCTTCCTCAAGCACCACATGTCACATGGGTCAATGAACCAGGAGCCCCCATAGAGGAATGAGATGGGGCCGGGACTGCATCTCAATAGTCAAATGTTGCTTCCTTCTTTTCCTCAGCTCCTTTCCTTGTCTAGTCGACAGATTTTTCACTTTGTCGCTCTAACCGCTAGGCTACCTACCGTTCTCCTTTCCTTTGTCTGAGCCGTAGAGATCCGCAAGGCTGTAACTACACTATATATATACACAAAAGTATGTGAACACCCCTTAAAATTAGTGGATTCGGCTATTTTAACCACACCGTTGCTGACAGGTGTATAAAATCGAACACAAAGCCATGCAATCTCCATAGACAAACATTGGTAGTAGAATGGCTTTACTGAAGAGCTCAGTGACTTTCAACGTGGCACCGTCATAGGATGCCACCTTTCCAACAAGTCAGTTCATCAAATTTCTGCCCTTCTAGAGCTGCCCCCGTCAACTGTTAAGTGCTGTTTATTGTGAAGTGGAAACGTCTAGGAGCAACAACGGCTCAGCAGCAAAGTGGTAGGCCACACAAGCTCACAGAACGGGACCATTGAGTGCTGAAACGCATAGCGTGTAAAAATCATCTGTCCTCGGTTGCAACGCTCACTACCGAGTTACAAACATCCTCTGGATGCAATGTCAGCACAAGAACTGTTCGTCAGGAGCTTCATAAAATGGGTTTCCATTGCCAAGCAGCCGCACACAAGTCTAAGATCACCATGAGCAATGCCAAGCATTGGCTGGAGGGGTGTAAAGCTCGCCGCCATTGGACTCTGGAGCAGTGGAAACGTGTTCTCTGGAGTGATGAATCACTCTTCACCATCTGCCAGTCCGACGGACAAATCTGGGTTTGGCGGATGCCAGGAGAACGAATGCTTCCTGCCCCAATGCATAGTGCCAACTGTAAAGTTTGGTGGAGGAGGAATAATGGTATAGGACTGTTTTTCAATGTTTGGGCCCCTTAGTTCCAGTGAAGGGAAATCTTAACACTATAGCATAGAATGACATTCTAGACGATTCTATGCTTCCAATATTGTGGCAACTGTTTGGGAAGGCCCTTTCCTGTTTCAGCATGACAATGCCCTGGCCACAAATCGAGGTCCATACAGAAATGTTTAGTCGAGATCAGTGTGGAAGAACTTGACTGGCCTGCACAGAGCCCTCACCTCAACCCCATCGAACACCTTTGGGATGAATTGGAATGCAGACTGCGAGCCAGACCTAATCGTCCAACATCAGTGCCCAACCTCACTAATGCTCTTGTGGCTGAATGGAAGCAAGTCCCCGCAGCAATGTTCCAACATCTAGTGGAAAGCCTTCCCAGAAGAGTGGGGGCTGTTATAGCAGCAATGTTCCAACATCTAGTGGAAAGCCTTCCCAGAAGAGTGGAGGCTGTTATAGCAGCAATGTTCCAACATCTAGTGGAAAGCCTTCCCAGAAGAGTGGAGGCTGTTATAGCAGCAATGTCCAACATCTAGTGGAAAGCCTTCCCAGAAGAGTGGATGCTGTTATAGCAGCAATGTTCCAACATCTAGTGGAAAGCCTTCCCAGAAGAGTGGATGCTGTTATAGCAGCAAAGGGGGGGACCAACTCCATATTAATGACTTCCCAGGAGAGTGGAGGCTGTTTATAGCAGCAAAGGGGGGACCAATTCCATATTAATGCCCATGATGTTGGAATAAGATGTTTGATGAGCAGGTGTCCATATACCTTTGCAGTGTACAGTTGAAGTCGGAAGTTTACATACACTTAGGTTGGAGTCATTAAAACTTGTTTTTCAACCACTCCTTACATTTCTTGTTAATTAAAATTTCTTTGGGACTGGGGGGCTGTATTGAGTAGCTTGGATGAATAAGGCGCCCAAAGTAAACTGCCTTCTACTGTCCCAGATGCTAATATATGCATATTATTAGTAGATGTGGATGGGAAACACTCTGAAGTTTCTAAAACTATTTGAATGATGTCTGTGAATATAACAGAACTCACATGGCAGGCAAAAACCTGAGAAAAAAAATCCAACCAGGAAGTGGGAAATCTGAGGTTTGTAGTTTTTCAACTCATTCCCTATCGAAAACACAGTGTCTATGGGGTCATATTGCACTTCCTAAGGCGTACACTAGATGTCAACAGTCTCTAGAACCTTGTTTAGTGCTTCTACTGTGAAGTAGGGGCTCATAAGGGCTCTTTGAGTCAGAGGTCTGGCAGAGTGCCATGAGCTCGTGACGCGCATTCACGTGAGAGTTCGCTTGCGTTCCATTGCAATTCTACAGACAAAGGAATTCTCCGGTTGGAACATTATTGAAGATTTATGATTAAAAACGTCCTAAACATTGATTCTATACTTCGTTTGACACGTTTCTACGAACTGTAATCTGACATTTCGTCTGAAATGTCACCTGGACCTACCCGCGCGTCGTGAGTTTGGATTGTATACTAAACGCGCAAACAAAAGGAGGTATTTGGACATAAATGAGGGACTCTACCGAACAAATCAAACATTTATTGTGGAACTGGGATTCCTGGGAGTGCATTCTGATGAAGATCATCAAAGGTAAGTGAATATATATAATGCTTTTTCTGACTTCTGTTGACTACACAACATGGCGGGTATCTGTTTGGTTGTTTTGTTGTCTTAGCGCTGTACTCAGATTATTGCATGGTTTGCTTTTTCCATAAAGCTTTTTTGAAATCTGACACAGCGGTCAGGTTCAAGGTTCATCCTTGGGAGCAATTTCCAAACGCCTGAAGGCACCACAATCATCTGTACAAACAATAGTATAAACACCACGGGACTACGCAGCCGTCATACCACTCAGGTAGGAGACACGTTCTGTCTCCTAGAGATGAACGTACTTTGGTGTGAAAAGTGCAAATCAATCCCAGAACAACAGCAAGGGACCTTGTGAAGATGCTGGAGGAAACAGGTACAAAAGTATCTATATCCACAGTAAAACGAGTCCTATATTGACATAACCTGAAAGGCTGCTCAGCAAGGAAGAAGCCACTGCTCCAAAACCACCATAAAAAAGCCAGACTACGGTTTGCAACAGAGAGAGAGAGAGGCCCCCAAACTTGGGTTTGGGACCTGAGAAAATCTATACTAAAACTCAAACCCTGGCCCTGCCCTCTAAGTAAGTCCCCATCATGGTCTCCAGCCGTTCATCTAATCTGTGTTCCCTACATCAGTGCAGATGAAGGAAAGGAAACAAGGGAAGGATTCAAGGAAAGGAAGTCACTTGAGATGCACCCGAAGAAGAGGAGCGGGGCAGAGCAGATGGAACTCTTCGGGGATTGGCTGAGTGACGTTGGGCTGGATCAGAGTGGGATGGGTTTAGGGAAGAGAGTCTTCATCTCACCAATCAGCCATTATCAACACATTTCCTCTCTCTCTCTCTCTGTCTCTCTCTGTGTTCCTCTCTCTCTCTGTCTCTCTCTGTCTCTCTCTCTCTCTGTGTTCCTCTCTCTCTCTCTCTCTCTGTCTCTCTCTCTCTCTCTCTCTCTCTCTGTCTCTCTCTCTCTCTGTCTCTCTCTGTGTTCCTCTCTCTCTCTGTCTCTCTCTCTCTCTCTCTCAGTTCCTCTCTCTTTCTCTCTCTCTCTTGCTGTTTCTCTCTCTCTCTCTCTCTCTCTCTCTCTCTCTCTCTCTCTCTCTCTCTCTCTTTCTCTCTGTTTCTCTCTCTCTCTGTTTCTCTCTCTCTGTTCCTGTCTCTGTTTCTCTCTCTCTCTCTCTCTTTCTCTCTGTTTCTCTCTCTCTCTCTGTTTCTCTCTCTCTGTTCCTCTCTCTGTTTCTCTCTCTCTGTTCCTCTCTCTCTCTCTCTCTTTCTCTCTGTTTCTCTCTCTCTCTGTTTCTCTCTCTCTGTTCCTGTCTCTGTTTCTCTCTCTCTCTCTCTCTTTCTCTCTGTTTCTCTCTCTCTCTCTGTTTCTCTCTCTCTGTTCCTCTCTCTTTTTCTCTCTCTCTCTGTTTCTCTCTCTCTCTCTGTTTCTCTCTCTCTCTCTGTTTCTCTCTCTCTGTTCCTCTCTCTGTTTCTCTCTCTCTCTGTTTCTCTCTCTCTGTTCCTCTCTCTTTTTCTCTCTCTCTCTCTGTGTTCCTTTCTCTATATAGTGCACTACCTTTGTCTAGGCCCTATAGTGCTCTGGTCAAAACCAGTGCAAGCGAATGCAGCACTATCGTCTTCAGCTGGTGTTCAGCCAGGTGATTCTGAACACTTTTACAATAATGACATGATTTGCCGTGAGATTAGCCGTGAGATTAGCAGGCCATCAGAAATGAGTGAAGGTTGATTTGGTGTGTGTGACTCTCTCTCTATCTCTCCAGATACTACTACTACCGTACCTTCAGCTCCTGGGAACCACATGCAGGGGAGACAAGAGGGTTAAGGGGGGTTAATCATGCTGCTACTACAGTACATCACTACATCCTCCTGGATATCCTTCATCATAATCATCATCACCATCATCATCAACATCATCCTTGGAAACAACCAAAGGAGGCTGGTGGGCGGTAATCTGGGAGGACAGGCTCATTGTAACGTGTAATCTGGGAGGATAGGCTCATTGTAACGTGTAATTTGGGAGCATAGGCTTATTGTAACGTGTAATCTGGGAGGACAGGCTCATTGTAATGTGTAATCTGGGAGGATAGGCTCATGGTGACGTGTAATCTGGGAGGATAGGCTCATTGTAACGTGTAATCTGGGAGGATAGGCTCATTGTAACATGTAATCTGGGAGGATAGGCTCATTGGGAGGATAGGCTCATTGTGGGAGGACGTGTAATCTGGGAGGATAGGCTCATTGTAACATGTAATCTGGGAGGATAGGCTCATTGTAACATGTAATCTGGGAGGACAGGCTCATTGTAATGTGTAATCTGGGAGGATAGGCTCATTGTGACGTGTAATCTGGGAGGATAGGCTCATTGTAACATGTAATCTGGGAGGATAGGCTTATTGTAACGTGTAATCTGGGAGGAAGGCTCATGGTGTGTAATCTGGGAGGATAGGCTCATTGTAATGTGTAATCTGGGAGGATAGGCTCATTGTGACGTGTAATCTGGGAGGATAGGCTCATGGTGACGTGTAATCTGGGAGGATAGGCTCATTGTAACGTGTAATCTGGGAGGATAGGCTTATTGTAACGTGTAATCTGGGAGGATAGGCTCATTGTGACGTGTAATCTGGGAGGATAGGCTCATTGTAACGTGTAATCTGGGAGGATAGGCTCATTGTAACATGTAATCTGGGAGGACAGGCTCATTGTAATGTGTAATCTGGGAGGATAGGCTCATTGTGACGTGTAATCTGGGAGGATAGGCTCATTGTAACATGTAATCTGGGAGGATAGGCTCATTGTAACATGTAATCTGGGAGGATAGGCTCATTGTGACGTGTAATCTGGGAGGATAGGCTCATTGTAACATGTAATCTGGGAGGATAGGCTCATTGTGACGTGTAATCTGGGAGGATAGGCTCATTGTAACATGTCATCTGGGAGGATAGGCTCATTGTAACATGTAATCTGGGAGGACAGGCTCATTGTAATGTGTAATCTGGGAGGATAGGCTCATTGTAACATGTAATCTGGGAGGATAGGCTCATTGTAATGTGTAATCTGGGAGGATAGGCTCATTGTAACGTGTAAAATGGGAGGACAGGGTCATTGTAACGTGTAATCTGGGAGGATAGGCTCATTGTAACGTGTAATCTGGGAGGATAGGCTCATTGTAACGTGTAATCTGGGAGGATAGGCTCATTGTGACGTGTAATCTGGGAGGATAGGCTCATTGTAACATGTCATCTGGGAGGATAGGCTCATTGTAACATGTAATCTGGGAGGATAGGCTCATTGTGACGTGTAATCTGGGAGGATAGGCTCATTGTAACATGTAATCTGGGAGGATAGGCTCATTGTAACATGTAATCTGGGAGGATAGGCTCATTGTAATGTGTAATCTGGGAGGATAGGCTCATTGTAACGTGTAATCTGGGAGGATAGGCTCATTGTAATGTGTAATCTGGGAGGATAGGCTCATTGTAACGTGTAAAATGGGAGGACAGGCTCATTGTAACGTGTAATCTGGGAGGATAGGCTCATTGTAACGTGTAATCTGGGAGGATAGGCTCATTGTGACGTGTAATCTGGGAGGATAGGCTCATTGTAACATGTAATCTGGGAGGATAGGCTCATTGTAACATGTAATCTGGGAGGATAGGCTCATTGTGACGTGTAATCTGGGAGGATAGGCTCATTGTAACATGTAATCTGGGAGGATAGGCTCATTGTAACATGTAATCTGGGAGGACAGGCTCATTGTAATGTGTAATCTGGGAGGATAGGCTCATTGTAACGTGTAATCTGGGAGGATAGGCTCATTGTAATGTGTAATCTGGGAGGATAGGCTCATTGTAATGTGTAAAATGGGAGGACAGGCTCATTGTAACGTGTAATCTGGGAGGATAGGCTCATTGTAACGTGTAATCTGGGAGGAAAGGCTCATTGTAATGTGTAATCTGGGAGGATAGGCTCATTGTAACATGTAATCTGGGAGGACAGGCTCATTGTAACATGTAATCTGGGAGGATAGGCTCATTGTAACATGTAATCTGGGAGGACAGGCTCATTGTAATGTGTAATATGGGAGGATAGGCTCATCGTGTTTGATACCTTTCCGTTCTTTCCATTCCAGCAAGGAGCACATCCTCCTAAATGTTTGCCCACCAGCCTTCTCTGGAAACAACAATGTAATAATCTGCATCATCATCATCATCATCAATTTAAACCAGTTAAATCAATCCAAATATTTTTCTCATGAGGGGAACTTGTTATGAGCAGTAGTACCAGTTCGATGACTGGAGTAGCCCAGGACTGAACTAGAGGATAAAACCTGGAACAGTAGAGGACATACGTTAGGACTAATGTTGCATTCAAGACCACTGGGAACTGGGGGAAAAAACAAGTTCCGACTTGGAAATATCTTTCTGAACGATCATCCTAGAGCTCTGACTTTCCAACCTGAAGATCACTGACATCATGATTTGATCCTGTTCCTTAGAGATCCCAGTGGGGTCATGATGTGACCTTGTTCCTTAGAGATCCCAGTGGGGTCATGATGTGACCCTGTTCCTTAGAGATCCCAGTGGGGTCATGATTTGACCCTGTTCCTTAGAGATCCCAGTGGGGTCATGATGTGACCTTGTTCCTTAGAGATCCCAGTGGGGTCATGATTTGACCTTGTTCCTTAGAGATCCCAGTGGGGTCATGATTTGACCTTGTTCCTTAGAGATCCCAGTGGGGGTCATGATGTGACCCTGTTCCTTAGAGATCCCAGTGGGGGTCATGATGTGACCCTGTTCCTTAGAGATCCCAGTGGGGTCATGATTTGACCCTGTTCCTTAGAGATCCCAGTGGGGTCATGATGTGACCTTGTTCCTTAGAGATCCCAGTGGGGTCATGATTTGACCCTGTTCCTTAGAGATCCCAGTGGGGTCATGATTTGATCCTGTTCCTTAGAGATCCCAGTGGGGTCATGATTTGATCCTGTTCCTTAGAGATCCCAGTGGGGTCATGATGTGACCTTGTTCCTTAGAGATCCCAGTGGGGTCATGATTTGATCCTGTTCCTTAGAGATCCCAGTGGGGTCATGATTTGATCCTGTTCCTTAGAGATCCCAGTGGGGTCATGATGTGACCCTGTTCCTTAGAGATCCCAGTGGGGTCATGATTTGACCCCGTTCCTTAGAGTTACCAGTTGTCTTGAAAGCACCAATAGAGATAAAACAGTTACGAATGCGAGGAGGATTCTTACCCTCCACTTGGCCTTAGCAAAGTTCTTCTCAAACTGGGCACACACTCCCTCCTTCAGGTTCTTCTCCGAGGCCCCGTTACCAGCAATCCTGACCGACAGAAAAATAAACATGTTAACGACAACGTTCATTGAGTTAGTGTGTGTGTGTGTGTGTGTGTGTGTTAGTGTGTGTGTGTGTGTGTGTGTGTGTGTTAGTGTGTGTGTGTGTGTGTTAGTGTGTGTGTGTGTGTGTTAGTGTGTGTGTGTGTGTTAGTGTGTGTGTGTGTGTGTTAGTGTGTGTGTGTGTGTTAGTGTGTGTGTGTGTGTTAGTGTGTGTGTGTGTGTGTTAGTGTGTGTGTGTGTGTTAGTGTGTGTGTGTGTTAGTGTGTGTGTGTGTGTGTTAGTGTGTGTGTGTGTGTTAGTGTGTGTGTGTGTGTTAGTGTGTGTGTGTGTGTGTGTTAGTGTGTGTGTGTGTGTTAGTGTGTGTGTGTGTGTTAGTGTGTGTGTGTGTGTGTGTGTGTGTGTGTGTGTGTGTGTGTGTGTGTTAGTGTGTGTGTGTGTGTGTTAGTGTGTGTGTGTGTGTGTGTGTTGTGTGTGTGTGTGTGTGTGTGTTAGTGTGTGTGTGTGTGTGTGTGTGTGTTAGTGTGTGTGTGTGTGTGTGTTAGTGTGTGTGTGTGTGTGTGTTAGTGTGTGTGTGTGTGTGTGTGTGTGTGTGTGTTAGTGTGTGTGTGTGTGTGTGTGTGTGTGTGTGTAGTGTGTGTGTGTGTGTTAGTGTGTGTGTGTGTGTGTGTGTGTGTGTGTGTGTGTTAGTGTGTGTGTGTGTGTGTGTGTGTGTGTTAGTGTGTGTGTGTGTGTGTTGTGTGTGTGTGTGTTAGTGTGTGTGTGTGTGTGTGTTAGTGTGTGTGTGTGTGTGTGTGTTAGTGTGTGTGTGTGTGTGTGTGTGTGTTAGTGTGTGTGTGTGTGTGTGTGTGTGTGTGTGTGTGTGTGTGTTAGTGTGTGTGTGTGTGTGTGTGTTAGTGTGTGTGTGTGTGTTAGTGTGTGTGTGTGTGTGTGTGTGTTAGTGTGTGTGTGTGTGTGTTAGTGTGTGTGTGTGTGTGTGTGTTGTGTGTGTGTGTGTGTGTGTGTGTGTGTGTGTTAGTGTGTGTGTGTGTTAGTGTGTGTGTGTGTTGTGTGTGTGTGTGTGTGTGTTAGTGTGTGTGTGTGTGTGTGTGTGTGTGTTAGTGTGTGTGTGTGTGTGTTGTGTGTGTGTGTGTGTGTGTGTTAGTGTGTGTGTGTGTGTGTGTTGTGTGTGTGTGTGTGTGTGTGTGTGTTAGTGTGTGTGTGTGTGTGTTAGTGTGTGTGTGTGTGTGTGTTAGTGTGTGTGTGTGTGTGTTAGTGTGTGTGTGTGTGTGTGTGTGTGTGTGTGTGTGTGTGTGTTAGTGTGTGTGTGTGTGTGTGTGTGTGTTAGTGTGTGTGTGTTAGTGTGTGTGTGTGTGTTAGTGTGTGTGTGTGTGTGTGTGTGTGTGTTAGTGTGTGTGTGTGTGTTGTGTGTGTGTGTGTTAGTGTGTGTGTGTTAGTGTGTGTGTGTTAGTGTGTGTGTGTGTGTGTTAGTGTGTGTGTGTTAGTGTGTGTGTGTGTGTGTTAGTGTGTGTGTGTGTGTGTGTGTGTGTGTGTGTGTGTGTTAGTGTGTGTGTGTTAGTGTGTGTGTGTGTGTTGTGTGTGTGTGTGTGTGTGTGTGTTAGTGTGTGTGTGTGTGTGTGTGTGTGTGTTAGTGTGTGTGTGTGTTGTGTGTGTGTGTGTGTGTGTGTGTGTTAGTGTGTGTGTGTTAGTGTGTGTGTGTGTTAGTGTGTGTGTGTGTGTGTGTGTGTGTGTTAGTGTGTGTGTGTGTGTGTGTTAGTGTGTGTGTGTGTGTTAGTGTGTGTGTGTGTTAGTGTGTGTGTGTGTTAGTGTGTGTGTGTGTTAGTGTGTGTGTGTGTTGTGTGTGTGTGTGTGTGTGTGTGTTGTGTGTGTGTGTGTGTGTGTTAGTGTGTGTGTGTTGTGTGTGTGTGTGTGTGTGTTAGTGTGTGTGTGTGTTAGTGTGTGTGTGTGTGTGTGTGTGTGTGTGTGTTAGTGTGTGTGTGTGTGTTAGTGTGTGTGTGTGTGTGTGTTAGTGTGTGTGTGTGTGTTAGTGTGTGTGTGTTAGTGTGTGTGTGTGTGTTAGTGTGTGTGTGTGTGTTAGTGTGTGTGTGTGTGTTAGTGTGTGTGTGTGTGTTGTGTGTGTGTGTGTGTGTGTGTGTGTTAGTGTGTGTGTGTGTGTTGTGTGTGTGTGTGTGTGTTAGTGTGTGTGTGTTAGTGTGTGTGTGTGTGTTAGTGTGTGTGTGTGTGTTGTGTGTGTGTGTGTGTTAGTGTGTGTGTGTTAGTGTGTGTGTGTGTGTTAGTGTGTGTGTGTTAGTGTGTGTGTGTGTGTTAGTGTGTGTGTGTGTGTTAGTGTGTGTGTGTGTGTTAGTGTGTGTGTGTGTGTGTTAGTGTGTGTGTGTGTGTGTGTTAGTGTGTGTGTGTGTGTGTGTTAGTGTGTGTGTGTGTGTGTGTGTGTGTGTGTTAGTGTGTGTGTGTTAGTGTGTGTGTGTGTGTGTGTTAGTGTGTGTGTGTGTGTGTGTGTGTGTTAGTGTGTGTGTGTGTGTGTTGTGTGTGTGTTAGTGTGTGTGTGTGTTAGTGTGTGTGTGTGTGTTAGTGTGTGTGTGTGTTAGTGTGTGTGTGTGTGTAGTGTGTGTGTGTGTGTGTGTTGTGTGTGTGTGTGTGTGTGTGTTAGTGTGTGTGTGTGTTAGTGTGTGTGTGTGTTAGTGTGTGTGTGTGTTAGTGTGTGTGTGTGTGTGTGTTAGTGTGTTAGTGTGTGTGTGTTAGTGTGTGTGTGTGTGTGTTAGTGTGTGTGTTAGTGTGTGTGTGTGTGTGTTAGTGTGTGTGTGTTAGTGTGTGTGTTAGTGTGTGTGTGTGTTAGTGTGTGTGTTAGTGTGTGTGTGTGTGCTCACCACTTGTGTAAGAGAGCATCTGTAGCTGTGATTCTCAGCATCTGGTCCACCTCCATCAGTCTACACACCAACTCCTTAGCTGAGATGGGGAGAGAGAGAGGATGTGCAGTACAGTAAGTCATTGTTATATGTAACTGCACTACATTACGCCCCTCTAGTGGACCTGCACTACATTACGCCCCTCTAGTGGACCTGCACTACATTACCCCCCTCTAGTGTACCTGCACTACATTACCCCCCTCTAGTGTACCTGCACTACATTACGCCCCTCTAGTGGATCTGCACTACATTACCCCCTCTAGTGGACCTGCACTACATTACGCCCCTCTAGTGGACCTGCACTACATTACCCCCTCTAGTGGACCTGCACTACATTACGCCCCTCTAGTGGAACTGCACTACATTACGCCCCTCTAGTGGACCTGCACTACATTACCCCCTCTAGTGGACCTGCACTACATTACCCCCTCTAGTGGACCTGCACTACATTACGCCCCTCTAGTGGAACTGCACTACATTACGCCCCTCTAGTGGATCTGCACTACATTACCCCCTCTAGTGGACCTGCACTACATTACCCCCGTCTAGTGGACTTGCACCTCATTACCCCAGTCTAGTGGAACTGCACTACATTACCCCCTCTAGTGGACCTGCACTACATTACCTCCCTCTAGTGGACCTGCACTACATTACCTCCCTCTAGTGGACCTGCACTACATTAGCCCCCTCTAGTGTACCTGCACTACATTACCTCCCTCTAGTGGACCTGCACTACATTACCCCATCTAGTGTACATGCACTACATTACCTCCCTCTAGCGGACATGCACTGCATTACCCCCTCTAGTGGACCTGCACTACATTACCCTCTCTGGTGGACCTGCACTACATTACCCCCCTCTAGTGGACATGCACTACATTACCCCCTCTAGTGGACCTGCATTACATTACCCCCTTCTAGCGGACCTGCACTGCATTACCCCCTCTAGTGGACATGCATTTCATTACCCCCTCTAGTGGACCTGCACTGCATTACCCCCTCTAGTGGACCTGCACTACATTACCTCCCTCTAGTGGACCTGCACTACATTACCTCCCTCTAGTGGACATGCACTACATTGCCCCCCTATAGTGGACATGCACTACATTACCCCCTCTAGTGGACCTGCATTTCATTACCCCCTCTAGTGGACCTGCACTACATTACCCCCGTCTAGTGGACTTGCACCTCATTACCCCAGTCTAGTGGACCTGGCTACATTACCCCCTCTAGTGGACCAGCACTACATTACCACCTATAATGGACATACACTACATTACCCCCACTCCAGTGGACCTGCACTACGTTACCCCCTCTAGTGACATGCACTACATTACCCCATCTAGTGGTTGTCTCTACATTACCCCCTCTAGTGGTTGTTTCTACATTACCCCCTCTAGTGGTTTTTCAACATTACCCCCTCTAGTGGTTGTCTCTACAATACCCCATCTAGTGGTTGTCTTTACATTACCCCCTCTAATGGTTGTCTCTACACTACCCCCTCCAGTGGTTGTCTTTACATTACCTCCCTCTAGTGGACCTTTACTACATTGCCCCCTCTAGTGGACAGGCACTACATTACCCCCTCTAGTGGACCTGCATTACATTACCCCCCTCTAGCGGACCTGCACTGCATTACCCCCTCTAGTGGTTGTTTCTACATTACCCCCTCTAGTGGTTGTTTCTACATTACCCCCTCTAGTGGCTGTCTCTACATTTAACATTTTGGTCATTTATAACAGGGGTTTCCAACCCTGGTCCTCCAGAGTTGGGCTGTTGGGGGTACCGGAGTTGGGCTGTTGGGGGTACCCGAGTTGGGCTGTTGGGGGTACTGGAGGACCGGAGTTGGGCTGTTGGGGGTACTGGAGGACCGGAGTTGGGCTGTTGGGGGTACTGGAGGAGGGCTGTTGGGGGTACTGGAGGACCGGAGTTGGGCTGTTGGGGGTACTGTAGGACCGGAGTTGGGCTGTTGGGGGTACTGGAGTTGCGCTGTTGGGGGTACTGGAGTTGGGCTGTTGGGGGTACTGGAGGACCGGAGTTGGGCTGTTGGGGGTACTGGAGGACCGGAGTTGGGCTGTTGGGAGTACTGGAGGAGGGCTGTTGGGGGTACTGGAGGACTGGAGTTGGGCTGTTGGGGGACTGGAGTACTGGAGTTGGGCTGTTGGGGGACCGGAGGAACTGGAGTTGGGCTGTTGGGGGTACCGGAGGACTGGAGTTGGGCTGTTGGGGGTACTGGAGGACTGGAGTTGGGCTGTTGGGGGACTGGAGGACTGGAGTTGGGCTGTTTGGAGGGGGGACTGGAGGACTGAGTTGGGATGTTGGGGGACTGGAGTTGGGCTGTTGGGAGGACTGGAGTTGGGCTGTTGGTGGGACTGGGGTTGGGCTGTTGGTGGGACTGGGGTTGGGCTGTTGGGAGGACTGGAGGACTGGGGTTGGGCTGTTGGGGGACTGGGGTTGGGCTGTTGGGAGGACTGGAGGACTGGGGTTGGGCTGTTGGGGGGACTGAGTTGGGCTGTTGGGGGACTGGAGGACTGGAGTTTGGCTGTTGGGAGGACTGGAGTTGGGCTGTTGGTGGGACTGGGGTTGGGCTGTTGGGAGGACTGGAGTTGAGCTGTTGGTGGGACTGGGGTTGGGCTGTTGGGAGGACTGGAGGACTGGGCTTGGGCTGTTGGGGGGACTCGGGTTAGGCTGTTGGGAGGACTGAGTTGGGCTGTTGGGGGGACTCGGGTTAGGCTGTTGGGAGGACTGAGTTGGGCTGTTGGGGGGACTGAGTTGGGCTGTTGGGGGGACTCGGGTTAGGCTGTTGGGAGGACTGAGTTGGGCTGTTGGGGGGACTCGGGTTAGGCTGTTGGGAGGACTGAGTTGGGCTGTTGGGGGGACTGGAGGACTGAGTTGGGGAAACACTGATTTAGCAGACACTCGTCTCATCCAGAGCGACTAATTGTGGAACTAAGGATCACAGCGAAGACAACCTGTATATCCCAGTCAGTTCTGGCAGGTAAAGGGGACATCCGTGTTGGTGCATTAAAGACCACAGTAAGAAGTGATTTTTTTCTTCTTCAGAGTTGTGTACCTGGAACAGAGATGTCGTCCCAGTAAGGAGCGTCAGTCAGTCATTGTGTTGTCGTTGTGTTGTCGTTGTGTTGTTGTTGTGTTGTCGTTGTGTACCTGGAACAGAGATGTCGTCCCAGTAAGGAGCGTCAGTCAGTCATTGTGTTGTCGTTGTGTTGTCGTTGTGTTGTTGTTGTGTTGTCGTTGTGTACCTGGAACAGAGATGTCGTCCCAGTAAGGAGCGTCAGTCAGTCATTGTGTTGTCGTTGTGTTGTCGTTGTGTTGTCGTTGTGTACCTGGAACAGAGATGTCGTCCCAGTAAGGAGCGTCAGTCAGTCATTGTGTTGTTGTTGTGTTGTTGTTGTGTTGTCGTTGTGTACCTGGAACAGAGATGTCGTCCCAGTAAGGAGCGTCAGTCAGTCGTTGTGTTGTCGTTGTGTTGTCGTTGTGTTGTCGTTGTGTACCTGGAACAGAGATGTCGTCCCAGTAAGGAGCGTCAGTCAGTCATTGTGTTGTCGTTGTGTTGTCGTTGTGTTGTCGTTGTGTTGTCGTTGTGTTGTTGTTGTGTTGTCGTTGTGTTGTTGTTGTGTTGTCATTGTGTTGTCGTTGTGTTGTCATTGTGTTGTCGTTGTGTTGTCGTTGTGTACCTGGAACAGAGATGTCGTCCCAGTAAGGAGCGTCAGTCAGTCGTTGTGTTGTTGTTGTGTTGTCGTTGTGTTGTCGTTGTGTACCTGGAACAGAGATGTCGTCCCAGTAAGGAGCGTCAGTCAGTCATTGTCGTTGTGTTGTCATTGTGTTGTCATTGTGTTGTCGTTGTGTTGTCGTTGTGTACCTGGAACAGAGATGTCGTCCCAGTAAGGAGCGTCAAACTCAAACTCCCCAGCTATGATACGACAGAAGATGATCCGGTTGTGAAGGTCTGTGTCCTCTTCTTCTGTCTCGTCGTAGAAGGGAGGATTCCCCGACAGACTGAGAGAGAACGGAGACAAAACATGAAATACAAAGATCATTTCCATCAGACACATTTGCAGAAGTCATTCTCAAACTTTACATAAATTTAAGTAACCAATATTTTTACTAATAATGACAAGTTACTACTGGGGACAGGACTAGTCATTATGATGTTATTACTGGGGACAGGACTAGTCATTATGATGAGTTACTACTGGGGACAGGACTAGTCATTATGATGTTACTACTGGGGACAGGACTAGTCATTATGATGTTATTACTGGGGACAGGACTAGTCATTATGATGTTACTACTGGGGACAGGGCTAGTCATTATGATGTTACTACTGGGGACAGGACTAGTCATTATGATGTTACTACTGGGGACAGGACTAGTCATTATGGTGTTACTACTGGGGACAGGACTAGTCATTATGATGTTACTACTGGGGACAGGACTAGTCATTATGATGTTACTACTGGGGACAGGACTAGTCATTATGATGTTATTACTGGGGACAGGACTAGTCATTATGATGTTACTACTGGGGACAGGACTAGTCATTATGATGTTACTACTGGGGACAGGACTAGCCATTATGATGTTATTACTGGGGACAGGACTAGTCATTATGATGTTACTACTGGGGACAGGACTAGTCATTATGATGTTACTACTGGGGACAGGACTAGTCATTATGATGTTACTACTGGGGACAGGACTAGTCATTATGATGTTACTACTGGGGACAGGACTAGTCATTATGATGAGTTACTACTGGGGACAGGACTAGTCATTATGATGTTATTACTGGGGACAGGACTAGTCATTATGATGTTACTACTGGGGACAGGACTAGTCATTATGATGTTATTACTGGGGACAGGACTAGTCATTATGATGTTATTACTGGGGACAGGACTAGTCATTATGATGTTACTACTGGGGACAGGACTAGTCATTATGATGTTACTACTGGGGACAGGACTAGTCATTATGATGTTACTACTGGGGACAGGACTCGTCATTATGATGTTACTACTGGGGACAGGACTAGTCATTATGATGTTACTACTGGGGACAGGACTAGTCATTATGATGTTACTACTGGGGACAGGACTAGTCATTATGATGAGTTACTACTGGAGACAGGACTAGTCATTATGATGTTACTACTGGGGACAGGACTAGTCATTATGATGTTATTACTGGGGACAGGACTAGTCATTATGATGTTATTACTGGGGACAGGACTAGTCATTATGATGTTATTACTGGGGACAGGGCTAGTCATTATGATGTTACTACTGGGGACAGGACTAGTCATTATGATGTTACTACTGGGGACAGGACTAGTCATTATGATGAGTTACTACTGGGGACAGGACTAGTCATTATGATGTTATTACTGGGGACAGGACTAGTCATTATGGTGTTACTACTGGGGACAGGACTAGTCATTATGATGTTATTACTGGGGACAGGACTAGTCATTATGATGTTATTAATGGGGACAGGACTAGTCATTATGATGTTACTACTGGGGACAGGACTAGTCATTATGATGTTACTACTGGGGACTAGTCATTATGATGTTACTACTGGCGACTAGTCATTATGGTGTTATTACTGGGGACAGGACTAGTCATTATGATGTTACTACTGGGGACAGGACTAGTCATTATGATGTTACTACTGGGGACAGGACTAGTCATTATCATGTTACTACTGGGGACTAGTCATTATGATGTTACTACTGGGGACTAGTCATTATGGTGTTATTACTGGGGACAGGACTAGTCATTATGATGTTATTACTGGGGACAGGACTAGTCATTATGATGTTATTACTGGGGACAGGACTAGTCATTATGATGTTACTACTGGGGACAGGACTAGTCATTATGATGTTATTACTGGGGACAGGACTAGTCATTATGATGTTACTACTGGGGACAGGACTAGTCATTATGATGTTACTACTGGGGACAGGACTAGTCATAATGATGTTACTACTCGGGACAGGACTAGTCATTATGATGTTATTACTGGGGACAGGACTAGTCATTATGATGTTACTACTGGGGACAGGACTAGTCATTATGATGTTATTACTGGGGACAGGACTAGTCATTATGGTGTTACTACTGGGGACAGGACTAGTCATTATGATGTTACTACTTGGGACAGGACTAGTCATTATGATGAGTTACTACTGGGGACAGGACTAGTCATTATGATGTTACTACTGGGGACAGGACTAGTCATTATGATGTTACTACTGGGGACAGGACTAGTCATTATGATGTTACTACTGGGAACAGGACTAGTCATTATGGTGTTACTACTGGGGACAGGACTAGTCATTATGATGTTACTACTGGGGACAGGACTAGTCATTTTGATGTTACTACTGGGGACAGGACTAGTCATTATGATGAGTTACTACTGGGGACAGGACTAGTCGTTATGATGTTATTACTGGGGACAGGACTAGTCATTATGGTGTTACTACTGGGGACAGGACTAGTCATTATGGTGTTACTACTGGAGACAGGACTAGTCATTATGGTGTTACTACTGGGGACAGGACTAGTCATTATGGTGTTACTACTGGGGACAGGACTAGTCATTATGATGTTATTACTGGGGACAGGACTAGTCATTATGGTGTTATTACTGGGGACAGGACTAGTCATTATGGTGTTACTACTGGGGTCAGGACTAGTCATTATGGTGTTACTACTGGGGACAGGACTAGTCATTATGGTGTTACTACTGGGGACAGGACTAGTCATTATGATGTTACTACTGGGGACAGGACTAGTCATTATGATGTTACTACTGGGGACTAGTCATTATGATGTTATTACTGGGGACAGGACTAGTCATTATGATGTTACTACTGGGGACAGGACTAGTCATTATGATGTTATTACTGGGGACAGGACTAATCATTATGATGTTACTACTGGGGACAGAACTAGTCATTATGATGTTACTACTGGGGACAGGACTAGTCATTATGATGTTATTACTGGGGACAGGACTAGTCATTATGATGTTACTACTGGGGACAGGACTAGTCATTATGATGTTACTACTGGGGACAGGACTAGTCATTATGATGAGTTACTACTGAGAACAGGACTAGTCATTATGATGTTATTACTGGGGACAGGACTAGTCATTATGATGTTACTACTGGGGACAGGACTAGTCATTATGATGAGTTACTACTGAGAACAGGACTAGTCATTATGATGTTATTACTGGGGACAGGACTAGTCATTATGATGTTACTACTGGGGACAGGACTAGTCATTATGATGTTACTACTGGGGACAGGACTAGTCATTATGATGTTACTACTGGGGACAGGACTAGTCATTATGGTGTTACTACTCGGGACAGGACTAGTCATTATGATGAGTTACTACTGGGGACAGGACTAGTCATTATGATGTTACTACTGGGGACAGGACTAGTCATTATGATGTTACTACTGGGGACAGGACTAGTTATTATGATGTTACTACTGGGGACAGGACTAGTCATTATGGTGTTACTACTGGGGACAGGACTAGTCATTATGATGTTACTACTGGGGACAGGACTAGTCATTTTGATGTTACTACTGGGGACAGGACTAGTCATTATGATGAGTTACTACTGGGGACAGGACTAGTCGTTATGATGTTACTACTGGGGACAGGACTAGTCATTATGATGTTACTACTGGGGACAGGACTAGTCATTATGATGTTACTACTGGGGACAGGACTAGTCATTATGGTGTTACTACTGGGGACAGGAAAAGTCATTATGATGTTACTACTGGGGACAGGACTAGTCATTTTGATGTTACTACTGGGGACAGGACTAGTCATTATGATGAGTTACTACTGGGGACAGGACTAGTCGTTATGATGTTACTACTGGGGACAGGACTAGTCATTATGATGTTATTACTGGGGACTAGTCATTATGATGTTACTACTGGGGACAGGACTAGTCATTATGATGTTATTACTGGGGACAGGACTAGTCATTATGATGTTACTACTCGGGACAGGACTAGTCATTATGATGAGTTACTACTGGGGACAGGACTAGTCATTATGATGTTACTACTGGGGACAGGACTAGTCATTATGATGTTACTACTGGGGACAGGACTAGTCATTATGATGTTACTACTGGGGACAGGACTAGTCATTATGATGAGTTACTACTGGGGACAGGACTAGTCGTTATGATGTTACTACTGACGACAGGACTAGTCATTATGATGTTACTACTGGGGACTAGTCATTATGATGTTATTACTGGGGACAGGACTAGTCATTATGATGTTACTACTGGGGACAGGACTAGTCATTATGATGTTATTACTGGGGACTAGTCATTATGATGTTATAACCTGGGACAGGACTAGTCGTTATGATGTTATTACTGGGGACAGGACTGGTCATTATGATGTTATTACTGGGGACAGGACTAGTCATTATGATGTTACTACTGGGGACAGGACTAGTCATTATGATGAGTTACTACTGAGAACAGGACTAGTCATTATGATGTTATTACTGGGGACAGGACTAGTCATTATGATGTTACTACTGGGGACAGGACTAGTCATTATGATGTTACTACTGGGGACAGGACTAGTCATTATGATGTTATTACTGGGGACAGGACTAGTCATTATGATGTTATTACTGGGGACAGGACTAGTCATTATGATGTTATTACTGGGGACAGGACTAGTCATTATGATGTTATTACTGGGGACAGGACTAGTCATTATGATGTTATTACTGGGGACAGGACTAGTCATTATGGTGTTACTACTGGGGACAGGACTAGTCATTATGATGTTACTACTGGGGACAGGACTAGTCATTATGATGTTACTACTGGGGACAGGACTAGTCATTATGGTGTTACTACTGGGGACAGGACTAGTCATTATGATGTTACTACTGGGGACAGGACCAGTCATTATGATGAGTTACTACTGGGGACAGGACTAGTCATTATGATGTTACTACTGGGGACAGGACTAGTCATTATGATGTTACTACTGGGGACAGGACTAGTCATTATGATGTTACTACTGGGGACTAGTCATTATGATGTTATTACTGGGGACAGGACTAGTCATTATGATGTTACTACTGGGGACAGGACTAGTCATTATGATGTTATTACTGGGGACAGGACTAGTCATTATGATGTTATTACTGGGGACAGGACTAGTCATTATGATGTTACTACTGGGGACAGGACTAGTCATTATGATGTTATTACTGGGGACAGGACTAGTCATTATGATGTTACTACTGGGGACAGAACTAGTCATTATGATGTTATTACTGGGGACAGGACTAGTCATTATGATGTTACTACTGGGGACAGGACTAGTCATTATGATGTTACTACTGGGGACAGGACTAGTCATTATGATGTTATTACTGGGGACAGGACTAGTCATTATGATGTTACTACTGGGGACAGGACTAGTCATTATGATGTTACTACTGGGGACAGGACTAGTCATTATGATGTTATTACTGGGGACAGGACTAGTCATTATGATGTTACTACTGGGGACAGAACTAGTCATTATGATGTTACTACTGGGGACAGGACTAGTCATTATGATGTTATTACTGGGGACAGGACTAGTCATTATGATGTTACTACTGGGGACAGGACTAGTCATTATGATGTTATTACTGGGGACAGGACTAGTCATTATGATGTTACTACTGGGGACAGGACTAGTCATTATGATGTTACTACTGGGGACTAGTCATTATGATGTTACTACTGGGGACTAGTCATTATGGTGTTATTACTGGGGACAGGACTAGTCATTATGATGTTATTACTGGGGACAGGACTAGTCATTATGATGTTATTACTGGGGACAGGACTAGTCATTATGATGTTACTACTGGGGACAGGACTAGTCATTATGATGTTATTACTGGGGACAGGACTAGTCATTATGATGTTACTACTGGGGACAGGACTAGTCATTATGATGTTACTACTGGGGACAGGACTAGTCATAATGATGTTACTACTCGGGACAGGACTAGTCATTATGATGTTATTACTGGGGACAGGACTAGTCATTATGATGTTACTACTGGGGACAGGACTAGTCATTATGATGTTATTACTGGGGACAGGACTAGTCATTATGATGTTACTACTGGGGACAGGACTAGTCATTATGATGTTACTACTGGGGACAGGACTAGTCATTATGATGAGTTACTACTGGGGACAGGACTAGTCATTATGATGTTACTACTGGGGACAGGACTAGTCATTATGATGTTACTACTGGGGACAGGACTAGTCATTATGATGTTACTACTGGGAACAGGACTAGTCATTATGGTGTTACTACTGGGGACAGGACTAGTCATTATGATGTTACTACTGGGGACAGGACTAGTCATTTTGATGTTACTACTGGGGACAGGACTAGTCATTATGATGAGTTACTACTGGGGACAGGACTAGTCATTATGATGTTATTACTGGGGACAGGACTAGTCATTATGATGTTACTACTGGGGACAGGACTAGTCATTATGGTGTTACTACTGGAGACAGGACTAGTCATTATGGTGTTACTACTGGGGACAGGACTAGTCATTATGGTGTTACTACTGGGGACAGGACTAGTCATTATGATGTTACTACTGGGGACAGGACTAGTCATTATGGTGTTATTACTGGGGACAGGACTAGTCATTATGGTGTTACTACTGGGGACAGGACTAGTCATTATGGTGTTACTACTGGGGACAGGACTAGTCATTATGATGTTACTACTGGGGACAGGACTAGTCATTATGATGTTACTACTGGGGACAGGACTAGTCATTATGATGTTACTACTGGGGACTAGTCATTATGATGTTATTACTGGGGACAGGACTAGTCATTATGATGTTACTACTGGGGACAGGACTAGTCATTATGATGTTATTACTGGGGACAGGACTAGTCATTATGATGTTACTACTGGGGACAGAACTAGTCATTATGATGTTACTACTGGGGACAGGACTAGTCATTATGATGTTATTACTGGGGACAGGACTAGTCATTATGATGTTACTACTGGGGACAGGACTAGTCATTATGATGTTACTACTGGGGACAGGACTAGTCATTATGATGAGTTACTACTGAGAACAGGACTAGTCATTATGATGTTATTACTGGGGACAGGACTAGTCATTATGATGTTACTACTGGGGACAGGACTAGTCATTATGATGAGTTACTACTGAGAACAGGACTAGTCATTATGATGTTATTACTGGGGACAGGACTAGTCATTATGATGTTACTACTGGGGACAGGACTAGTCATTATGATGTTACTACTGGGGACAGGACTAGTCATTATGATGTTACTACTGGGGACAGGACTAGTCATTATGATGTTACTACTGGGGACAGGACTAGTCATTATGATGAGTTACTACTGGGGACAGGACTAGTCATTATGATGTTACTACTGGGGACAGGACTAGTCATTATGATGTTACTACTGGGGACAGGACTAGTCATTATGATGTTACTACTGGGGACAGGACTAGTCATTATGATGTTACTACTGGGGACAGGACTAGTCATTATGATGTTACTACTGGGGACAGGACTAGTCATTTTGATGTTACTACTGGGGACAGGACTAGTCATTATGATGAGTTACTACTGGGGACAGGACTAGTCATTATGATGTTACTACTGGGGACAGGACTAGTCATTATGATGTTACTACTGGGGACAGGACTAGTCATTATGATGTTACTACTGGGGACAGGACTAGTCATTATGATGTTACTACTGGGGACAGGAAAAGTCATTATGATGTTACTACTGGGGACAGGACTAGTCATTTTGATGTTACTACTGGGGACAGGACTAGTCATTATGATGAGTTACTACTGGGGACAGGACTAGTCATTATGATGTTACTACTGGGGACAGGACTAGTCATTATGATGTTATTACTGGGGACTAGTCATTATGATGTTACTACTGGGGACAGGACTAGTCATTATGATGTTATTACTGGGGACAGGACTAGTCATTATGATGTTACTACTGGGGACAGGACTAGTCATTATGATGTTACTACTGGGGACAGGACTAGTCATTATGATGTTACTACTGGGGACAGGACTAGTCATTATGATGTTACTACTGGGGACAGGACTAGTCATTATGATGTTACTACTGGGGACAGGACTAGTCATTATGATGAGTTACTACTGGGGACAGGACTAGTCGTTATGATGTTACTACTGGGGACAGGACTAGTCATTATGATGTTACTACTGGGGACTAGTCATTATGATGTTATTACTGGGGACAGGACTAGTCATTATGATGTTACTACTGGGGACAGGACTAGTCATTATGATGTTATTACTGGGGACTAGTCATTATGATGTTATAACCTGGGACAGGACTAGTCGTTATGATGTTATTACTGGGGACAGGACTGGTCATTATGATGTTATTACTGGGGACAGGACTAGTCATTATGATGTTACTACTGGGGACAGGACTAGTCATTATGATGAGTTACTACTGGAACAGGACTAGTCATTATGATGTTATTACTGGGGACAGGACTAGTCATTATGATGTTACTACTGGGGACAGGACTAGTCATTATGATGTTACTACTGGGGACAGGACTAGTCATTATGATGTTATTACTGGGGACAGGACTAGTCATTATGATGTTATTACTGGGGACAGGACTAGTCATTATGATGTTATTACTGGGGACAGGACTAGTCATTATGATGTTATTACTGGGGACAGGACTAGTCATTATGATGTTATTACTGGGGACAGGACTAGTCATTATGGTGTTACTACTGGGGACAGGACTAGTCATTATGATGTTACTACTGGGGACAGGACTAGTCATTATGATGTTACTACTGGGGACAGGACTAGTCATTATGGTGTTACTACTGGGGACAGGACTAGTCATTATGATGTTACTACTGGGGACAGGACCAGTCATTATGATGAGTTACTACTGGGGACAGGACTAGTCATTATGATGTTACTACTGGGGACAGGACTAGTCATTATGATGTTACTACTGGGGACAGGACTAGTCATTATGATGTTACTACTGGGGACAGTCATTATGATGTTATTACTGGGGACAGGACTAGTCATTATGATGTTACTACTGGGGACAGGACTAGTCATTATGATGTTATTACTGGGGACAGGACTAGTCATTATGATGTTATTACTGGGGACAGGACTAGTCATTATGATGTTACTACTGGGGACAGGACTAGTCATTATGATGTTACTACTGGGGACAGGACTAGTCATTATGATGTTACTACTGGGGACAGGACTAGTCATTATGATGTTATTACTGGGGACAGGACTAGTCATTATGATGTTACTACTGGGGACAGGACTAGTCATTATGATGTTACTACTGGGGACAGGACTAGTCATTATGATGTTATTACTGGGGACAGGACTAGTCATTATGATGTTACTACTGGGGACAGGACTAGTCATTATGATGTTACTACTGGGGACAGGACTAGTCATTATGATGTTACTACTGGGGACAGGACTAGTCATTATGATGTTACTACTGGGGACAGGACTAGTCATTATGATGTTATTACTGGGGACAGGACTAGTCATTATGATGTTACTACTGGGGACAGGACTAGTCATTATGATGTTACTACTGGGGACAGGACTAGTCATTATGATGTTATTACTGGGGACAGGACTAGTCATTATGATGTTACTACTGGGGACAGGACTAGTCATTATGATGTTATTACTGGGGACAGGACTAGTCATTATGATGTTATTACTGGGGACAGGACTAGTCATTATGATGTTACTACTGGGGACAGGACTAGTCATTATGATGTTATTACTGGGGACAGGACTAGTCATTATGATGTTACTACTGGGGACAGGACTAGTCATTATGATGTTACTACTGGGGACTAGTCATTATGATGTTATTACTGGGGACAGGACTAGTCATTATGATGAGTTACTACTGGGGACAGGACTAGTCATTATGATGTTACTACTGGGGACAGGACTAGTCATTATGATGTTATTACTGGGGACAGGACTAGTCATTATGATGTTATTACTGGGGACTAGTCATTATGATGTTATTACTGGGGACAGGACTAGTCATTATGATGTTACTACTGGGGACAGGACTAGTCATTATGATGTTACTACTGGGGACAGGACTAGTCATTATGATGTTACTACTGGGGACAGGACTAGTCATTATGATGTTATTACTGGGGACAGGACTAGTCATTATGATGTTACTACTGGGGACAGGACTAGTCATTATGATGTTACTACTGGGGACAGGACTAGTCATTATGATGTTACTACTGGGGACAGGACTAGTCATTATGATGTTATTACTGGGGACAGGACTAGTCATTATGATGAGTTACTACTGGGGACAGGACTAGTCATTATGATGTTACTACTGGGGACTAGTCATTATGATGTTATTACTGGGGACAGGACTAGTCATTATGATCTGGGGACTAGTCATTATGATGTTACTACTGGGGACAGGACTAGTCATTATGATGTTACTACTGGGGACAGGACTAGTCATTATGATGTTACTACTGGGGACAGGACTAGTCATTATGATGTTATTACTGGGGACAGGACTAGTCATTATGATGTTACTACTCGGGACAGGACTAGTCATTATGATGAGTTACTACTGGGGACAGGACTAGTCATTATGATGTTACTACTGGGGACAGGACTAGTCATTATGATGTTACTACTGGGGACAGGACTAGTCATTATGATGTTACTACTGGGGACAGGACTAGTCATTATGATGTTACTACTGGGGACAGGACTAGTCATTATGATGTTACTACTGGGACAGGACTAGTCATTATGATGTTACTACTGGGGACAACTAGTCATTATGATGTTATTACTGGGGACAGGACTAGTCATTATGATGTTACTACTGGGGACAGGACTAGTCATTATGATGTTACTACTGGGGACAGGACTAGTCATTATGATGTTATTACTGGGGACAGGACTAGTCATTATGATGTTACTACTGGGGACAGGACTAGTCATTATGATGTTACTACTGGGGACAGGACTAGTCATTATGATGTTACTACTGGGGACAGGACTAGTCATTATGATGTTACTACTGGGGACAGGACTAGTCATTATGATGGGACAGGACTAGTCATTATGATGTTACTACTGGACAGGACTAGTCATTATGATGTTATTACTGGGGACAGGACTAGTCATTATGATGTTACTACTGGGGACAGGACTAGTCATTATGATGTTATTACTGGGGACAGGACTAGTCATTATGATGTTATTACTGGGGACAGGACTAGTCATTATGATGTTACTACTGGGGACAGGACTAGTCATTATGATGTTATTACTGGGGACAGGACTAGTCATTATGATGTTACTACTGGGGACAGGACTAGTCATTATGATGTTACTACTGGGGACAGGACTAGTCATTATGATGTTATTACTGGGGACAGGACTAGTCATTATGATGTTACTACTGGGGACAGGACTAGTCATTATGATGTTACTACTGGGGACAGGACTAGTCATTATGATGTTATTACTGGGGACAGGACTAGTCATTATGATGTTACTACTGGGGACAGGACTAGTCATTATGATGTTATTACTGGGGACAGGACTAGTCATTATGATGTTATTACTGGGGACAGGACTAGTCATTATGATATTATTACTGGGGACAGGACTAGTCATTATGATGTTACTACTGGGGACAGGACTAGTCATTATGATGTTACTACTGGGGACAGGACTAGTCATTATGATGTTACTACTGGGGACAGGACTAGTCATTATGATGTTACTACTGGGGACAGGACTAGTCATTATGATGTTACTACTGGGGACAGGACTAGTCATTATGATGTTACTACTGGGGACAGGACTAGTCATTATGATGTTATTACTGGGGACAGGACTAGTCATTATGATGTTACTACTGGGGACAGGACTAGTCATTATGATGTTACTACTGGGGACAGTCATTATGATGTTATTACTGGGGACAGGACTAGTCATTATGATGTTACTACTGGGGACAGGACTAGTCATTATGATGTTATTACTGGGGACAGGACTAGTCATTATGATGTTACTACTGGGGACAGGACTAGTCATTATGATGTTACTACTGGGGACTAGTCATTATGATGTTATTACTGGGGACAGGACTAGTCATTATGATGTTACTACTGGGGACAGGACTAGTCATTATGATGTTACTACTGGGGACAGGACTAGTCATTATGATGTTATTACTGGGGACAGGACTAGTCATTATGATGTTATTACTGGGGACAGGACTAGTCATTATGATGTTATTACTGGGGACAGGACTAGTCATTATGATGTTACTACTGGGGACAGGACTAGTCATTATGATGTTACTACTGGGGACAGGACTAGTCATTATGATGTTACTACTGGGGACAGGACTAGTCATTATGATGTTATTACTGGGGACAGGACTAGTCATTATGATGTTACTACTGGGGACAGGACTAGTCATTATGATGTTACTACTGGGGACAGGACTAGTCATTATGATGTTACTACTGGGGACAGGACTAGTCATTATGATGTTATTACTGGGGACAGGACTAGTCATTATGATGTTACTACTGGGGACAGGACTAGTCATTATGATGTTACTACTGGGGACAGGACTAGTCATTATGATGTTATTACTGGGGACAGGACTAGTCATTATGATGTTACTACTGGGGACTAGTCATTATGATGTTACTACTGGGGACAGGACTAGTCATTATGATGTTACTACTGGGGACAGGACTAGTCATTATGATGTTACTACTGGGGACAGGACTAGTCATTATGATGTTACTACTGGGGACAGGACTAGTCATTATGATGTTACTACTGGGGACAGGACTAGTCATTATGATGTTACTACTGGGGACAGGACTAGTCATTATGATGTTACTACTGGGGACAGGACTAGTCATTATGATGTTATTACTGGGGACAGGACTAGTCATTATGATGTTACTACTGGGGACAGGACTAGTCATTATGATGTTATTACTGGGGACAGGACTAGTCATTATGATGTTATTACTGGGGACACTGGGGACTAGTCATTATGATGTTATTACTGGGGACAGGACTAGTCATTATGATGAGTTACTACTGGGGACAGGACTAGTCATTATGATGTTACTACTGGGGACAGGACTAGTCATTATGATGTTATTACTGGGGACAGGACTAGTCATTATGATGTTATTACTGGGGACTAGTCATTATGATGTTATTACTGGGGACAGGACTAGTCATTATGATGTTACTACTGGGGACAGGACTAGTCATTATGATGTTACTACTGGGGACAGGACTAGTCATTATGATGTTACTACTGGGGACAGGACTAGTCATTATGATGTTATTACTGGGGACAGGACTAGTCATTATGATGTTACTACTGGGGACAGGACTAGTCATTATGATGTTACTACTGGGGACAGGACTAGTCATTATGATGTTACTACTGGGGACAGGACTAGTCATTATGATGTTATTACTGGGGACAGGACTAGTCATTATGATGAGTTACTACTGGGGACAGGACTAGTCATTATGATGTTACTACTGGGGACTAGTCATTATGATGTTATTACTGGGGACAGGACTAGTCATTATGATGTTACTACTGGGGACTAGTCATTATGATGTTACTACTGGGGACAGGACTAGTCATTATGATGAGTTACTACTTGGGACAGGACTAGTCATTATGATGTTACTACTGGGGACAGGACTAGTCATTATGATGTTACTACTGGGGACAGGACTAGTCATTATGATGTTACTACTGGGGACAGGACTAGTCATTATGATGTTACTACTGGGGACAGGACTAGTCATTATGATGTTACTACTGGGGACAGGACTAGTCATTATGATGTTATTACTGGGGACAGGACTAGTCATTATGATGTTACTACTGGGGACAGAACTAGTCATTATGATGTTACTACTGGGGACAGGACTAGTCATTATGATGTTATTACTGGGGACAGGACTAGTCATTATGATGTTACTACTGGGGACAGGACTAGTCATTATGATGTTATTACTGGGGACAGGACTAGTCATTATGATGTTATTACTGGGGACAGGACTAGTCATTATGATGTTATTACTGGGGACAGGACTAGTCATTATGATGTTATTACTGGGGACAGAACTAGTCATTATGATGAGTTACTACTGGGGACAGGACTAGTCATTATGATGTTACTACTGGGGACTAGTCATTATGATGTTATTACTGGGGACAGGACTAGTCATTATGATGAGTTACTACTGGGGACAGGACTAGTCATTATGATGTTACTACTGGGGACAGGACTAGTCATTATGATGTTATTACTGGGGACAGGACTAGTCATTATGATGTTATTACTGGGGACTAGTCATTATGATGTTATTACTGGGGACAGGACTAGTCATTATGATGTTACTACTGGGGACAGGACTAGTCATTATGATGTTACTACTGGGGACAGGACTAGTCATTATGATGTTACTACTGGGGACAGGACTAGTCATTATGATGTTATTACTGGGGACAGGACTAGTCATTATGATGTTACTACTGGGGACAGGACTAGTCATTATGATGTTACTACTGGGGACAGGACTAGTCATTATGATGTTACTACTGGGGACAGGACTAGTCATTATGATGTTATTACTGGGGACAGGACTAGTCATTATGATGAGTTACTACTGGGGACAGGACTAGTCATTATGATGTTACTACTGGGGTTCATTATGATGTTATTACTGGGGACAGGACTAGTCATTATGATGTTACTACTGGGGACTAGTCATTATGATGTTACTACTGGGGACAGGACTAGTCATTATGATGTTACTACTGGGGACAGGACTAGTCATTATGATGTTACTACTGGGGACAGGACTAGTCATTATGATGTTACTACTGGGGACAGGACTAGTCATTATGATGTTATTACTGGGGACAGGACTAGTCATTATGATGTTACTACTGGGGACAGAACTAGTCATTATGATGTTACTACTGGGGACAGGACTAGTCATTATGATGTTATTACTGGGGACAGGACTAGTCATTATGATGTTACTACTGGGGACAGGACTAGTCATTATGATGTTATTACTGGGGACAGGACTAGTCATTATGATGTTATTACTGGGGACAGGACTAGTCATTATGATGTTATTACTGGGGACAGGACTAGTCATTATGATGTTATTACTGGGGACAGAACTAGTCATTATGATGAGTTACTACTGGGGACAGGACTAGTCATTATGATGTTACTACTGGGGACTAGTCATTATGATGTTATTACTGGGGACAGGACTAGTCATTATGATGAGTTACTACTGGGGACAGGACTAGTCATTATGATGTTACTACTGGGGACAGGACTAGTCATTATGATGTTATTACTGGGGACAGGACTAGTCATTATGATGTTATTACTGGGGACTAGTCATTATGATGTTATTACTGGGGACAGGACTAGTCATTATGATGTTACTACTGGGGACAGGACTAGTCATTATGATGTTACTACTGGGGACAGGACTAGTCATTATGATGTTACTACTGGGGACAGGACTAGTCATTATGATGTTATTACTGGGGACAGGACTAGTCATTATGATGTTACTACTGGGGACAGGACTAGTCATTATGATGTTACTACTGGGGACAGGACTAGTCATTATGATGTTACTACTGGGGACAGGACTAGTCATTATGATGTTATTACTGGGGACAGGACTAGTCATTATGATGAGTTACTACTGGGGACAGGACTAGTCATTATGATGTTACTACTGGGGACTAGTCATTATGATGTTATTACTGGGGACAGGACTAGTCATTATGATGTTACTACTGGGGACTAGTCATTATGATGTTACTACTGGGGACAGGACTAGTCATTATGATGAGTTACTACTTGGGACAGGACTAGTCATTATGATGTTACTACTGGGGACAGGACTAGTCATTATGATGTTACTACTGGGGACAGGACTAGTCATTATGATGTTACTACTGGGGACAGGACTAGTCATTATGATGTTATTACTGGGGACAGGACTAGTCATTATGATGTTACTACTGGGGACAGGACTAGTCATTATGATGTTACTACTGGGGACAGGACTAGTCATTATGATGTTACTACTGGGGACAGGACTAGTCATTATGATGTTACTACTGGGGACAGGACTAGTCATTATGATGTTACTACTGGGGACAGGACTAGTCATTATGATGTTACTACTGGGGACAGGACTAGTCATTATGATGTTATTACTGGGGACAGGACTAGTCATTATGATGTTACTACTGGGGACAGGACTAGTCATTATGATGTTACTACTGGGGACAGGACTAGTCATTATGATGTTATTACTGGGGACTAGTCATTATGATGTTACTACTGGGGACAGGACTAGTCATTATGATGTTATTACTGGGGACAGGACTAGTCATTATGATGTTACTACTCGGGACAGGACTAGTCATTATGATGTTACTACTGGGGACAGGACTAGTCATTATGATGTTACTACTGGGGACAGGACTAGTCATTATGATGTTACTACTGGGGACAGGACTAGTCATTATGGTGTTACTACTGGGGACAGGACTAGTCATTATGATGTTACTACTGGGGACAGGACTAGTCATTATGATGTTATTACTGGGGACAGGACTAGTCATTATGATGTTATTACTGGGGACAGGACTAGTCATTATGATGTTACTACTCGGGACAGGACTAGTCATTATGATGAGTTACTACTGGGGACAGGACTAGTCATTATGATGTTACTACTGGGGACAGGACTAGTCATTATGATGTTACTACTGGGGACAGGACTAGTCATTATGATGTTACTACTGGGGACAGGACTAGTCATTATGATGTTACTACTGGGGACAGGACTAGTCATTATGATGTTACTACTGGGGACAGGACTAGTCATTATGATGTTACTACTGGGGACAGGACTAGTCATTATGATGAGTTACTACTGGGGACAGGACTAGTCATTATGATGTTACTACTGGGGACAGGACTAGTCATTATGATGTTACTACTGGGGACAGGACTAGTCATTATGATGTTACTACTGGGGACAGGACTAGTCATTATGATGTTACTACTGGGGACAGGACTAGTCATTATGATGTTACTACTGGGGACAGGACTAGTCATTATGATGTTACTACTGGGGACAGGACTAGTCATTATGATGTTACTACTGGGGACAGGACTAGTCATTATGATGTTACTACTGGGGACAGGACTAGTCATTATGATGTTACTACTGGGGACAGGACTAGTCATTATGATGTTATTACTGGGGACAGGACTAGTCATTATGATGTTACTACTGGGGACAGGACTAGTCATTATGATGTTATGATGTATGATGTTATTACTGGGGACAGGACTAGTCATTATGATGTTACTACTGGGGACTAGTCATTATGATGTTATTACTGGGGACAGGACTAGTCATTATGATGTTACTACTGGGGACAGGACTAGTCATTATGATGTTACTACTGGGGACAGGACTAGTCATTATGATGTTACTACTGGGGACAGGACTAGTCATTATGATGTTACTACTGGGGACAGGACTAGTCATTATGATGTTACTACTGGGGACAGGACTAGTCATTATGATGTTACTACTGGACAGGAGTCATTATGGTTACTACTGGGGACAGGACTAGTCATTATGATGTTACTACTGGGGACAGGACTAGTCATTATGATGTTACTACTGGGGACAGGACTAGTCATTATGATGTTACTACTGGGGACAGGACTAGTCATTATGATGTTATTACTGGGGACAGGACTAGTCATTATGATGTTACTACTGGGGACAGGACTAGTCATTATGATGTTACTACTGGGGACAGGACTAGTCATTATGATGTTACTACTGGGGACAGGACTAGTCATTATGATGTTACTACTGGGGACAGGACTAGTCATTATGATGTTACTACTGGGGACAGGACTAGTCATTATGATGTTACTACTGGGGACAGGACTAGTCATTATGATGTTACTACTGGGGACAGGACTAGTCATTATGATGTTACTACTGGGGACAGGACTAGTCATTATGATGAGTTACTACTGGGGACAGGACTAGTCATTATGATGTTACTACTGGGGACTAGTCATTATGATGTTATTACTGGGGACAGGACTAGTCATTATGATGTTACTACTGGGGACAGGACTAGTCATTATGATGTTACTACTGGGGACAGGACTAGTCATTATGATGTTACTACTGGGGACAGGACTAGTCATTATGATGAGTTACTACTGGGGACAGGACTAGTCATTATGATGTTACTACTGGGGACAGGACTAGTCATTATGATGTTACTACTGGGGACAGGACTAGTCATTATGATGAGTTACTACTGGGGACAGGACTAGTCATTATGATGTTACTACTGGGGACAGGACTAGTCATTATGATGTTATTACTGGGGACAGGACTAGTCATTATGATGTTACTACTGGGGACAGGACTAGTCATTATGATGTTACTACTGGGGACAGGACTAGTCATTATGATGTTACTACTGGGGACAGGACTAGTCATTATGATGTTATTACTGGGGACAGGACTAGTCATTATGATGTTACTACTGGGGACAGGACTAGTCATTATGATGTTACTACTGGGGACAGGACTAGTCATTATGATGTTACTACTGGGGACAGGACTAGTCATTATGATGTTATTACTGGGGACAGGACTAGTCATTATGATGTTACTACTGGGGACAGGACTAGTCATTATGATGTTACTACTGGGGACTAGTCATTATGATGTTATTACTGGGGACAGGACTAGTCATTATGATGTTACTACTGGGGACTAGTCATTATGATGTTACTACTGGGGACAGGACTAGTCATTATGATGTTACTACTGGGGACAGGACTAGTCATTATGATGTTACTACTGGGGACAGGACTAGTCATTATGATGTTACTACTGGGGACAGGACTAGTCATTATGATGTTACTACTGGGGACAGAACTAGTCATTATTATGAGTTACTACTGGGGACAGGACTAGTCATTATGATGTTACTACTGGGGACAGGACTAGTCATTATGATGTTACTACTGGGGACAGGACTAGTCATTATGATGTTATTACTGGGGACAGGACTAGTCATTATGATGTTACTACTGGGGACAGGACTAGTCATTATGATGTTACTACTGGGGACAGGACTAGTCATTATGATGTTATTACTGGGGACTAGTCATTATGATGTTACTACTGGGGACAGGACTAGTCATTATGATGTTATTACTGGGGACAGGACTAGTCATTATGATGTTACTACTCGGGACAGGACTAGTCATTATGATGAGTTACTACTGGGGACAGGACTAGTCATTATGATGTTACTACTGGGGACAGGACTAGTCATTATGATGTTACTACTGGGGACAGGACTAGTCATTATGATGTTACTACTGGGGACAGGACTAGTCATTATGATGTTATTACTGGGGACAGGACTAGTCATTATGATGAGTTACTACTGGGGACAGGACTATTCATTATGATGTTACTACTGGGGACTAGTCATTATGATGTTATTACTGGGGACAGGACTAGTCATTATGATGTTACTACTGGGGACTAGTCATTATGATGTTACTACTGGGGACAGGACTAGTCATTATGATGTTATTACTGGGGACAGGACTAGTCATTATGATGAGTTACTACTGGGGACAGAACTAGTCATTATGATGTTACTACTGGGGACAGGACTAGTCATTATGATGTTACTACTGGGGACAGGACTAGTCATTATGATGAGTTACTACTGAGAACAGGACTAGTCATTATGATGAGTTACTACTGAGAACAGGACTAGTCATTATGATGTTATTACTGGGGACAGGACTAGTCATTATGATGTTACTACTGGGGACAGGACTAGTCATTATGATGTTACTACTGGGGACAGGACTAGTCATTATGATGTTACTACTGGGGACAGGACTAGTCATTATGATGTTATTACTGGGGACAGAACTAGTCATTATTATGAGTTACTACTGGGGACAGGACTAGTCATTATGATGTTACTACTGGGGACAGGACTAGTCATTATGATGTTACTACTGGGGACAGGACTAGTCATTATGATGTTATTACTGGGGACAGGACTAGTCATTATGATGTTACTACTGGGGACAGGACTAGTCATTATGATGTTACTACTGGGGACAGGACTAGTCATTATGATGTTATTTACTAGTCATTATGATGGTACTACTGGGGACAGGACTAGTCATTATGATGTTATTACTGGGGACAGGACTAGTCATTATGATGTTACTACTGGGGACAGGACTAGTCATTATGATGTTACTACTGGGGACAGGACTAGTCATTATGATGTTACTCAGGACTAGTTATGATGTTACTACTGGGGACAGGACTAGTCATTATGATGTTACTACTGGGGACAGGACTAGTCATTATGATGTTACTACTGGGGACAGGACTAGTCATTATGATGTTACTACTGGGGACAGGACTAGTCATGTTGATGTTACTACTGGGGACAGGACTAGTCATTATGATGAGTTACTACTGGGGACAGGACTAGTCGTTATGATGTTACTACTGGGGACAGGACTAGTCATTATGATGTTACTACTGGGGACTAGTCATTATGATGTTATTACTGGGGACAGGACTAGTCATTATGATGTTATAACCTGGGACAGGACTAGTCGTTATGATGTTATTACTGGGGACAGGACTGGTCATTATGATGTTATTACTGGGGACAGGACTAGTCATTATGATGTTATTACTGGGGACAGGACTAGTCATTATGATGTTATTACTGGGGACAGGACTAGTCATTATGATGTTATTACTGGGGACAGGACTAGTCATTATGATGAGTTACTACTGGGGACAGGCCTAGTCATTATGATGTTACTACTGGGGACAGGACTAGTCATTATGATGAGTTACTACTGAGAACAGGACTAGTCATTATGATGTTATTACTGGGGACAGGACTAGTCATTATGATGTTATTACTGGGGACAGAACTAGTCATTATGATGAGTTACTACTGGGGACAGGACTAGTCATTATGATGAGTTACTACTGGGGACAGGACTAGTCATTATGGTGTTACTACTGGGGACAGGACTAGTCATTATGATGTTATTACTGGGGACAGGACTAGTCATTATGATGTTATTACTGGGGACAGAACTAGTCATTATTATGAGTTACTACTGGGGACAGGACTAGTCATTATGATGTTACTACTGGGGACTAGTCATTATGATGTTATTACTGGGGACAGGACTAGTCATTATGATGTTACTACTGGGGACAGGACTAGTCATTATGATGTTACTACTGGGGACAGGACTAGTCATTATGATGTTATTAATGGGGACAGGACTAGTCATTATGATGAGATACTACTGGGGACAGGACTAGTCATTATGATGTTACTACTGGGGACAGGACTAGTCATTATGATGATATACTACTGGGGACAGGACTAGTCATTATGATGTTATTACTGGGGACAGGACTAGTCATTATGGTGTTATTACTGGGGACAGGACTAGTCATTATGGTGTTATTACTGGGGACAGGACTAGTCATTATGATGTTATTACTGGGGACAGGACTAGTCATTATGATGTTACTACTGGGGACAGGACTAGTCATTATGATGTTATTACTGGGGACAGGACTAGTCATTATGGTGTTACTACTGGGGACAGGACTAGTCATTATGATGTTATTACTGGGGACAGGACTAGTCATTATGGTGTTACTACTGGGGACAGGACTAGTCATTATGGTGTTACTACTGGGGACAGGACTAGTCATTATGATGTTACTACTGGGGACAGGACTAGTCATTATGATGTTACTACTGGGGACAGGACTAGTCATTATGATGTTATTACTGGGGACAGGACTAGTCATTATGATGTTACTACTGGGGACAGGACTAGTCATTATGATGTTATTACTGGGGACAGGACTAGTCATTATGTTGTTACTACTGGGGACAGGACTAGTCATTATGATGTTACTACTGGGGACAGGACTAGTCATTATGATGTTATTACTGGGGACAGGACTAGTCATTATGATGTTATTACTGGGGACAGGACTAGTCATTATGATGTTACTACTGGGGACAGGACTAGTCATTATTACTACTGGGGACAGGACTAGTCATTATGATGAGTTACTACTGGGGACAGGACTAGTCATTATGATGTTATTACTGGGGACAGGACTAGTCATTATGATGTTACTACTGGGGACAGGACTAGTCATTATGATGTTACTACTGGGGACAGGACTAGTCATTATGATGTTATTACTGGGGACAGAACTAGTCATTATGATGAGTTACTACTGGGGACAGGACTAGTCATTATGATGTTACTACTGGGGACAGGACTAGTCATTATGATGTTACTACTGGGGACAGGACTAGTCATTATGATGTTACTACTGGGGACAGGACTAGTCATTATGATGTTATTACTGGGGACAGGACTAGTCATTATGATGTTATTACTGGGGACAGGACTAGTCATTATGATGTTACTACTGGGGACAGGACTAGTCATTATGATGTTATTACTGGGGACAGGACTAGTCATTATGATGTTACTACTGGGGACAGGACTAGTCATTATGATGTTACTACTGGGGACAGGACTAGTCATTATGATGTTACTACTGGGGACAGGACTAGTCATTATGATGTTACTACTGGGGACAGGACTAGTCATTATGATGAGTTACTACTGAGAACAGGACTAGTCATTATGATGTTATACTGGGGACAGGTTAGTCATTATGATGTTATTACTGGGGACAGGACTAGTCATTATGATGAGTTACTACTGGGGACAGGACTAGTCATTATGATGAGTTACTACTGGGGACAGGACTAGTCATTATGATGTTACTACTGGGGACAGGACTAGTCATTATGATGTTATTACTGGGGACAGGACTAGTCATTATGATGTTATTACTGGGGACAGAACTAGTCATTATGATGTTATTACTGGGGACAGAACTAGTCATTATTATGAGTTACTACTGGGGACAGGACTAGTCATTATGATGTTACTACTGGGGACTAGTCATTATGATGTTATTACTGGGGACAGGACTAGTCATTATGATGTTAGTTACTGGGGACAGGACTAGTCATTATGATGTTATTACTGGGGACAGGACTAGTCATTATGATGTTACTACTGGGGACAGGACTAGTCATTATGATGTTACTACTGGGGACAGGACTAGTCATTATGATGTTATTACTGGGGACTAGTCATTATGATGGTACTACTGGGGACAGGACTAGTCATTATGATGTTATTACTGGGGACAGGACTAGTCATTATGATGTTACTACTCGGGACAGGACTAGTCATTATGATGTTACTACTGGGGACAGGACTAGTCATTATGATGTTACTACTGGGGACAGGACTAGTCATTATGATGTTACTACTGGGGACAGGACTAGTCATTATGATGTTACTACTGGGGACAGGACTAGTCATTATGGTGTTACTACTGGGGACAGGACTAGTCATTATGATGTTACTACTGGGGACAGGACTAGTCATTTTGATGTTACTACTGGGGACAGGACTAGTCATTATGATGAGTTACTACTGGGGACAGGACTAGTCGTTATGATGTTACTACTGGGGACAGGACTAGTCATTATGATGTTACTACTGGGGACTAGTTATGATGTTATTACTGGGGACAGGACTAGTCATTATGATGTTATAACCTGGGACAGGACTAGTCGTTATGATGTTATTACTGGGGACAGGACTGGTCATTATGATGTTATTACTGGGGACAGGACGAGTCATTATGATGTTATTACTGGGGACAGGACTAGTCATTATGATGTTATTACTGGGGACAGGACTAGTCATTATGATGTTACTACTGGGGACAGGACTAGTCATTATGATGAGTTACTACTGGGGACAGGACTAGTCATTATGATGTTACTACTGGGGACAGGACTAGTCATTATGATGTTACTACTGGGGACAGGACTAGTCATTATGATGTTATTACTGGGGACAGGACTAGTCATTATGATGTTATTACTGGGGACAGAACTAGTCATTATGATGTTACTACTGGGGACAGGACTAGTCATTATGATGTTATTACTGGGGACAGGACTAGTCATTATGATGTTACTACTGGGGACAGGACTAGTCATTATGATGTTATTACTGGGGACAGGACTAGTCATTATGATGTTATTACTGACTGTCATTATGATGTTACTACTGGGGACAGGACTAGTCATTATGATGTTACTACTGGGGACTAGTCATTATGATGTTATTACTGGGGACAGGACTAGTCATTATGATGTTACTACTGGGGACAGGACTAGTCATTATGATGTTACTACTGGGGACAGGACTAGTCATTATGATGTTATTAATGGGGACAGGACTAGTCATTATGATGTTACTACTGGGGACAGGACTAGTCATTATGATGTTACTACTGGGGACAGGACTAGTCATTATGATGATATACTACTGGGGACAGGACTAGTCATTATGATGTTATTACTGGGGACAGGACTAGTCATTATGGTGTTATTACTGGGGACAGGACTAGTCATTATGGTGTTATTACTGGGGACAGGACTAGTCATTATGATGTTATTACTGGGGACAGGACTAGTCATTATGATGTTACTACTGGGGACAGGACTAGTCATTATGGGGACAGGACTAGTCATTATGGTGTTACTACTGGGGACAGGACTAGTCATTATGATGTTATTACTGGGGACAGGACTAGTCATTATGGTGTTACTACTGGGGACAGGACTAGTCATTATGGTGTTACTACTGGGGACAGGACTAGTCATTATGATGTTACTACTGGGGACAGGACTAGTCATTATGGTGTTACTACTGGGGACAGGACTAGTCATTATGATGTTATTACTGGGGACAGGACTAGTCATTATGGTGTTACTACTGGGGACAGGACTAGTCATTATGATGTTATTACTGGGGACAGGACTAGTCATTATGTTGTTACTACTGGGGACAGGACTAGTCATTATTATGAGTTACTACTGGGGACAGGACTAGTCATTATGATGTTATTACTGGGGACAGGACTAGTCATTATGATGTTATTACTGGGGACAGGACTAGTCATTATGATGCTACTACTGGGGACAGGACTAGTCATTATGATGCTACTACTGGGGACAGGACTAGTCATTATGATGAGTTACTACTGAGAACAGGACTAGTCATTATGATGTTATTACTGGGGACAGGACTAGTCATTATGATGTTACTACTGGGGACAGGACTAGTCATTATGATGTTACTACTGGGGACAGGACTAGTCATTATGATGTTATTACTGGGGACAGAACTAGTCATTATTATGAGTTACTACTGGGAACAGGACTAGTCATTATGATGTTACTACTGGGGACAGGACTAGTCATTATGATGTTACTACTGGGGACAGGACTAGTCATTATGATGTTACTACTGGGGACAGGACTAGTCATTATGATGTTATTACTGGGGACAGGACTAGTCATTATGATGTTATTACTGGGGACAGTACTAGTCATTATGGTGTTACTACTGGGGACAGGACTAGTCATTATGATTTTATTACTGGGGACAGGACTAGTCATTATGATGTTACTACTGGGGACAGGACTAGTCATTATGATGTTACTACTGGGGACAGGACTAGTCGTTATGATGTTATTACTGGGGACAGGACTAGTCATTATGATGTTACTACTGGGGACAGGACTAGTCATTATGATGAGTTACTACTGAGAACAGGACTAGTCATTATGATGTTACTACTGGGGACAGGACTAGTCATTATGATGTTATTACTGGGGACAGAACTAGTCATTATGATGAGTTACTACTGGGGACAGGACTAGTCATTATGATGAGTTACTACTGGGGACAGGACTAGTCATTATGGTGTTACTACTGGGGACAGGACTAGTCATTATGATGTTATTACTGGGGACAGGACTAGTCATTATGATGTTATTACTGGGGACAGAACTAGTCATTATGATGTTATTACTGGGGACAGAACTAGTCATTATTATGAGTTACTACTGGGGACAGGACTAGTCATTATGATGTTACTACTGGGGACTAGTCATTATGATGTTATTACTGGGGACAGGACTAGTCATTATGATGTTACTACTGGGGACAGGACTAGTCATTATGATGTTATTACTGGGGACAGGACTAGTCATTATGATGAGATACTACTGGGGACAGGACTAGTCATTATGATGTTACTACTGGGGACAGGACTAGTCATTATGATGTTATTACTGGGGACAGGACTAGTCATTATGGTGTTATTACTGGGGACAGGACTAGTCATTATGGTGTTATTACTGGGGACAGGACTAGTCATTATGATGTTATTACTGGGGACAGGACTAGTCATTATGATGTTACTACTGGGGACAGGACTAGTCATTATGATGTTATTACTGGGGACAGGACTAGTCATTATGGTGTTACTACTGGGGACAGGACTAGTCATTATGATGTTATTACTGGGGACAGGACTAGTCATTATGGTGTTACTACTGGGGACAGGACTAGTCATTATGGTGTTACTACTGGGGACAGGACTAGTCATTATGGCGTTACTACTGGGGACAGGACTAGTCATTATGGTGTTACTACTGGGGACAGGACTAGTCATTATGATGTTATTACTGGGGACAGGACTAGTCATTATGGTGTTACTACTGGGGACAGGACTAGTCATTATGATGTTATTACTGGGGACAGGACTAGTCATTATGTTGTTACTACTGGGGACAGGACTAGTCATTATTATGAGTTACTACTGGGGACAGGACTAGTCATTATGATGTTATTACTGGGGACAGGACTAGTCATTATGATGTTATTACTGGGGACAGGACTAGTCATTATGATGCTACTACTGGGGACAGGACTAGTCATTATGATGCTACTACTGGGGACAGGACTAGTCATTATGATGAGTTACTACTGAGAACAGGACTAGTCATTATGATGTTATTACTGGGGACAGGACTAGTCATTATGATGTTACTACTGGGGACAGGACTAGTCATTATGATGTTACTACTGGGGACAGGACTAGTCATTATGATGTTATTACTGGGGACAGAACTAGTCATTATTATGAGTTACTACTGGGAACAGGACTAGTCATTATGATGTTACTACTGGGGACAGGACTAGTCATTATGATGTTACTACTGGGGACAGGACTAGTCATTATGATGTTATTACTGGGGACAGGACTAGTCATTATGATATTATTACTGGGGACAGTACTAGTCATTATGATGTTACTACTGGGGACAGGACTAGTCATTATGATGTTACTACTGGGGACAGGACTAGTCATTATGATGTTACTACTGGGGACAGGACTAGTCATTATGATGTTATTACTGGGGACAGGACTAGTCATTATGATGCTATTACTGGGGACAGGACTAGTCATTATGATGTTACTACTGGGGACAGGACTAGTCATTATGATGAGTTACTACTGGGGACAGGACTAGTCATTATGATGTTACTACTGGGGACAGGACTAGTCATTATGATGAGATACTACTGGGGACAGGAGTAGTCATTATGATGTTACTACTGGGGACAGGACTAGTCATTATGATGTTATTACTGGGGACAGGACTAGTCATTATGATGAGTTACTACTGGGGACAGGACTAGTCATTATGATGTTACTACTGGGGACAGGACTAGTCATAATGATGTTACTACTCGGGACAGGACTAGTCATTATGATGTTACTACTGGGGACAGGACTAGTCATTATGATGTTATTACTGGGGACAGGACTAGTCATTATGATGTTATTACTGGGGACTGGTCATTATGATGTTACTACTGGGGACAGGACTAGTCATTATGATGTTACTACTGGGGACAGGACTAGTCATTATGATGAGTTACTACTGGGGACAGGACTAGTAATTATGGTGTTACTACTCGGGACAGGACTAGTCATTATGATGTTACTACTGGGGACAGAACTAGTCATTATGATGTTATTACTGGGGACAGGACTAGTCATTATGATGTTACTACTGGGGACAGGACTAGTCATTATGATGTTATTACTGGGGACAGGACTAGTCATTATGATGTTACTACTGGGGACAGGACTAGTCATTATGATGTTACTACTGGGGACAGGACTAGTCATTATGATGTTACTACTGGGGACAGGACTAGTCATTATGATGTTACTACTGCGGGACAGGACTAGTCATTATGATGAGTTACTACTTGGGACAGGACTAGTCATTATGATGTTACTACTGGGGACAGGACTAGTCATTATGATGTTACTACTGGGGACAGGACTAGTCATTATGATGTTACTACTGGGGACAGGACTAGTCGTTATGATGTTACTACTGGGGACAGGACTAGTCATTATGATGTTACTACTGGGGACAGGACTAGTCATTATGATGTTACTACTGGGGACAGGACTAGTCATTATGATGTTACTACTGGGGACAGGACTAGTCATTATGATGTTATTACTGGGGACAGGACTAGTCATTATGATGTTACTACTGGGGACAGGACTAGTCATTATGATTTTATTACTGGGGACAGGACTAGTCATTATGATGTTACTACTGGGGACAGGACTAGTCATTATGATGTTACTACTGGGGACAGGACTAGTCATTATGATGTTACTACTGGGGACAGGACTAGTCATTATGATGTTACTACTGGGGACTAGTTATTATGATGTTATTACTGGGGACAGGATTAGTCATTATGATGTTATTACTGGGGACAGGACTAGTCATTATGATGTTACTACTGGGGACAGGACTAGTCATTATGATGAGTTACTACTGGGGACAGGACTAGTCATTATGATGAGTTACTACTGGGGACAGGACTAGTCATTATGATGTTACTACTGGGGACAGGACTAGTCATTATGATGTTACTACTGGGGACAGAACTAGTCATTATGATGTTATTACTGGGGACAGGACTAGTCATTTATGATGTTACTACTGGGGACAGGACTAGTCATTATGATGAGTTATTACTGGGGACAAGGACTATGTCATTATGATGTTATTACTGGGGACAGGACTAGTCATTATGATGAGTTACTACTGGGGACAGTACTAGTCAATATGATGTTACTACTGGGGACAGGACTAGTCATAATGGGACAGGACTAGTCATTATGATGTTACTACTGGGGACAGGACTAGTCATTATGATGTTATTTACTGGTCATTATGATGTTACTACTGGGGACAGGACTAGTCATTATGATGTTACTACTGGGGACAGGACTAGTCATTATGATGAGTTTACTGGGACAGGACTGGGGTTACTTGGGACAGGACTAGTCATTATGATGTTACTACTGGGGACAGGACTAGTCATTATGATGTTATTACTGGGGACAGGACTAGTCATTATGATGTTACTACTGGGGA
>NC_088402.1:94295101-94335991 GCF_034236695.1 Oncorhynchus nerka | reverse complement strand
CACAACTGGTCATATAGCTGCACTGTGGACAACACAACTGGTCATATATCTGCACTGTGGACAACACAACACAACTGGTCATATAGCTGCACTGTGGACAACACAACTGGTCATATAGCTGCACTGTGGACAACACAACACAACTGGTCATATAGCTGCACTGTGGACAACACAACTGGTCATATAGCTGCACTGTGGACAACACAACTGGTCATATAGCTGCACTGTGGACAACACAACACAACTGGTCATATAGCTGCACTGTGGGACAACACAACTGGTCATATAGCTGCACTGTGGACAACACAACACAACTGGTCATATAGCTGCACTGTGAGACAACACAACTGGTCATATAGCTGCACTGTGGACAACACAACACAACTGGTCATATAGCTGCACTGTGGACAACACAACTGGTCATATAGCTGCACTGTGGGACAACACAACTGGTCATATAGCTGCACTATGGACAACACAACTGGTCATATAGCTGCACTGTGGACAACACAACACAACTGGTCATATAGCTGCACTGTGGGACAACACAACTGGTCATATAGCTGCACTGTGGACAACACAACACAACTGGTCATATAGCTGCACTGTGAGACAACACAACTGGTCATATAGCTGCACTGTGGGACAACACAACACAACTGGTCATATAGCTGCACTGTGGACAACACAACTGGTCATATAGCTGCACTGTGGGACAACACAACTGGTCATATAGCTGCACTATGGACAACACAACTGGTCATATAGCTGCACTATGGACAACACAACTGGTCATATAGCTGCACTGTGAGACAACACAACTGGTCATATAGCTGCACTGTGGACAACACAACACAACTGGTCATATAGCTGCACTGTGGACAACACAACTGGTCATATAGCTGCACTGTGGACAACACAACTGGTCATATAGCTGCACTGTGGACAACACAACTGGTCATATAGCTGCACTGTGGACAACACAACACAACTGGTCATATAGCTGCACTGTGGACAACACAACACAACTGGTCATATAGCTGCACTGTGAGACAACACAACTGGTCATATAGCTGCACTATGGACAACACAACACAACTGGTCATATAGCTGCACTGTGAGACAACACAACTGGTCATATAGCTGCACTGTGGGACAACACAACTGGTCATATAGCTGCACTGTGGACAACACAACTGGTCATATAGCTACACTGTGGACAACACAACACAACTGGTCATATAGCTGCACTGTGGACAACACAACTGGTCATATAGCTGCACTATGGACAACACAACACAACTGGTCATATAGCTGCACTGTGAGACAACACAACTGGTCATATAGCTGCACTGTGGGACAACACAACACAACTGGTCATATAGCTGCACTGTGGACAACACAACACAACTGGTCATATAGCTGCACTGTGGACAACACAACACAACTGGTCATATAGCTGCACTGTGAGACAACACAACTGGTCATATAGCTGCACTGTGGACAACACAACTGGTCATATAGCTGCACTGTGGACAACACAACTGGTCATATAGCTGCACTGTGGGACAACACAACACAACTGGTCATATAGCTGCACTGTGGACAACACAACACAACTGGTCATATAGCTGCACTGTGGACAACACAACTGGTCATATAGCTGCACTGTGGACAACACAACACAACTGGTCATATAGCTGCACTGTGGACAACACAACTGGTCATATAGCTGCACTGTGAGACAACACAACACAACTGGTCATATAGCTACCTTAACCCCTAACCCCTACCTTAACCCCTAACCCCTACCTTAACCCACGACCTTAACCCCTAACTTAACCCACAACCTTAACCCCTAACCCCTACCTTAACCCCTAACCACTACCTTAACCCACAACATTAACCCCTAACCCCTACCTTAACCCCTAAACCCTACCTTAACCCCTACCTTAACCCCTAACCCCTACCGTAACCCTCAACCTTAACCCCTACCTTAACCCCTACCTTAACCCTAACCCCTACCTTAACCCACAACCTTAACCCCTACCTTAACCCTTAACCCACAACCTTAACCCCTACCTTAACCCACAACCTTAACCCCTAACCCCTACCTTAACCCACAACCTTAACCCTAACCTTAACCCCTACCTTAACCCCTAACCCCTACCTTAACCCACAACCTTAACCCCTAACCCCTACCTTAACCCTTAACCCACAACCTTAACCCCTACCTTAACCCACAACCTTAACCCCTAACCCCTACCTTAACCCACAACCTTAACCCCTACCTTAACCCCTAACACCTAACCCTTACCTTAACCCCTAACCCCTACCTTAACCCCTAACCCACTAACTTAACCCACAACCTTAACCCCTAACCCCTAACCCCTACCTTAACCCACAACCTTAACCCCTAACCCCTACCTTAACCCCTAACCTTAGCCCCTAACCCTAACCTTAACCCAAACCTTATTCTGAATACATTAGACTTACGTCTGAGATTGGGTGCAGAGTCGATGTGATGGGAGCCTCTCTGTAGATAGATGGGAGCTGAATATTCCAACTGGTTAACTGGGTACTGGAACTGGAAGAGGAGGGGAGAGAGGAGAGGAGAGAGGAGAGAGGAGGGGAGAGAGGAGAGGAGAGAGGAGAGGGGAGAGAGAGGAGAGGAGAGGAGAGAGGAGGGGAGGGGAGAGGAGAGAGGAGGAGGAGAGAGAGGAGAGGAGTAAGGAGGGGAGAGAGGAGAGGAGAGAGGAGAAGAGAGAGGAGAGGAGAGAGGAGGGGAGAGGAGAGGAGAGAGGAGAAGAGAGAGGAGAGGAGAGATATTTTGTTTGTTGTATACATGAATCTGAATATCTTTTCTATGGGGTTGTGAATACATTTACATTTACATTTAAGTCATTTAGCAGACGCTCTTATCCAGAGCGACTTACAAATTGGAATACCTCGTGGGCAGAGCAGGTGAAGGTGTGTCTATGGGGTTTGTGAATTCCTCGTGGGCAGAGCAGGTAAAGGTGTGTCTATGGGGTTTGTGAATACCTTGTGGGCAGAGCAGGTAAAGGTGTGTCTATGGGGTTTGTGAATACCTTGTGGGCAGAGCAGGTAAAGGTGTGTCTATGGGGTTTGTGAATACCTTGTGGGCAGAGCAGGTAAAGGTGTGTCTATGGGGTTTGTGAATACCTTGTGGGCAGAGCAGGTGAAGGTGTGTCTATGGGGTTTGTGAATACCTCGTGGGCAGAGCAGGTAAAGGTGTGTCTATGGGGTTTGTGAATACCTTGTGGGCAGAGCAGGTAAAGGTGTGTCTATGGGGTTTGTGAATACCTTGTGGGCAGAGCAGGTAAAGGTGTGTCTATGGGGTTTGTGAATACCTTGTGGGCAGAGCAGGTGAAGGTGTGTCTATGGGGTTGTGAATACCTTGTGGGCAGAGCAGGTGAATGTTTGTCTATGGGGTTGTGAATACCTTGTGGGCAGAGCAGGTGAAGGTGTGTCTATGGGGTTTGTGAATACCTTGTGGGCAGAGCAGGTGAAGGTGTGTCTATGGGGTTGTGAATACCTTGTGGGCAGAGCAGGTGAAGTTGTGTCTATGGGGTTGTGAATACCTTGTGGGCAGAGCAGGTGAAGGTGTGTCTATGGGGTTTGTGAATACCTCATGGGCAGTGCAGGTGAAGGTGTGTCTATGGGGTTGTGAATACCTCGTGGGCAGAGCAGGTGAAGGTGTGTCTATGGGGTTGTGAATACCTTGTGGGCAGAGCAGGTGAAGGTGTGTCTATGGGGTTGTGAATACCTTGTGGGCAGAGCAGGTGAAGGTGTGTCTATGGGGTTGTGAATACCTTGTGGGCAGAGCAGGTGAATGTTTGTCTATGGGGTTGTGAATACCTTGTGGGCAGAGCAGGTGAATGTGTGTCTATGGGGTTGTGAATACCTTGTGGGCAGAGCAGGTGAAGGTGTGTCTATGGGGTTGTGAATACCTTGTGGGCAGAGCAGGTGAAGGTGAAGAGCAGGTGAAGGTGTGTCTATGGGGTTTGTGAATACCTTGTGGGCAGAGCAGGTGAAGGTATGTCTATGGGGTTGTGAATACCTCGTGAGCAGAGCAGGTGAAGGTGTGTCTATGGGGTTTGTGAATATCTCGTGGGCAGAGCAGGTGAAGGTGTGTCTATGGGGTTTGTGAATACCTTGTAGGCAGAGCAGGTGAAGGTGTACGTCATGGTTTCCGGATCTTTCTCCAGAGTGGCGTTCAGTTTAAGCTCCTCCCCTTCCACAACCACGACACACACATACTGCTCCTCCCCCTGACAACAAGATAAAGCATCAATGTAAACATTTTATTAAGGACAAAGGATTTTAATCAACTGTGTGTCCAGGTTCCTGCCCAGTAGGGTCAGAGGGGACAGGAAAGGTTAAGGGTCAGAGGTTAGGCTTTACCTGAAACATGTCCAAGTTCCTCCCCAGTAGGGTCAGAGGGGACAGGAAAGGTTAAGGGTCAGAGGTTAGGCTTTACCTGAAACATGTCCAGGTTCCTGCCCAGTAGGGTCAGAGGGGACAGGAAAGGTTAAGGGTCAGAGGTTAGGCTTTACCTGAAACATGTCCAGGTTCCTGCCCAGTAGGGTCAGAGGGGACAGGAAAGTTTAAGGGTCAGAGGTTAGGCTTTACCTGAAACATGTCCAGGTTCCTCCCCAGTAGGGTCAGAGGGGACAGGAAGCCCATGGGGACCAGAGGAGAGCTCTGTAGAGCCCACACACAGGGACAAGATTCTGGACCCCGCGGCTCCAACTGCTCCTCCTAGTGGCCGGAGGGGGAAGCACACAGACCAAATATGATATTACAGCCGAAAACAAAGACTGCATCCCAGACGGCATCCTACTTCCTTTATAGTGCACTACTTCCAACCAGGGCCCTATGGGAATAGGGAATAGGGGCATCCTACTTCCTTTATAGTGCACTACTTCCAACCAGGGCCCTATGGGAATAGGGAATAGGGGCATCCTACTTCCTTTATAGTGCACTACTTCCAACCAGGGCCCTATGGGAATAGGGGCATCCTACTTCCTTTATAGTGCACTACTTCCAACCAGGGCCCTATGGGAATAGGGGCATCCTACTTCCTTTATAGTGCACTACTTCCAACCAGGGCCCTATGGGAATAGGGAATAGGGGCATCCTACTTCCTTTATAGTGCACTACTTCCAACCAGGGCCCTATGGGAATAGGGAATAGGGGCATCCTACTTCCTTTTTATAGTGCACTACTTCCAACCAGGGCCCTATGGGAATAGGGGCATCCTACTTCCTTTATAGTGCACTACTTCCAACCAGGGCCCTATGGGAATAGGGAATAGGGGCATCCTACTTCCTTTATAGTGCACTACTTCCAACCAGGGCCCTATGGGAATAGGGAATAGGGGCATCCTACTTCCTTTATAGTGCACTACTTCCAACCAGGGCCCTATGGGAATAGGGGCATCCTACTTCCTTTATAGTGCACTACTTCCAACCAGGGCCTATGGGAATAGGGGCATCCTACTTCCTTTTTATAGTGCACTACTTCCAACCAGGGCCCTATGGGAATAGGGAATAGGGGCATCCTACTTCCTTTTTATAGTGCACTACTTCCAACCAGGGCCCTATGGGAATAGGGGCATCCTATTTCCTTTATAGTGCACTACTTCCAACCAGGGCCCTATGGGAATAGGGAATAGGGGCATCCTACTTCCTTTTTATAGTGCACTACTTCCAACCAGGGCCCTATGGGAATAGGGGCATCCTACTTCCTTTATAGTGCACTACTTCCAACCAGGGCCCTATGGGAATAGGGGCATCCTACTTCCTTTATAGTGCACTACTTCCAACCAGGGCCCTATGGGAATAGGGAATAGGGGCATCCTACTTCCTTTATAGTGCACTACTTCCAACCAGGGCCCTATGGGAATAGGGGCATCCTACTTCCTTTTTATAGTGCACTACTTCCAACCAGGGCCCTATGGGAATAGGGGCATCCTACTTCCTTTTTATAGTGCACTACTTCCAACCAGGGCCCTATGGGAATAGGGAATAGGGGCATCCTACTTCCTTTATAGTGCACTACTTCCAACCAGGGCCCTATGGGAATAGGGGCATCCTACTTCCTTTATAGTGCACTACTTCCAACCAGGGCCCTATGGGAATAGGGAATAGGGGCATCCTACTTCCTTTATAGTGCACTACTTCCAACCAGGGCCCTATGGGAATAGGGGCATCCTACTTCCTTTTTATAGTGCACTACTTCCAACCAGGGCCCTATGGGAATAGGGGCATCCTACTTCCTTTTTATAGTGCACTACTTCCAACCAGGGCCCTATGGGAATAGGGGCATCCTACTTCCTTTATAGTGCACTACTTCCAACCAGGGCCCTATGGGAATAGGGAATAGGGGCATCCTACTTCCTTTATAGTGCACTACTTCCAACCAGGGCCCTATGGGAATAGGGGCATCCTACTTCCTTTTTATAGTGCACTACTTCCAACCAGGGCCCTATGGGAATAGGGAATAGGGGCATCCTACTTCCTTTATAGTGCACTACTTCCAACCAGGGCCCTATGGGAATAGGGGCATCCTACTTCCTTTATAGTGCACTACTTCCAACCAGGGCCCTATGGGAATAGGGGCATCCTACTTCCTTTATAGTGCACTACTTCCAACCAGGGCCCTATGGGAATAGGGAATAGGGGCATCCTACTTCCTTTATAGTGCACTACTTCCAACCAGGGCCCTATGGGAATAGGGAATAGGGGCATCCTACTTCCTTTTTATAGTGCACTACTTCCAACCAAGGCCCTATGGGAATAGGGAATAGGGGCATCCTACTTCCTTTATAGTGCACTACTTCCAACCAGGGCCCTATGGGAATAGGGAATAGGGGCATCCTACTTCCTTTTTATAGTGCACTACTTCCAACCAGGGCCCTATGGGAATAGGGAATAGGGGCATCCTACTTCCTTTATAGTGCACTACTTCCAACCAGGGCCCTATGGGAATAGGGAATAGGGGCATCCTACTTCCTTTATAGTGCACTACTTCCAACCAGGGCCCTATGGGAATAGGGAATAGGGGCATCCTACTTCCTTTTTATAGTGCACTACTTCCAACCAGGGCCCTATGGGAATAGGGAATAGGGAGCCATTTAGGACAAAAAAATAAAGTTTGGAATGACTGAAATTGGAGAGAAGAGGCTGTGAAACATCAATCCATTTTAAAGAGTGGAGAGGACAGTGTTACCTGGGGCAGGTGGATAGGGTGTGTTACTCAGTGAGCTGAGTGTTGTCACCATACCAGAATGTTGACTTTAATACCGATACCAGGTTAGCTATCACAATACTCGTTATAACATCACAATAATCGATACAAAAACGATACTACGGCAATCGATTATTGTGATGTTATAACGAGTATTGTGATAGCTAACGTGGTATCGGTATTAAAGTCAACATTCTGGTATGGTGACAACACTCAGCTCACTGTAATCATTTATTTGAATGGTAAATCTGTATTGATAAATTGGGTAAATCAAGATGTAGCCTGGGCCTATCTACAATAACATAATGCCTCATAACTTCATCATCAGGGCTCAAAGCCCTGGGTCTGAACTCCTCCCTGTGCTACTGGAACCCCCAGTAGGTGAAGATCCGCCCCCAGGTGGTGAAGGTCCCCCCCCAGGTGGTGAAGATCCGCCCCCAGGTGGTGAAGGTCCCCCCCCAAGTGGTAAAGGTCCGCCCCCAGGTGGTGAAGGCCCACCCCCAGTTGGTAAAGGTCCGCCCCAGGTGGTGAAGGCCCACCCCAGGTGGTAAAGGTCCGCCCCAGGTGGTGAAGGCCCACCCCCAGGTGGTAAAGGTCCGCCCCCAGGTGGTGAAGGCCCGCCCCCAGGTGGTGAAGGTCCGCCCCCAGGTGGTAAAGGTCCGCCCCCAGGTGGTGAAGGCCCGCCCCCAGGTGGTGAAGGTCCGCCCCCAGGTGGTAAAGGTCCGCCCCCAGGTGGTAAAGGTCCGCCCCCAGGTGGTGAAGGCCCACCCCCAGGTGGTAAAGGTCCGCCCCCAGGTGGTGAAGGCCCACCCCCAGGTGGTAAAGGTCCGCCCCCAGGAGGTAAAGGTACATTACCTCCTTGTTTACCCGTTATTCACTTCTTTCTACCCTTTTTCATGTATCGAGTACAGAAGTGCCGGTACACCGTGCAACACTAGCATGATGTGCTATGGTTGTGTTGGGGTTGAGTAAAGGTTGAGTTAGGGTTGAGTAAAGGTTGAGTTATGATGGGGTAAAGGTTGAGTTAGGATTGAGTAAAGGTTGAGTTAGGGTTGAGTTAGGATGGGGTAAAGGTTGAGTTAGGGTTGAGTAAAGGTTGAGTTAGGTTTGGGTAAAGGTTGAGTTAGGATTGAGTAAAGGCTGAGTTAGGGTTGAGTAAAGGTTGAGTTAGGGTTGAGTAAAGGTTGAGTTAGGGTTGAGTAAAGGTTGAGTTAGGGTTGAGTTAGGGTTGAGTTAGGGTTGAGTTAGGATGGGGTAAAGGTTGAGTTAGGGTTGAGTAAAGGTTGAGTTAGGATGGGGTAAAGGTTGAGTTAGGGTTGAGTAAAGGTTGAGTTAGGGTTGAGTAAAGGTTGAGTTAGGCTTGAGTAAAGGCTGAGTTAGGGTTGAGTAAAGGTTGAGTTAGAGTTGAGTAAAGGTTGAGTTAGGGTTGAGTAAAGGTTGAGTTAGGGTTGAGTTAGGATGGGGTAAAGGTTGAGTTAGGGTTGAGTAAAGGTTGAGTTAGGATGGGGTAAAGGTTGAGTAAAGGTTGAGTTAGGGGTTGAGTAAAGGTTGAGTTAGGGTTGAGTAAAGGTTGAGTTGAGTTAGGGTTGAGTAAAGGTTGAGTTAGGGTTGAGTAAAGGTTGAGTTAGGGTTGAGTAAAGGTAGAGTTAGGGTTGAGTAAAGGCTGAGTTAGGGTTGAGTAAGGATGGGGTAAAGGTTGAGTTAGGGTTGAGTAAAGGTTGAGTAAAGGTTGAGTTAGGGTTGAGTAAAGGTTGAGTTAGGGTTGAGTAAAGGTTGAGTTAAGGTTGAGTTAGGGTTGAGTAAAGGTTGAGTTAGGGTTGAGTAAAGGCTGAGTTAGGGTTGAGTAAAGGTTGAGTTAGGGTTGAGTAAAGGTTAAGTTAGTATGGGGTAAAGGTTGAGTTAGGGTTGAGTAAAGGCTGAGTTAGGATTGAGTAAATGTTGAGTAAAGGTTGAGTAAAGGTTGTCTTACCAGTGAGTTGTGTATGGTGTGCTGCCTGGGACAGCTGTTGTTGGTGTGGGTACACAGCCCACCCAGGACACACCAGCTACAAGGCCACACACTGCCCACACACGCCATACACCTAGAATACAGACAGAGCTTGTGTGACTGTGTGTGTGTGTGTGTGTGTGTGTGACTGTGACTGTGTGTGTGACTGTGTGTGTGTGTGACTGTGTGTGTGTGACTGTGTGTGTGTGTGACTGTGTGTGTGTGTGACTGTGTGTGTGTGTGTGTGTGTGTGACTGTATGTGTGTGTGTGTGTGTGTGTGTGTGTGTGTGTGACTGTATGTGTGTGTGTGTGTGTGTGTGTGTGTGTGTGTGTGTGTGACTGTGTGTGTGTGTGTGTGTGTGTGTGTGTGTGCATGTAGTGTTTCCCTTAGATTTTTTTTTATCAGCGGTGGCAGAGTTAAGGGAGGGGGCGTGGCCAAAGCTAATTCCATGTATTTCTACACATTAAGCCCATGAGTTATGCCTCAAACATTATAACTCAATCAAATGGGGGCTGCCTCAAACATTATAACTCAATCAAATGGGGGCTGCCTCAAACATTATAGCTCAATCAAATGGGGGCTGCCTCAAACATTATAGCTCAATCAAATGGGGGCTGCCTCAAACATTATAGCTCAATCAAATGGGGGCTGCCTCAAACATTATAGCTCAATCAAATGGGGGCTGCCTCAAACATTATAGCTCAATCAATGACTATAGAGGAAACACTGGCATGTCTGTGTGTGTACGGTGTGTACGGTGTGTATGGTGTGTACGGTGTGTACGGTGTGTACGGTGTGTATGTGTGTGTACGGTGTGTATACGGTGTGTATGGTGTGTACGGTGTGTATGGTGTGTACGGTGTGTACGGTGTGTATGGTGTGTACGGTGTGTATGGTGTGTACGGTGTGTATGGTGTGTATGGTGTGTATGGTGTGTACGGTGTGTATGGTGTGTACGGTGTGTACGGTGTGTACGGTGTGTACGGTGTGTATGGTGTGTATGGTGTGTATGGTGTGTACGGTGTGTATGGTGTGTGTATCTCTTACGGGGAGGTGATGTTGAGTCGCCCCACAGCTCGACAGTCGTAGAAGATGATGTCACTGCTAGAAATGGTCACGTCTCTGAACATCACAGACACACGTAGGGACACATGGTCTACAGACAGACAGAGACAGACAGTACAGACACAGGTAGAGACAGACAGTACAGACAGAGACAGAGAGACAGACAGACAGACAGACAGACAGACAGACAGACAGACAGACAGACAGACAGACCAGACAGGAGAGACCATAAAGATATATTAGGATACATAATAATACCAGTACTACATACAGTACATAGCAAACATCACAGACAAAGGTGGTTCTTCTGGAAGGGTCTCCCATCTCCACAGAGGAACTCTTGTTACAGGTTGTTCTTCTGGAAGGTTCTCCCATCTCCACAGAGGAACTCTTGTTACAGGTGGTTCTTCTGGAAGGTTCTCCCATCTCCACAGAGGAACTCTTGTTACAGGTGGTTCTTCTGGAAGGTTCTCCCATCTCCACAGAGGAACTCTTGTTACAGGTGGTTCTTCTGTTCTTCTGGAAGGTTCTCCTCCCATCTCCACAGAGGAACTCTTGTTACAGGTTGTTCTTCTGGAAGGTTCTCCCATCTCCACAGAGGAACTCTTGTTACAGGTTGTTCTTCTGGAAGGTTCTCCCATCTCCACAGAGGAACTCTTGTTACAGGTGGTTCTTCTGGAAGGTTCTCCCATCTCCACAGAGGAACTCTTGTTACAGGTTGTTCTTCTGGAAGGTTCTCCCATCTCCACAGAGGAACTCTTGTTACAGGTGGTTCTTCTGGAAGGTTCTCCCATCTCCACAGAGGAACTCTTGTTACATGTTGTTCTTCTGGAAGGTTCTCCCATCTCCACAGAGGAACTCTTGTTACAGGTGGTTCTTCTGGAAGGTTCTCCCATCTCCACAGAGGAACTCTTGTTACAGGTTGTTCTTCTGGAAGGTTCTCCCATCTCCACAGAGGAACTCTTGTTACAGGTTGTCCTTCTGGAAGGTTCTCCCATCTCCACAGAGGAACTCTTGTTACAGGTTGTCCTTCTGGAAGGTTCTCCCATCTCCACAGAGGAACTCTTGTTACAGGTTGTTCTTCTGGAAGGTTCTCCCATCTCCACAGAGGAACTCTTGTTACAGGTTGTTCTTCTGGAAGGTTCTCCCATCTCCACAGAGGAACTCTTGTTACAGGTTGTCCTTCTGGAAGGTTCTCCCATCTCCACAGAGGAACTCTTCTTACAGGTGGTTCTTTTGGAAGGTTCTCCCATCTCCACAGAGGAACTCTTGTTACAGGTTGTTCTTCTGGAAGGTTCTCCCATCTCCACAGAGGAACTCTTGTTACAGGTGGTTCTTCTGGAAGGTTCTCCCATCTCCACAGAGGAACTCTTGTTACAGGTTGTTCTTCTGGAAGGTTCTCCCATCTCCACAGAGGAACTCTTGTTACAGGTTGTTCTTCTGGAAGGTTCTCCCATCTCCACAGAGGAACTCTTGTTACAGGTTGTTCTTCTGGAAGGTTCTCCCATCTCCACAGAGGAACTCTTGTTACAGGTGGTTCTTCTGGAAGGTTCTCCCATCTCCACAGAGGAACTCTTGTTACAGGTTGTTCTTCTGGAAGGTTCTCCCATCTCCACAGAGGAACTCTTGTTACAGGTTGTCCTTCTGGAAGGTTCTCCCATCTCCACAGAGGAACTCTTGTTACAGGTGGTTCTTTTGGAAGGTTCTCCCATCTCCACAGAGGAACTCTTGTTACAGGTTGTCATGTACCTGTTTGAATAGTCCTGCTGAATAGTCCAGAACAGGACACACACATGTCTGAGACGGTTTGGAATACGTAGCATAATCAATATCCCTGATCTGCTGTCTGAGACGGTTTGGAATACGTAGCATAATCAATATCCCTGATCTGCTGTCTGAGACGGTTTGGAATACGTAGCATAATCAATATCCCTGATCTGCTGTCTGAGACGGTTTGGAATACGTAGCATAATCAATATCCCTGATCTGCTGTCTGAGACGGTTTGGAATACGTAGCATAATCAATATCCCTGATCTGCTGTCTGAGACGGTTTGGAATACGTAGCATAATCAATATCCCTGATCTGCTGTCTGAGACGGTTTGGAATACGTAGCATAATCAATATCCCTGATCTGCTGTCTGAGACGGTTTGGAATACGTAGCATAATCAATATCCCTGATCTGCTGTCTGATACGGTTTGGAATACGTAGCATAATCAATATCCCTGATCTGCTGTCTGAGACGGTTTGGAATACGTAGCATAATCAATATCCCTGATCTGCTGTCTGAGACGGTTTGGAATACGTAGCATAATCAATATCCCTGATCTGCTGTCTGAGACGGTTTGGAATACGTAGCATAATCAATATCCCTGATCTGCTGTCTGAGACGGTTTGGAATACGTAGCATAATCAATATCCCTGATCTGCTGTCTGAGACGGTTTGGAATACGTAGCATAATCAATATCCCTGATCTGCTGTCTGAGACGGTTTGGAATACGTAGCATAATCAATATCCCTGATCTGCTGTCTGAGACGGTTTGGAATACGTAGCATAATCAATATCCCTGATCTGCTGTCTGAGACGGTTTGGAATACGTAGCATAATCAATATCCCTGATCTGCTGTCTGAGACGGTTTGGAATACGTAGCATTAATCAATATCTTTGAGTGGTTTTTGTTCTTCCTATAATTCTGTCTACTTGCTGAGTCGGCGAGGACAGATGTTCTGTTTTGAAAGGTAATATGTTCATCAATAAAAAGACCCACATATTTATTATTGCTAGTGAACTCAAGGAGGTCTTGTCTGTCTCTCCTCAAGGTATAATAACTGTCTTGTCTGTCTCTCCTCAAGGTATAATAACTGTCTTGTCTGTCTCTCCTCAAGGTATAATAACTGTCTTGTCTGTCTCTCCTCAAGGTATAATAACTGTCTTGTCTGTCTCTCCTCAAGGTATAATAACTGTCTTGTCTGTCTCTCCTCAAGGTATAATAACTGTCTTGTCTGTCTCTCCTCAAGGTATAATAACTGTCTTGTCTGTCTCTCCTCAAGGTATAATAACTGTCTTGTCTGTCTCTCCTCAAGGTATAATAACTGTCTTGTCTGTCTCTCCTCAAGGTATAATAACTGTCTTGTCTGTCTCTCCTCAAGGTATAATAACTGTCTTGTCTGTCTCTCCTCAAGGTATAATAACTGTCTTGTCTGTCTCTCCTCAAGGTATAATAACTGTCTTGTCTGTCTCTCCTCAAGGTATAATAACTGTCTTGTCTGTCTCTCCTCAAGGTATAATAACTGTCTTGTCTGTCTCTCCTCAAGGTATAATAACTGTCTTGTATGTCTCTCCTCAAGGTATAATAACTGTCGAGGACGTCTTGTCTGTCTCTCCTCAAGGTATAATAACTGTCGAGGACGTCTTGTCTGTCTCTCCTCAAGGTATAATAACTGTCGAGGACGTCTTGTCTGTCTCTCCTCAAGGTATAATAACTGTCGAGGATGTCTTGTCTGTCTCTCCTCAAGGTATAATAACTGTCGAGGACGTCTTGTCTGTCTCTCCTCAAGGTATAATAACTGTCGAGGACGTCTTGTCTGTCTCTCCTCAAGGTATAATAACTGTCGAGGACGTCTTGTCTGATATCTCCTCAAGGTATAATAACGGTCTTGTCTGTCTCTCCTCAAGGTATAATAACGGTCTTGTCTGTCTCTCCTCAAGGTATAATAACGGTCTTGTCTGTCTCTCCTCAAGGTATAATAACTGTCGAGGACGTCTTGTCTGATATCTCCTCAAGGTATAATAACTGTCGAGGACGTCTTGTCTGATATCTCCTCAAGGTATAATAACTGTCGAGGACGTCTTGTCTGATATCTCCTCAAGGTATAATAACTGTCGAGGACGTCTTGTCTGATATCTCCTCAAGGTATAATAACTGTCGAGGACGTCTCGTCTGTCTCTCCTCAAGGTATAATAACTGTCGAGGACGTCTTGTCTGTCTCTCCTCAAGGTATAATAACTGTCGAGGACGTCTTGTCTGATATCTCCTCAAGGTATAATAACTGTCGAGGACGTCTTGTCTGTCTCTCCTCAAGGTATAATAACTGTCGAGGACGTCTTGTCTGTCTCTCCTCAAGGTATAATAACTGTCGAGGACGTCTCGTCTGATATCTCCTCAAGGTATAATAACTGTCGAGGACGTCTTGTCTGATATCTCCTCAAGGTATAATAACTGTCGAGGACGTCTTGTCTGATATCTCCTCAAGGTATAATAACTGTCGAGGACGTCTTGTCTGATATCTCCTCAAGGTATAATAACTGTCGAGGACGTCTTGTCTGTCTCTCCTCAAGGTATAATAACTGTCGAGGACGTCTTGTCTGATATCTCCTCAAGGTATAATAACTGTCGAGGACGTCTTGTCTGATATCTCCTCAAGGTATATCTCTTGTCTCAAGGTATAATAACTGGTCGTTTGTCTGATATCTCCTCAAGGTATAATAACTGTCGAGGACGTCTTGTCTGATATCTCCTCAAGGTATAATAACTGTCGAGGACGTCTTGTCTGATATCTCCTCAAGGTATAATAACGGTCTTGTCTGTCTCTCCTCAAGGTATAATAACTGTCGAGGACGTCTTGTCTGATATCTCCTCAAGGTATAATAACTGTCGAGGACGTCTTGTCTGATATCTCCTCAAGGTATAATAACTGTCGAGGACGCCTTGTCTGATATCTCCTCAAGGTATAATAACTGTCGAGGGCGCCTTGTCTGATATCTCCTCAAGGTATAATAACGGTCTTGTCTGATATCTCCTCAAGGTATAATAACTGTCGAGGACGCCTTGTCTGTCTCTCCTCAAGGTATAATAACTGTCGAGGACGTCTTGTCTGTCTCTCCTCAAGGTATAATAACGGTCTTGTCTGATATCTCCTCAAGGTATAATAACTGTCGAGGACGTCTTGTCTGATATCTCCTCAAGGTATAATAACTGTCGAGGACGTCTTGTCTGATATCTCCTCAAGGTATAATAACGGTCTTGTCTGATATCTCCTCAAGGTATAATAACTGTCGAGGACGTCTTGTCTGTCTCTCCTCAAGGTATAATAACTGTCGAGGACGTCTTGTCTGTCTCTCCTCAAGGTATAATAACGGTCTTGTCTGATATCTCCTCAAGGTATAATAACTGTCGAGGACGTCTTGTCTGATATCTCCTCAAGGTATAATAACTGTCGAGGACGTCTTGTCTGATATCTCCTCAAGGTATAATAACTGTCGAGGACGTCTTGTCTGATATCTCCTCAAGGTATAATAACGGTCTTGTCTGTCTCTCCTCATGGTATAATAACTGTCGAGGACGTCTTGTCTGATATCTCCTCAAGGTATAATAACTGTCGAGGACGTCTTGTCTGATATCTCCTCAAGGTATAATAACGGTCTTGTCTGTCTCTCCTCAAGGTATAATAACTGTCGAGGACGTCTTGTCTGATATCTCCTCAAGGTATAATAACTGTCGAGGACGTCTTGTCTGATATCTCCTCAAGGTATAATAACTGTCGAGGACGTCTTGTCTGATATCTCCTCAAGGTATAATAACTGTCGAGGACGTCTTGTCTGATATCTCCTCAAGGTATAATAACGGTCTTGTCTGATATCTCCTCAAGGTATAATAACTGTCGAGGACGTCTTGTCTGTCTCTCCTCAAGGTATAATAACTGTCGAGGACGTCTTGTCTGTCTCTCCTCAAGGTATAATAACGGTCTTGTCTGATATCTCCTCAAGGTATAATAACTGTCGAGGACGTCTTGTCTGATATCTCCTCAAGGTATAATAACTGTCGAGGACGTCTTGTCTGATATCTCCTCAAGGTATAATAACTGTCGAGGACGTCTCTCCTCAAGGTATAATAACTGTCGAGGACGTCTTGTCTGATATCTCCGTTTGAAAGGACACAGTCTTTTATTAAACACATGCTGTTTTTCTTCTTTAAATTCCTTCCTACACTGTTCTCTCGTATTCCCATCTTTACAATGTAAAAATAAGTAGTCAGCCTTACGCAGAGCTGGTCCCTTAACTCATCATTTCCATAAGGCTTGTTCAGCGTGTAAACATTACTGCACGTGGAGGTGTATTCTTTATTCACATCATTTTTTTTTTACAGAATATAGAATATCACAAAATGTTTCATACCACACAGGAGTTTGCTCAGAGTCAAAAACCGGCGTCTAGGATTTGATACCAGCAACCCTGCCTCTGGTTGCCAGTTCACATCCCGCCAGATTTTTCCAGTCAGACACAGGATTCGAACTGGCAACCCTCCCGCTTCTGGCTCATCTCGCTAACCGCTAGGCTATCTGCCGCCCCGGTTATTTCTCAATTAGATTAATTTGGATAAATAATGAATTAATTACATTGATTAAATGATCCATTAATTAAATAATTATGAATACAAATCTCATAATTACAGATCATTTATATATATATAAAAATTTAAAAATAAAAAGGGCAACCTACCACTTCCTGGTGGGCTGGGTGGGAGGAGCTCAGGCAGGGGTGATTGACAGGTGATGGTGGTTCCCTTGACGATGGCTGGCTGAGGGGGGAGGGTTCCGAAGGAGCAGGAAAGAGACTCCTCCTCTGTCAGGGTGGGCAGCTGGGCCACTGTTAGAGACACCTGGGACAGAGATCTATATATTATATTATATATATATATAAGGTTTATTGGGACAGATAGAAACAGAGTGAGGGAGGGACATACAGGTGGGGGGTGTGGAGGGATAAATAAATACATTTACTGCAGGACCAGCACAGGCATTACCCACTAGACATTACCCCCTAAACCAGCCCATACATTACCCCCTAGACCAGCCCAGACGTTACCCATTAGACCAGAACAGACATTACCCCCTAGACCAGAACATACATTACCCCCTAGACCAGCCCAGACATGACCCCCTAGACCAGAACATACATTACCCCCTAGACCAGAACAGACATTACCCCCTAGACCAGCCCATACATGACCCCCTAGACCAGAACAGACATTACCCCTAGACCAGCCCAGACATGACCCCTAGACCAGAACATACATTACCCCCTAGACCAGAACAGACATTACCCCTAGACCAGGACAGACGTTACCCACTAGACCAGCCCAGACATTACCCCCTCAACCAGCCCAGACAAGCCCAGACATTACCCCCTAGACCAGAACAGATATTACCCCTAAAACCAGCCCAGACATTACCCCCTAGACCAGCCCAGACATTACCCCCTCGACCAGCCCAGACATTACCCCTAGACCAGAACAGACATTAGCCCTAGACATTACCCCTAGACCAGCCAATACATTAACCACTAGACATTACCCCTAGACACTACCCCCTAGACCAGCCCCGACATTACCCCCTAGAACAGCCAAGACATTACCCACTAGACATTACCTCCTAGACATGACCCCCTAAACCAGCCCAGACATTACCCCTTGGACCAGCCAAGACATTGCCCAGACATTACCCCCTAGACCAGACCAGGCATTACCCACTAGACATTACCCCCTAGACATTGCCCCCTAAACCAGCCCTGACATTACCCCTAGACCAGCCCAGACATGACCCCATACATTACCCTCTAGAACAGCCCTGACATTACCCACAAGACATGACCCCTAGACCAGCCCAGACATTACCCCCTAGACCAGCCCAGACATTACCCCCAGCATTATCCCCTAGACCAGCCCAGACATTACCCTCTAGAACAGCCTAGACATTACCCTCTAGACCAGCCCAGACATTACCCTCTAGAACAACCTAGACATTACCCTCTAGAACAGCCTAGACATTACCCTCTAGACCAGCCCAGACATTACCCTCTAGACCAGCCCAGACATGACCCTCTAGACCAACCCAGACATTACCCTCTAGACCAGCCCAGACATTACACTCTACACCAGCCCAGACATTACCCCATAGACCAGCACAGACATTACCCCCATACATTACCCTCTAGACCAGCCCAGACATTACCCTCTAGACCAGCCCAGACATTACCCTCTAGACCAGCCCAGACATTACCCTCTAGACCAGCCCAGACATTACCCTCTAGACCAGCCCATACATTACCCTCTAGACCAGCCCATACATTACCCTCTAGACCAGCCCAAACATTACCCTATAGACCAGCCTAGACACTACCCTTCTAGACATTACCCCCTAGACCAGCCCAGACATTACCCTCTAGACCAGCCCAGACATTACCCCCAGACATTACCCCCTAGACCAGCCCAGACATTACCCTCTAGAACAGCCCTGACATTACCCATAAGACATGACCCCCTAGACCAGCCCAGACATGACCCCCTAGACATTACCCCCTAGACCAGCCCAGACATTACCCCCAGCATTACCCCCTAGACCAGCCCAGACATTACCCTCTAGACCAGCACAGAAATTACCCTCTAGAACAGCCTAGACATTACCCTCTAGAACAGCCTAGACATTACCCTCTAGACCAGCCCAGACATTACCCCTTAGACCAGCCCAGACATTACCCCCTAGACCAGCCCAGACACCTCCACTGAGTTACCTCACCAAGTCTCCTCCCACATATCTGTCACACAATGTTTCTAGATATACTATACTGTTGAAGATCTGTAACCCACCTGAGACATTACCCCCTAGACATTACCCCCTAGACATTACCCCCTAGACCAGCCCACCTGAGACATTACCCCCTAGACCAGCCCACCTGAGTTGCCTCCTCTCTGCTCTGGATGGCAGGCTTTAGGCTCTGGACAGTTACACACTGGTTGGCAGGCTGGTTGGCAGGCTGGTTGGCAGGCTGGTTGGCAGGCTGGTTGGCAGGCTGGTCGGCAGGCTGGTTGGCAGGCTGGTTGGCAGGCTGGTAGCTCCACAGCCAGTGGTTGGCTTGGCCCTCACGACTACACTCCAGTCGACGAGTGCATCTGTATCAGCGGTATAAACACAGGTTAACATGGAAACGGAGGTATAAACACAGGTTACCATGGAAACGGAGGTATAAACACAGGTTACCATGGAAACGGAGGTATAAACACAGGTTAACATGGAAACGGAGGTATAAACACAGGTTAACATGGAAACGGAGGTATAAACACAGGTTAACATGGAAACGGGGGTATAAACACAGGTTAACATGGAAACGGAGGTATAAACACAGGTTAACATGGAAACGGAGGTATAAACACAGGTTAACATGGAAACGGAGGTATAAACACAGGTTAACATGGAAACGGAGGTATAAACACAGGTTAACATGGAAACGGAGGTATAAACACAGGTTAACATGGAAACGGAGGTATAACCACAGGTTAACATGGAAACGACGGTATAAACACAGGTTAACATGGAAACGGAGGTATAAACACAGGTTAACATGGAAACGGAGGTATAAACACAGGTCAACATGGAAACGACGTTATAAACACAGGTTAACATGGAAACGGAGGTATAAACACAGGTTAACATGGAAACGGAGGTATAAACACAGGTTAACATGGAAATGGAGGTATAAACACAGGTTAACATGGAAACGACGGTATAAACACAGGTTAACATGGAAACGGAGGTATAAACACAGGTTAACATGGAAACGGAGGTATAAACACAGGTCAACATGGAAACGACGTTATAAACACAGGTTAACATGGAAACGGAGGGATAAACACAGGTTAACATGGAAACGGAGGTATAAACACAGGTTAACATGGAAACGGAGGTATAAACACAGGTTAACATGGAAATGGAGGTATAAACACAGGTTAACATGGAAACGACGGTATAAACACAGGTTAACATGGAAACGGAGGTATAAACACAGGTTAACATGGAAACGGAGGTATAAACACAGGTCAACATGGAAAAACGTTATAAACACAGGTTAACATGGAAACGGAGGGATAAACACAGGTTAACATGGAAACAGAGGTATAAACACAGGTTAACATGGAAACGGAGGTATAAACACAGGTTAACATGGAAACGACGTTATAAACACAGGTTAACATGGAAACGGCGGGATAAACACAGGTTAACATGGAAACGGAGGTATAAACACAGGTTAACATGGAAACGGGGGTATAAACACAGGTTAACATGGAAATGGAGGTATAGACACAGGTTAACATGGAAACGACGGTATAAACACAGGTTAACATGGAAACGACGTTATAAACACAGGTTAACATGGAAACGGCGGGATAAACACAGGTTAACATGGAAACGGAGGTATAAACACAGGTTAACATGGAAACGGGGGTATAAACACAGGTTAACATGGAAATGGAGGTATAGACACAGGTTAACATGGAAACGACGGTATAAACACAGGTTAACATGGAAACGACGTTATAAACACAGGTTACCATGGAAACGACGGTATAAACACAGGTTAGCATGGAAACGACGGTATAAACACAGGTTAACATGGAAACGACGTTATAAACACAGGTTAACATGGAAACGACGGTATAAACACAGGTTAACATGGGAACGACGGTATAAACACAGGTTACCATGGAAACGACGGTATAAACACAGGTTAACATGGAAACGGGGGTATAAACACAGGTTAACATGGAAACGACGTTATAAACACAGGTTAACATGGAAACGGAGGTATAAACACAGGTTAACATGGAAACGGAGGTATAAACACAGGTTAACATGGAAACGGAGGTATAAACACAGGTTAACATGGAAACGGGGGTATAAACACAGGTTACCATGGAAACGGGGGTATAAACACAGGTTACCATGGAAACGAGTGACGGAGGGGCTTTAACAATGTGTATGTTTGTGACAGAGGACACGGCACTATCAACAAGGCAGGTCCCTACAGGCTTTAGTTTTGTCACACCTGGACTACTGTTCAGTCGTGTGGTCAGGTGCCACAAAAAAGGACTTGAAGTTGCCTCAGAACAGGGCAGCACGGCTGGCCCTTGGATGTACACAGAGAGCTAATATTAATAATATGCATGTCGATCTCTCCTGGCTCAAAGTGGAGGAGAGTTTGACTTCATCACTACTTGTTTTTGTAAGAGGTTGACATGTTGAATGCATCGAGCTGTCTGTTTAAACTACTGGCACACAGCTCAGACACCCAACATACCCCACAAGACATACCACCAGAGGTCTGTTTAAACTACTAGCACACAGCTCAGACACCCATACATACCCCACAAGACATACCACCAGAGGTCTGTTTAAACTACTAGCACACAGCTCAGACACCCATACATACCCCACAAGACATGCCACCAGGGGTCTGTTTAAACTACTAGCACACAGCTTAGACACCCATACATACCCCACAAGACATGCCACCAGAGGTCTGTTTAAACTACTAGCACACAGCTTAGACACCCATACATACCCCACAAGACATGCCACCAGAGGTCTGTTTAAACTACTAGCACACAGCTTAGACACCCATACATAACCCACAAGACATGCCACCAGGGGTCTCTTCACAGTCCCCAAGTCCAGAACATAGAGCCATGACTACATGGAACTCTATTCCACAGTACTACATAGAGCCATGACTACATGGAACTCTATTCCACAGTACCACATGGAGCCATGACTACATGGAACTCTACTCCACAGTACTACATAGAGCCATGACTACACGGAACTCTATTCCACAGTACTACATAGAGCCATGACTACATGGAACTCTATTCCACAGTACTACATAGAGCCATGACTACATGGAACTCTATTCCACAGTACTACATAGAGCCATGACTACATGGAACTCTATTCCACAGTACTACATAGAGCCATGACTACACGGAACTCTATTCCACAGTACTACATAGAGCCATGACTACATGGAACTCTATTCCACAGTACTACATAGAGCCATGACTACATGGAACTCTATTCCACAGTACTACATAGAGCCATGACTACATGGAACTCTATTCCACAGTACTACATAGAGCCATGACTACATGGAACTCTATTCCACAGTACTACATAGAGCCATGACTACATGGAACTCTATTCCACAGTACTATATAGAGCCATGGCCACATGGAACTCTATTCCACAGTACTACATAGAGCCATGACTACATGGAACTCTATTCCACAGTACTACATAGAGCCATGACTACATGGAACTCTATTCCACAGTACTACATAGAGCCATGACTACATGGAACTCTATTCCACAGTACTACATAGAGCCATGGCCACATGGAACTCTATTCCACAGTACTACATAGAGCCATGACTACATGGAACTCTATTCCACAGTACTACATAGAGCCATGACTACATGGAACTCTATTCCACAGTACTACATAGAGCCATGACTACATGGAACTCTATTCCACAGTACTACATAGAGCCATGACTACATGGAACTCTATTCCACAGTACTACACAGAGCCATGACTACATGGAACTCTATTCCACAGTACTACATAGAGCCATGACTACATGGAACTCTATTCCACAGTACTACATAGAGCCATGACTACATGGAACTCTATTCCACAGTACTACATAGAGCCATGACTACATGGAACTCTATTCCACAGTACTACATAGAGCCATGACTACATGGAACTCTATTCCACAGTACTACATTTACATTTAAGTCATTTAGCAGACGCTCTTATCCAGAGCGACTTACAAATTGGTGCATTCACCTTATGACATCCAGTGGAACAGTAGTGCATCTAAATCTTTTAAGGGGGTGAGAGGGATTACTTTATCCTATCCTAGGTATTCCTTAAAGAGGTGGGGTTTCAGGTGTCTCCGGAAGGTGGTGATTGACTCCGCTGTCCTGGCGTCGTGAGGGAGTTTGTTCCACCATTGGGAGGCCAGAGCAGCGAACAGTTTTGACTGGGCTGAGCGGGAACTGTACTTCCTCAGTGGTAGGGAGGCGAGCAGGCCAGAGGTGGATGAACGCAGTGCCCTTGTTTGGGTGTAGGGCCTGATCAGAGCCTGGAGGTACTGAGGTGCCGTTCCCCTCACAGCTCCGTAGGCAAGCACCATGGTCTTGTAGCGGATGCGAGCTTCAACTGGAAGCCAGTGGAGAGAGCGGAGGAGCGGGGTGACGTGAGAGAACTTGGGAAGGTTGAACACCAGACGGGCTGCGGCGTTCTGGATGAGTTGTAGGGGTTTAATGGCACAGGCAGGGAGCCCAGCCAACAGCGAGTTGCAGTAATCCAGACGGGAGATGACAAGTGCCTGGATTAGGACCTGCGCCGCTTCCTGTGTGAGGCAGGGTCGTACTCTGCGGATGTTGTAGAGCATGAACCTACAGGAACGGGCCACCGCCTTGATGTTAGTTGAGAACGACAGGGTGTTGTCCAGGATCACGCCAAGGTTCTTAGCGCTCTGGGAGGAGGACACAATGGAGTTGTCAACCGTGATGGCGAGATCATGGAACGGGCAGTCCTTCCCCGGGAGGAAGAGCAGCTCCGTCTTGCCGAGGTTCAGCTTGAGGTGGTGATCCGTCATCCACACTGATATGTCTGCCAGACATGCAGAGATGCGATTCGCCACCTGGTCATCAGAAGGGGGAAAGGAGAAGATTAATTGTGTGTCGTCTGCATAGCAATGATAGGAGAGACCATGTGAGGTTATGACAGAGCCAAGTGACTTGGTGTATAGCGAGAATAGGAGAGGGCCTAGAACAGAGCCCTGGGGGACACCAGTGGTGAGAGCACGTGGTGTGGAGACGGATTCTCGCCACGCCACCTGGTAGGAGCGACCTGTCAGGTAGGACGCAATCCAAGCGTGGGCCGCACCGGAGATGCCCAACTCGGAGAGGGTGGAGAGGAGGATCTGATGGTTCACAGTATCGAAGGCAGCCGATAGGTCTAGAAGGATGAGAGCAGAGGAGAGAGAGTTAGCTTTAGCAGTGCGGAGCGCCTCCGTGATAGAGCAGTCTCAGTTGAATGACTAGTCTTGAAACCTGACTGATTTGGATCAAGAAGGTCATTCTGAGAGAGATAGCGGGAGAGCTGGCCAAGGACGGCACGTTCAAGAGTTTTGGAGAGAAAAGAAAGAAGGGATACTGGTCTGTAGTTGTTGACATCGGAGGGATCGAGTGTAGGTTTTTTCAGAAGGGGTGCAACTCTCGCTCTCTTGAAGACGGAAGGGACGTAGCCAGCGGTCAGGGATGAGTTGATGAGCGAGGTGAGGTAAGGGAGAAGGTCTCCGGAAATGGTCTGGAGAAGAGAGGAGGGGATAGGGTCAAGCGGGCAGGTTGTTGGGCGGCCGGCCGTCACAAGACGCGAGATTTCATCTGGAGAGAGAGGGAGAAAGAGGTCAGAGCACAGGGTAGGGCAGTGTGAGCAGAACCAGCGGTGTCGTTTGACTTAGCAAACAAGGATCGGATGTCGTCGACCTTCTTTTCAAAATGGTGAGGGAGGAGGGGGGGGGAGGGGGATTCAGGAGGGAGGAGAAGGTTGCAAAGAGCTTCCTAGGGTTAGAGGCAGATGCTTGGAATTTAGAGTGGTAGATAGTGGCTTTAGCAGCAGAGAGAGAAGAGGAAAATGTAGAGAGGAGGGAGTGAAAGGATGTCAGGTCCGCAGGGAGGCGAGTTTTCCTCCATTTCCGCTCGGCAGCACGGAGCCCTGTTCTGTGAGCTCGCAATGAGTCGTCGAGCCACGGAGCGGGAGGGGAGGACCGAGCCGGCCTGGAGGATAGGGGACATAGAGAGTCAAAGGATGCAGAAAGGGAGGAGAGGAGGGTTGAGGAGGCAGAATCAGGAGATAGGCTGGAGAAGGTTTGAGCAGAGGGAAGAGATGATAGGATGGAAGAGGAGAGAGTAGCGGGGGAGAGAGAGCGAAGGTTGGGACGGCGCGATACCATCCGAGTAGGGGCAGTGTGGGAAGTGTTGGATGAGAGCGAGAGGGAAAAGGAAACAAGGTAGTGGTCGGAGACTTGGAGGGGAGTTGCAATGAGGTTAGTGGAAGAACAGCATCTAGTAAAGATGAGGTCGAGCGTATTTCCTGCCTTGTGAGTAGGGGGGGGAAGGTGAGAGGGTGAGGTCAAAAGAGGAGAGGAGTGGAAAGAAGGAGGCAGAGAGGAATGAGTCAAAGGTAGACGTGAGGGGGTTAAAGTCGCCCAGAACTGTGAGAGGTGAGCCGTCTGTAAATGTAAATGCAAAGGAGCTTATCAAGGCATCAAGCTCATTGATGAACTCTCCGAGGGAACCTGGAGGGCGATAAATGATAAGGATGTTAAGCTTGAAAGGGCTGGTAACTGTGACAGCATGGAATTCAAAGGAGGCGATAGACAGATGGGTAAGGGGAGAAAGAGAGAATGACCACTTGGGAGAGATGAGGATCCCGGTGCCACCACCCCGCTGACCAGAAGCTCTCGGGGTGTGCGAGAACACGTGGGCAGACGAAGAGAGAGCAGTAGGAGTAGCAGTGTTGTCTGTGGTGATCCATGTTTCCGTCAGTGCCAAGAAGTCGAGGGACTGGAGGGAGGCATAGGCTGAGATGAACTCTGCCTTGTTGGCCGCAGATCGGCAGTTCCAGAGGCTACCGGAGACCTGGAACTCCACGTGGGTCGTGCGCGCCGGGACCACCAGATTAGGGTGGCCGCGGCCACGCGGTGTGGAGCGTTTGTATGGTCTGTGCAGAGGAGAGAACAGGGATAGACAGACACATAGTTGACAGGCTACACAAGAGGCTACGCTAATGCAAAGGAGATTGGAATGACAAGTGGACTACACGTCTCGAGTGTTCAGAAAGTTAAGCTTACGTAGCAAGAATCTTATTGACTAAAATGATACAGTACTGCTGAAGTAGGCTAGCTGGCAGAGGCTGCGTTGTTGACTATGTAGGCTAGCTGGCAGTGGCTGCGTTGTTGACACTACACTAATCAAGTCGTTCCCGTTGAGTGTAATAGTTTCTACTGTGCTGCTATTCGGGGCTAGCTGGCTAGCTAGCAGTGTTGATTACGCTACGTTGCGTTAAAAGAACGACAATAGCTGGCTAGCTAACCTAGGAAATCGCTCTAGACTACACAATTATCTTTGATACAAAGAGGGCTATGTAGCTAGCTATGTAGCTAGCTACGATCAAACAAATCAAGCCGTTGTGCTGTAATGAAATGAAATGAAAAATGTGATACTACCTGTGGAGCGCAGTGTCTCCTACGTTAAGGACGCGTTTCGAAGCGTTGTTGGTGCGGATGTTGAGCGACAGTGTTCGGATTGTTGAGTGCGGAAGTTCTGTTCGGTAGACCATGGTGCTTGCTGGCTGTGAGCTGTTGGCTCTGAGGCCCTAGCAGTGTCTCCCTCCCTACCACTGAGGAAGTTAGTTCCCGCCAGGACGACAAATAGCTGGCTAGCTAACCTCGGTAAATTAAGATAATCACTCTAAAACTACACACTCTAAACTACACAATTATCTTGGATACGAAGACAGCAAAGACAACTATGTAGCTAGCTAACACTACACTAATCAAGTCGTTCAGTTGAGTGTAATAGTTGTGCTGCTAATCGGTAGACGGTGGACTAGCAAACGGTGGACGTTAGCTAGCTGGCTAGCTGCAGGGCAGTGTAGACTGCGTTAGGACGACGAAATACGATAATTACGCAATTATCTATGATACAAAGACGGCTATGTAGCTAGCTAAGAAGAAATTGCTAAGATTAGACAAATCAAACCGTTGTACTATAATGAAATGTAATGAAATGTAATACTACCTGCGGACCGAGTGCAGATGCGACCGCTCGCTTCAACCCGGAAGTTCTGAGAGCCATGCATAGAGCCATGACTACATGGAACTCTATTCCACAGTACTACATAGAGCCATGACTACATGGAACTCTATTCCACAGTACTACATAGAGCCATGACTACATGGAACTCTATTCCACAGTACTACATAGAGCCATGACTACATGGAACTCTATTCCACAGTACTACATAGAGACATGACTACATGGGACTCTATTCCACAGTACTACATAGAGCCATGACTACATGGAACTCTATTCCACAGTACTACATAGAGCCATGACTACATGGAACTCTATTCCACAGTACTACATAGAGCCATGACTACATGGAACTCTATTCCACAGTACTACATAGAGACATGACTACATGGGACTCTATTCCACAGTACTACATAGAGCCATGACTACATGGAACTCTATTCCACAGTACTACATAGAGCCATGACTACATGGAACTCTATTCCACAGTACTACATAGAGACATGACTACATGGGACTCTATTCCACAGTACTACATAGAGCCATGACTACATGGAACTCTATTCCACAGTACTACATAGAGCCATGACTACATGGAACTCTATTCCACAGTACTACATAGAGCCATGACTACATGGAACTCTATTCCACAGTACTACATAGATCCTTAATAAACCCCAGGAATAGTAGCTGCTGTCTTGACAGGAACTAATGGGGATCCATAATAAACCCCAGGAAGAGTAGCTGCTGCCTTGGCAGGAACTAATGGGGATCCATAATAAACCCCAGGAAGAGTAGCTGCTGCCTTGGCAGGAACTAATGGGGATCCATAATAAACCCCAGGAAGAGTAGCTGCTGCCTTGGCAGGAACTAATGGGGATCCATAATAAACCTCAGGAAGAGTAGCTGCTGCCTTGGCAGGAACTAATGGGGATCCATAATAAACCCCAGGAAGATTAGCTGCTGCCTTGGCAGGAACCAATGGGGATCCATAATAAACCCAGGAAGAGTAGCTGCTGCCTTGGCAGGAACCAATGGGGATCCATAATAAACCCAGGAAGAGTAGCTGCTGCCTTGGCAGGAACTAATGGGGATCCATAATAAACCCCAGGAAGAGTAGCTGCTGCCTTGGCAGGAACTAATGGGGATCCATAATAAACCCCAGGAAGAGTAGCTGCTGCCTTGGCAGGAACTAATGGGGATCCATAATAAACCCAGGAAGAGTGTCAGTGTTCAGTACCTTCCCTCCAGGACACACCAGCCACAGTAAGGATCTCTGACAGACAGACAGGACTGGCAGTCAGGCTGCTGTTCACACTGAGATACAGCCACCTTGGACACCTGAGAGAGAGAGAGAGAGAGTTAGAGAGAGAGAGAGAAGAGAGAGTGAGGGAGACAGAAAGAGGGGGAAAGAGAGAGGGGGTGAGAGAGAGAAAGAAAGAGAGGGAGAGAGGGGGGAAGGGGAGAGAGCGAGGGAGAGGGGGGGGAAGAGGGGGGGAGATGGTGGAGAGAGAGAGAAAGAAAAAGGGGGAGGGGGAAGGGGGAGAGAGAGGAGGAGGGGGAGAGAGCGAGAGAGAGGGGGAGAGGGGGAGAGAGAGGGAGATGGAGTGGAGAGAGAGGGTGGGGGGTGAGAGAGAGAAAGAAAGAGAGGGAGAGAGGGGGAAGGGGGAGAGAGCGAGAGAGACATCAGGTATATTATCCACATGGATAAGGAGTTTGAGTCTAGGGGTAGTGTTTAGGGGTTAGGGTCTAGGGGTAGTGTTTAGGGGTTAGGGTCTAGGGGTAGTGGTTAGGGTCTAGGGGTAGTGGCTAGGGGTTAGGGTCTAGGGATAGTGGCTAGGGGTTAGGGTCTAGGGGTAGTGTTTAGGGGTTAGGGTCTAGGGGTAGTGTTTAGGGGCTAGAGTTTAGGGGTAGTGGCTAGGAGTTAGGGTCTAGGAATAGTGGCTAGGGGTTAGGGTCTAGGGTATTGTATAGGGGTTAGGGTCTAGGGGTAGTGTTTAGGGGTTAGGGTCTAGGGGTAGTGGCTAGGGGGTTAGGGTCTAGGGGTAGTGGCTAGGTGTTAGGGGTAGTGGCTAGGGGTTAGGGTCTAGGGGTAGTGGCTAGGTGTTAGGTTCTAGGGGCAGTGGCTAGGGCTTAGGGTCTAGGGGTAGTGGCTAGGGGTTAGGGTCTAGGGGTAGTGGCTAGGTGTTAGGTTCTAGGGGTAGTGGCTAGGGCTTAGGGTCTAGGGGTAGTGGCTAGGGTTAGAGTCTAGGGGTAGTGGCTAGGGGTTAGAGTCTAGGGGTTAGGGTCTAGGGGTTAGAGTCTAGGGGTTAGGGTCTAGGGGTAGTGGCTAGGGGTTAGGGTCTAGGGGTTAGGGTCTAGGGGTTAGAGTCTAGGGGTTAGGGTCTAGGGTAGTGGCTAGGGGTTAGGGGTCTAGGGGTTAGGGTCTAGGGGTAGTGGCTAGGGGTTAGAGTCTAGGGGTAGTGGCTAGGGTTAGGGTCTAGGGGTAGTGGCTAGGGGTTAGGGTCTAGGGGTAGTGGCTAGGGGTTAGGGTCTAGGGGTAGTGGCTAGGGGTTAGGGTCTAGGGGTTAGGGTCTAGGGGTAGTGGCTAGGGGTTAGGGTCTAGGGGTAGTGGCTAGGGGTTAGGGTCTAGGGGTAGTGGCTAGGGGTTAGGGTCTAGGGGTTAGGGTCTAGGGGTAGTGGCTAGGGGTTAGGGTCTAGGGGTAGTGGCTAGGGGTTAGGGTCTAGGTGTTAGGGTCTAGGTGTTAGGGTCTAGGTGTTAGGGTCTAGGGTAGTGGCTAGGGGTTAGAGTCTAGGGGTTAGGGTCTAGGGGTAGTGGCTAGGGGTTAGGGTCTAGGGGTTAGGGTCTAGGGGTAGTGGCTAGGGGTTAGGGTCTAGGGGTAGTGGCTAGGGTTAGGGTCTAGGTGTTAGGGTCTAGGTGTTAGGGTCTAGGTGTTAGGGTCTAGGGGTAGTGGCTAGGGGTTAGGGTCTAGGGGTAGTGGCTAGGGGTTAGGGTCTAGGGGTAGGTAGTGGCTAGGGGTTAGGGTCTAGGGGTAGTGGCTAGGGGTTAGGGTCTAGGGGTAGTGGCTAGGGGTTAGGGTCTAGGGGTTAGGGTCTAGGTGTTAGGGTCTAGGGGTAGTGGCTAGGGGTAGTGGCTAGGGGTTAGGGTCTAGGGGTTAGGGTCTAGGTGTTAGGGTCTAGGGGTAGTGGCTAGGGGTTAGGGTCTAGGGGTAGTGGCTAGGGGTTAGGGTCTAGGGGTAGTGGCTAGGTGTTAGGGTCTAGGGGTAGTGGCTAGGGTCTAGGGGTTAGGGTCTAGGGGTAGTGGCTAGGGGTTAGGGTCTAGGGGTAGTGGCTAGGGGTTAGGGTCTAGGTGTTAGGGTCTAGGGGTTAGGGTCTAGGTGTTACCTTGCCATCAGTGAGGACGTAGACATTCTGTCCAGACTGGTCCAGTAGTAGGTCAGCGTTGACTGGACTGTCCTGGTCCACCAATACACTCTGATACAACGTCCCTGTTGTGTCAGTCTGGAGAAATACCTGACCGCACAGAGAAGATTAAGTGAAGATTATTTTTGGTGTGTTGGCAAGAGAGCGTAAACAGATCTGGGTACAGGCTAGTGCCATACATACAGTGTCAGAGTTGTGGACTCGAGTTTGGCTTGAGTCACTAATTTGACTTTGACTTGAGACTGATGACTTGAAATGATTTGGCCAGGTGATTTGTCTCATTTTGTGACACAGTCTCTCAGTGGATTACTCAGCATGCAGCCAGACACAGTAGCTACAGCATTTTTCCCTTCGTGAAACGCACACTCGGCCCTCTGATTGGACCAACAAACTGTCAATCAGCAGAGGTTGGGTGAGCTAGCGAACATATTGCTGATTTTCTGTACAGCTAGGGATCGGGTGCAGAGCAAACGTCAAATTATAGGGGGAGAGGATGGCCATAATAAATATGGTGATCGGTAATATTAAGTGTTTACTTTGGGGCATCAAACAACCATTACTAGCACAGGACTACTGGTCATCAAACAACCATTACTAGCACAGGACTACTGGTCATCAAACAACCATTACTAGCACAGGACTACTGGTCATCAAACAACCATTACTAGCACAGGACTACTGGTCATCAAACAACCATTACTAGCACAGGACTACTGGTCATCAAACAACCATTACTAGCACAGGACTACTGGTCATCAAACAACCATTACTAGCACAGGACTACTGGTCATCAAACAACCATTACTAGCACAGGACTACTGGTCATCAAACAACCATTACTAGCACAGGACTACTGGTATTTTGGTATGTCAATTGCTAGAAATGTATCATTAACTTATGAAGCTTGCATTTGATCATTGACTACAGCTCAGCGTTCAACACCATAGTGCCCTCAAAGCTCATCACTAAGCTAAGGACCCTGGGACTAAACACCTCCCTCTGCAACTGGACCCTGGGACTAAACACCTCCCTCTGCAACTGGACCCTGGGACTAAACACCTCCCTCTGCAACTGGACCCTGGGACTAAACACCTCCCTCTGCAACTGGACCCTGGGACTAAACACCTCCCTCTGCAACTGGACCCTGGGACTAAACACCTCCCTCTGCAACTGGACCCTGGGACTAAACACCTCCCTCTGCAACTGGACCCTGGGACTAAACACCTCCCTCTGCAACTGGATCAAGTTTACGACGGTGGTAGGCTTCATCACCGACAACGACGAGACGGCCTCCACCCGGCACAACCAGAAGATAACTGGCCACCCCTCATAGCCTGGTTCCTCTCTAGGTTTCTTCCTAGGTTTTGGCCTTTCTAGGGAGTTTTTCCTAGCCACTGTGCTTCTACACCTGCATTGCTTGCTGTTTGGGGTTTTAGGCTGGGTTTCTGTACAGCACTTTGAGATATCAGCTGACGTAAGAAGGGCTTTATAAATACATTTGATTTGATTTGACAGACTAAGAGCCAGTACTATAAGGAGACATCGGCACGGTGTCGATAGACTTCATCCTATCTCAATCAGTAGATGACGTGAGACACATTTAACAGAAAAAATGAACGGAGCAAAGCACAGAGAGATCCTTGATGAAACCCTGCTCCAGAGCAGGTCATGACCTCAGACTGGCGCAAAGGTTCACCTTCCAACAGCACAATGAACCGAAGCACATGTTTGGTTCCCTGTGTTGTCAACTAAATATTTGGGAGGATGTGACATATATGGTAGCCTAATCTGGGGCGGCAGGTAGCCTAGTGGTTAGAGTCTAGGGGAGGCAAGTAGCCTAGTGGTTAGAGCATTGGGCCAGAACCGAAAGGTTGCTAGATCGAATCCCCGAGCTGACAAGGTAAAAATCTGTCGTTCTGCTCCTGAACAAGGCAGTCATCCCACTGATCCTAGACCAGTTAACCCACTGTTCCTAGACCAGTTAACCCACTGTTCCTAGACCAGTTAACCCACTGATCCTAGACCAGTTAACCCACTGTTCCTAGACCAGTTAACCCACTGTTCCTAGACCAGTTAACCCACTGTTCCTAGACCAGTTAACCCACTGATCCTAGACCAGTTAACCCACTGTTCCTAGACCAGTTAACCCACTGTTCCTAGACCAGTTAACCCACTGTTCCTAGACCAGTTAACCCACTGTTCCTAGACCAGTTAACCCACTGTTCCTAGACCAGTTAACCCACTGTTCCTAGACCAGTTAACCCACTGTTCCTAGACCAGTTAACCCACTGTTCCTAGACCAGTTAACCCACTGATCCTAGACCAGTTAACCCACTGTTCCTAGACCAGTTAACCCACTGTTCCTAGACCAGTTAACCCACTGTTCCTAGACCAGTTAACCCACTGTTCCTAGACCAGTTAACCCACTGTTCCTAGACCAGTTAACCCACTGATCCTAGACCAGTTAACCCACTGATCCTAGACCAGTTAACCCACTGTTCCTAGATCAGTTAACCCACTGATCCTAGACCAGTTAACCCACTGTTCCTAGACCAGTTAACCCACTGATCCTAGACCAGTTAACCCACTGATCCTAGACCAGTTAACCCACTGATCCTAGACCAGTTAACCCACTGATCCTAGACCAGTTAACCCACTGATCCTAGACCAGTTAACCCACTGTTCCTAGATCAGTTAACCCACTGATCCTAGACCAGTTAACCCACTGTTCCTAGACCAGTTAACCCACTGTTCCTAGACCAGTTAACCCACTGATCCCCTGAACAAGGCAGTTAACCCACTGATCCTAGACCAGTTAACCCACTGATCCTAGACCAGTTAACCCACTGATCCCCTGAACAAGGCAGTTAACCAACTGATCCTAGACCAGTTGACCCACTGTTCCTAGACCAGTTAACCCCCTGTTCATAGACCTGTTAACCCCCTGTGCCTAGACCAGTTAACCCACTGATCCTAGACCAGTTAACCCACTGATCCTAGACCAGTTAACCCACTTATCCTAGACCAGTTAACCCACTGATCCCCTGAACAAGGCAGTTAACCCACTGATCCTAGACCAGTTAACCCATTGATCCTAGACCAGTTAACCCACTGATCCTAGACCAGTTAACCCACTGATCCCCTGAACAGGGCAGTTAACCCACTGATCCTAGACCAGTTAACCCCCTGATCCTAGACCTGTTAACCCCCTGTGCCTAGACCAGTTAACCCACTGATCCTAGACCAGTTAACCCACTGATCCTAGACCAGTTAACCCACTGATCCCCTGAACAGGGCAGTTAACCCACTGATCCTAGACCAGTTAACCCACTGTTCCTAAACCAGTTAACCCACTGATCCCCTGAACAGGGCAGTTAACCCACTGATCCTAGACCAGTTAACCCACTGTTCCTAGACCAGTTAACCCACTGATCCTAGACCAGTTAACCCACTGATCCCCTGAACAAGGCAGTTAACCCACTGTTCCTAGACCAGTTAACCCACTGATCCTAGACCAGTTAACCCACTGATCCCCTGAACAAGGCAGTTAACCCACTGATCCTAGACCAGTTAACCCACTGATCCTAGACCAGTTAACCCACTGTTCCTAGACCAGTTAACCCACTGTTCCTAGACCAGTTAACCCACTGATCCTAGACCAGTTAACCCACTGATCCCCTGAACAAGGCAGTTAACCCACTGATCCTAGACCAGTTAACCCACTGATCCTAGACCAGTTAACCCACTGATCCTAGACCAGTTAACCCACTGATCCCCTGAACAAGGCAGTTAACTCACTGATCCTAGACCAGTTAACCCACTGATCCTAGACCAGTTAACCCACTGATCCCCTGAACAAGGCAGTTAACCCACTGATCCTAGACCAGTTAACCCACTGATCCTAGACCAGTTAACCCACTGATCCTAGACCAGTTAACCCACTGATCCCCTGAACAAGGCAGTTAACCCACTGTTCCTAGACCAGTTAACCCACTGATCCCCTGAACAAGGCAGTTAACCCACTGTTCCTAGACCAGTTAACCCACTGATCCTAGACCAGTTAACCCACTGATCCCCTGAACAAGGCAGTTAACCCACTGATCCCCTGAACAAGGCAGTTAACCCACTGATCCTAGACCAGTTAACCCACTGATCCTCTGAACAAGGCAGTTAACCCACTGATCCTAGACCAGTTAACCCACTGTTCCTAGACCAGTTAACCCACTGATCCCCTGAACAAGGCAGTTAACCCACTGTTCCTAGACCAGTTAACCCACTGATCCTAGACCAGTTAACCCACTGATCCTAGGCCAGTTAACCCACTGTTCCTAGACCAGTTAACCCACTGATCCTAGACCAGTTAACCCACTGATCCCCTGAACAAGGCAGTTAACCCACTGATCCTAGACCAGTTAACCCACTGATCCTCTGAACAAGGCAGTTAACCCACTGATCCTAGACCAGTTAACCCACTGATCCCCTGAACAAGGCAGTTAACCCACTGTTCCTAGACCAGTTAACCCACTGTTCCTAGACCAGTTAACCCACTGTTCCTAGACCAGTTAACCCACTGATCCTAGACCAGTTAACCCACTGTTCCTAGACCAGTTAACCCACTGATCCTAGGCCAGTTACCCCACTGTTCCAGTTAACCCACTGACCAGTTAACCCACTGTTCCTAGACCAGTTAACCCACCTGTTCCTAGACCAGTTAACCCACCTGTTCCCACTGTTCCTAGACCAGTTAACCCACTGATCCTAGACCAGTTAACCCACTGTTCCTAGACCAGTTAACCCACTGATCCTAGACCAGTTAACCCACTGATCCTAGACCAGTTAACCCACTGATCCTAGACCAGTTAACCCACTGATCCTAGACCAGTTAACCCACTGATCCTAGACCAGTTAACCCACTGATCCTAGACCAGTTAACCCACTGATCCTAGACCAGTTAACCCACTGTTCCTAGACCAGTTAACCCACTGTTCCTAGACCAGTTAACCCACTGTTCCTAGACCTGTCAACCCACTGTTCCTAGACCTGTTAGCCTGTTCCTAGACCAGTTTACCCACTGTTCCTAGACCAGTTAACCCACTGATCCTAGACCAGTTAACCCACTGATCCTAGACCAGTTAACCCACTGATCCTAGACCAGTTAACCCACTGATCCTAGACCAGTTAACCCACTGATCCTAGACCAGTTAATGTATGTATTTATTATGTAGTCAAGGTATGTGGTGCTTATTTCGGCCTACAGAGGGATCTGCCTAATCAGTGATTCAAAAAAAAACTGAAGAGAGGAAGCACCAGATAATCCAATTATTTTAAACCTTATCTTCACGGTGATCGAGTTATATAAAGCATCGGATAAGGAAGTTAAGCGAAGTGATGATGATGACCTGTTTTGTTTTCACCATTAATAATATATATATATTACTTTTTTTCCCAGACTCCATCTCTTCCAGGATTCTTGTTTTTTACTGCTACGTACCTGGAACAGACCGTTTGTAAGGACCTTCAAATAAGAATGATGAACATGAGATAAAAGTATAATTAAAACCCTTTTTTTTTTACCAATAGCTGTTTTAGTATGTTGGCTATTTAGAATTGTACAAGAGTAACCTAGTCAGGTGAATGAGAGAGAGCCAACTGAAAACTGTACTGAAGAGAGAAGCATCAGATGAACTATTTATTCTCAACCTTATCAAAGGGCTGATGTTGGTACAGGTTAGACTCCCTTAACAGGGTACTAGACCCAGGCCATATCACCATACCCTATCCAGGTCCCAAGGTTTAGCAGGGTACTAGACCCAGGCCATATCACCATACCCTATCCAGGTCCCAAGGTTAAACAGGGTACTAGACCCAGGCCATTTCACCATACCCTATCCAGGTCCCAAGGTTTAGCAGGGTACTAGACCCAGGCCATATCACCATACCCTATCCAGGTCCCAAGGTTAAACAGGGTACTAGACCCAGGCCATATCACCATACCCTATCCAGGTCCCAAGGTTTAGCAGGGTACTAGACCCAGGCCATATCACCATACCCTATCCAGGTCCCAAGGTTAAACAGGGTACTAGACCCAGGCCATATCACCATACCCTATCCAGGTCCCAAGGTTTAACAGGGTACTAGACCCAGGCCATATCACCATACCCTATCCAGGTCCCAAGGTTTAACAGGGTACTAGACCCAGGCTATATCACCATACCCTATCCAGGTCCCAAGGTTTAGCAGGGTACTAGACCCAGGCCATATCACCATACCCTATCCAGGTCCCAAAGTTTAACAGGGTACTAGACCTGGGCCATATCACCATACCCTATCCAGGTCCCAAGGTTAAACAGGGTACTAGACCCAGGCCATATCACCATACCCTATCCAGGTCCCAAGGTTTAACAGGGTACTAGACCCAGGCTATATCACCATACCCTATCCAGGTCCCAAGGTTTAACAGGGTACTAGACCTGGGCCATATCACCATACCCTATCCGGGTCCCAAGGTTTAACAGGGTACTAGACCTGGGCCATATCACCATACCCTATCCGGGTCCCAAGGTTTAACAGGGTACTAGACCCAGGCCATATCACCATACCCTATCCAGGTCCCAAGGTTTAACTAGACCCAGGCCATATCACCATACCCTATCCAGGTCCCAACAAGGTTTAACAGGGTACTAGACCCAGGCCATATCACCATACCCCAGGTATCCAGGTCCCAAGGTTTAACAGGGTACTAGACCCAGGCCATATCACCATACCCTATCCAGGTCCCAAGGTTTAACAGGGTACTAGACCCAGGCCATATCACCATACCCTATCCAGGTCCCAAGGTTTAACAGGGTACTAGACCCAGGCCATATCACCATACCCTATCCAGGTCCCAAGGTTTAGCAGGGTACTAGACCCAGGCCATATCACCATACCCTATCCAGGTCCCAAAGTTTAACAGGGTACTAGACCTGGGCCATATCACCATACCCTATCCAGGTCCCAAGGTTAAACAGGGTACTAGACCCAGGCCATATCACCATACCCTATCCAGGTCCCAAGGTTTAACAGGGTACTAGACCCAGGCTATATCACCATACCCTATCCAGGTCCCAAGGTTTAACAGGGTACTAGACCCAGGCTATATCACCATACCCTATCCAGGTCCCAAGGTTTAGCAGGGTACTAGACCCAGGCTATATCACCATACCCTATCCAGGTCCGAAGGTTTAACAGGGTACTAGACCCAGGCCATATCACCATACCCTATCCAGGTCCCAAGGTTTAACAGGGTACTAGACCCAGGCCATATCACCATACCCTACCCAGGCCATATCACCATACCCTATCCAGGTCCCAAGGTTTAACAGGGTACTAGACCCAGGCCATATCACCATACCCTATCCAGGTCCCAAGGTTAAACAGGGTACTAGACCCAGGCCATATCACCATACCCTATCCAGGTCCCAAGGTTTAACAGGGTACTAGACCCAGGCCATATCACCATACCCTATCCAGGTCCCAAGGTTTAACAGGGTACTAGACCCAGGCCATATCACCATACCCTATCCAGGTCCCAAGGTTTAACAGGGTACTAGACCCAGGCTATATCACCATACCCTATCCAGGTCCCAAGGTTTAACAGGGTACTAGACCCAGGCCATATCACCATACCCTATCCAGGTCCCAAGGTTTAACAGGGTACTAGACCCAGGCTATATCACCATACCCTATCCAGGTCCCAAGGTTTAACAGGGTACTAGACCCAGGCCATATCACCATACCCTATCCAGGTCCCAAGGTTAAACAGGGTACTAGACCCAGGCCATATCACCATACCCTATCCAGGTCCCAAGGTTTAACAGGGTACTAGACCCAGGCTATATCACCATACCCTATCCAGGTCCCAATGTTTAACAGGGTACTAGACCCAGGCCATATCACCATACCCTATCCAGGTCCCAAGGTTTAACAGGGTACTAGACCCAGGCCATATCACCATACCCTATCCAGGTCCCAAGGTTTAACAGGGTACTAGACCCAGGCCATATCACCATACCCTATCCAGGTCCCAAGGTTTAACAGGGTACTAGACCCAGGCTATATCACCATACCCTATCCAGGTCCCAAGGTTTAACAGGGTACTAGACCCAGGCCATATCACCATACCCTATCCAGGTCCCAAGGTTTAACAGGGTACTAGACCCAGGCCATATCACCATACCCTATCCAGGTCCCAAGGTTTAACAGGGTACTAGACCCAGGCCATATCACCATACCCTATCCAGGTCCCAAGGTTTAACAGGGTACTAGACCCAGGCCATATCACCATACCTTATCCAGGTCCCAAGGTTTAACAGGGTACTAGACCCAGGCTATATCACCATACCCTATCCAGGTCCCAATGTTTAACAGGGTACTAGACCCAGGCTATATCACCATACCCTATCCAGGTCCCAAGGTTTAACAGGGTACTAGACCCAGGCTATATCACCATACCCTATCCAGGTCCCAAGGTTTAACAGGGTACTAGACCCAGGCCATATCACCATACCCTATCCAGGTCCCAAGGTTTAACAGGGTACTAGACCTGGGCCATATCACCATACCCTATCCAGGTCCCAAGGTTTAACAGGGTACTAGACCCAGGCCATATCACCATACCCTATCCAGGTCCCAAGGTTTAACAGGGTACTAGACCCAGGCTATATCACCATACCCTATCCAGGTCCCAAGGTTTAACAGGGTACTAGACCCAGGCTATATCACCATACCCTATCCAGGTCCCAAGGTTTAACAGGGTACTAGACCCAGGCTATATCACCATACCCTATCCAGGTCCCAAGGTTTAACAGGGTACTAGACCCAGGCTATATCACCATACCCTATCCAGGTCCCAAGGTTTAACAGGGTACTAGACCCAGGCCATATCACCATACCCTATCCAGGTCCCAAGGTTTAACAGGGTACTAGACCCAGGCCATATCACCATACCCTATCCAGGTCCCAAGGTTAAACAGGGTACTAGACCCAGGCCATATCACCATACCCTATCCAGGTCCCAAGGTTTAACAGGGTACTAGACCCAGGCCATATCACCATACCCTATCCAGGTCCCAAGGTTTAACAGGGTACTAGACCCAGGCCATATCACCATACCCTATCCAGGTCCCAAGGTTTAACAGGGTACTAGACCCAGGCTATATCACCATACCCTATCCAGGTCCCAAGGTTTAACAGGGTACTAGACCCAGGCTATATCACCATACCCTATCCAGGTCCCAAGGTTTAACAGGGTACTAGACCCAGGCTATATCACCATACCCTATCCAGGTCCCAAGGTTTAACAGGGTACTAGACCCAGGCCATATCACCATACCCTATCCAGGTCCCAAGGTTAAACAGGGTACTAGACCCAGGCCATATCACCATACCCTATCCAGGTCCCAAGGTTTAACAGGGTACTAGACCCAGGCTATATCACCATACCCTATCCAGGTCCCAATGTTTAACAGGGTACTAGACCCAGGCCATATCACCATACCCTATCCAGGTCCCAAGGTTTAACAGGGTACTAGACCCAGGCCATATCACCATACCCTATCCAGGTCCCAAGGTTTAACAGGGTACTAGACCCAGGCCATATCACCATACCCTATCCAGGTCCCAAGGTTTAACAGGGTACTAGACCCAGGCTATATCACCATACCCTATCCAGGTCCCAAGGTTTAACAGGGTACTAGACCCAGGCCATATCACCATACCCTATCCAGGTCCCAAGGTTTAACAGGGTACTAGACCCAGGCCATATCACCATACCCTATCCAGGTCCCAAGGTTTAACAGGGTACTAGACCTGGGCCATATCACCATACCCTATCCAGGTCCCAAGGTTTAACAGGGTACTAGACCCAGGCCATATCACCATACCTTATCCAGGTCCCAAGGTTTAACAGGGTACTAGACCCAGGCTATATCACCATACCCTATCCAGGTCCCAAGGTTTAACAGGGTACTAGACCCAGGCTATATCACCATACCCTATCCAGGTCCCAAGGTTTAACAGGGTACTAGACCCAGGCTATATCACCATACCCTATCCAGGTCCCAAGGTTTAACAGGGTACTAGACCCAGGCCATATCACCATACCCTATCCAGGTCCCAAGGTTTAACAGGGTACTAGACCTGGGCCATATCACCATACCCTATCCAGGTCCCAAGGTTTAACAGGGTACTAGACCCAGGCCATATCACCATACCCTATCCAGGTCCCAAGGTTAAACAGGGTACTAGACCCAGGCTATATCACCATACCCTATCCAGGTCCCAAGGTTAAACAGGGTACTAGACCCAGGCTATATCACCATACCCTATCCAGGTCCCAATGTTTAACAGGGTACTAGACCCAGGCCATATCACCAT